>NW_005841918.1:3750847-3765946 GCF_000455745.1 Alligator sinensis
CAAAGCGGCGTTGGGGCGGCTCTGCAGCTGAACTGCCTTTTTGGGCAGCAGCAGCTCCTTCCGGCTACTGCCACCACTGGCCCCATCCCCACAGTACCAGCAGGGACCCACACTGCACGGCCCTGACCCTGTGCACTCCACACTCGTCCACCCAGGCTCAGCAGCAGCAGCGCAGAACAAAACCTGTTACTCAGTGCAGGGGGAAAGCAACTCCTTACCCCTCCGGCTACCAGTGGTTCCTGCTGCGGCCTCCTAGAGCCCGCGCCATGCAGGGATGCCCTGCGTCTGCTCTGCACTGCCCACTGCTGGGCAACCCATAGACAGCGGTGACGGTGACAGAGATGCAGCCCAGTCTGGTGTGGTGTGGGCTCTGGGTGTCTGCAACCTGAATGACCAGCAGTAAGAGGGGAAGGGGCTGCTTTTCTCCTGCACTGAGCAAACTTTTGTCCCACGCCGCCACTGCTGAGCCTGGGCAGGCAAGCCCAGAGCAGGTGTGGAGCACACAGGATCAGGGCTGTTCAACACGGGTCCCCACCAGTACCACAGGGCTGGGCCAGCAGCAGCAGCAGCTGGATGGAGGTACCACTGCCTGAGGTGCCTAGAAAGGCAGTCTAACTGTGGAGCAGCCTCAGCCCCACTGCGTGCAGGATGCAGCATGGCTGGATGGTGCCTGGGCCAGGTGGGACCGAGGGATCTGCCACAGGCCAGATCCGGCCTATGGGCCTATTTTGCCCACCTCTGAGCTAGACTGTTCTCAGTGGTGGCAGATGACAGAACAAGGAGCAATGGTCTCAAGTTGCAGAATGGAAGTTTAGGTTACATATTAACTCTTCCACTAGGAAAATAGTAAAGCACTGGAACAGGTTACCCAGAGAGGTGGTGGAATCTCTGTCCTTGGAGGTTTTTAAGATCCAGCTAAACAAAGCCTTGGCTGGGGTGATCTAGACGACAGTCCTGCTTTGAGCAGGTGGTTGGACTAGATGACCTCCAGAGGTCCCTTCCAACCCTCATTTTCTATGATTCCTGCTACATTGTGCAAAGCCTCCTAGAAATTCTGAGATTTGGGGTCAAGCTAGTCAACTTTGAGGATTTTTCTTCTGGCTTCCCATAATTCCTTGATGTTTTTAAACCAGCAACATTTTCAAATTACTATCAGGAAGCATGAAGAGAATACTGCTAAGTGCCACAATCATTAATATATATAGACTGTTCCAGAAGTATTGATGGCAGGAAAAAGAAGAGCAATGCTATGGCAGCAGAACTTCAGGAATGACAAAAGGCCACTTGCCTGGAAACCAAGATGTAAGTTTTCCTGAACAACTAGACAACAGAAAGGAGTTCTTATTAACTGTATGTAAATAGCTGCAGGATAATGATGCAGCATATATTTAGGAGAATGAAAGAAAGGTGCAGGCTCCTTGTGAGCCATGTCTACCTCACTATGTAGTAAGTGTTTGCCATGTTTTGCACGACATCTGCAAGAGCAGAGAGAATTTTTTTTCCCCAAGGCTGAGGCAGGACCACAGATTCCCTGATATTCAAACAGCCAAGAAAAATACTTCCCACTTGGTCAGAAAAACCCAGGGTCAAGGTGCACAGTCCTCCTGCTCTGAAGCCAGAGACAGCAGATGGAGAATTTATATTTTGTAACCAAGAGAAGATTTGTGTAGACATCTGAATGGGAACCGATGTTTAGGGGGAGCGGTAGATGTCCCTCAAATTTCATAGCCAGGTTTTTCCATAATAAAAATCACCATCAAGTCAAAATAGAAATATAAACTAAAGCCCAGACAGGACATGTCTAAAGTGCCACACGTGTCTGTTCTGGCTGGTCTCAAAAATTGATTGGGGATGGGGGTCAGTCTTAAAGCTGGTATGCCAAGGGAAGGATCTTACTTTTGGAGGACTGAAAGTGACCTCTGCGCACCCCCACCCCATTACCGTGTGTTTTCTTCAGGGCTCAGGACACAAAGTGATTTGCAAGGGGAGGGGAGCTGGTCATAAATACAGGCCCAGGGTGTCTCCAGCATAACTATTTGATTCTTTGTTGTTTTCAGCAGCCTTTCCTGCACATTTTTTCCTGCATCCAGCCGTTCCCTTTCTACATTCAGATGGTCCCTGGACAGCTTCTCGCTATAGTGAAAGAAACCTTCTGCCGAGGTACATTTACAAGTCAACAAATATTTCCTTACCCATCCTCTTTTGCTTCACTCAAAGTTTGCAGATCTTCAGCAGCTGATAAAATTTATGTCCACAAAGATCAAGATGCTTTAAGTGTTACAGAAACAGAGAGACAGCACAAGTACTTATGGTCTCAATACTTGTCTCTATGCCAGCAACAGTAAAAATACTGCTTTTCTCCATTTTGAAATACCATTAACATCTGGCACTTCCCAGTCTGGGGCATACTTGCAGAGATGATACATTCCATCTTACTTCCCTTCCTATAGGAAGTTTCTGGTGGGCCAAGACTATGACAGGAAGGAATAACAGGGACTGTAAAGTGGCTGTGTACTTCTGCTGGCTGCAGGATAGTCAGGCTCTAGTTGGTAGCTTTGAAAATTAGAAATGTATCTTCACTGTTGCATATCTTACTGAATACTACAAACAACATACGTCTCAGCCACTATTTTTATATGGGAGAAATTAAGAGTCAAACTGAGCTAAAGAAATGCTTATCTGGCCCAATACTCCATATTATATTTCTGTTTAGATTTTTCCAATGTTAGTTCTGAGGCACAGAATCTTCAGAGATTCCTTTCTAAAATCACTTTCAAAGGCTCCAAATTTTTTGGTTTACCTGGCAATAATGGAAAACTAACAGGAAAATTCAATCATTTACTTCTCCATCACCTTTTCCAGTTCCTCCACCCGTTTATTCACATCGTCCAGCATCCATGTGTCCTCACCACGCAGTCGCTTGAGTTCTTTGCATCTCTCTTCTTTCTCATAATCCGCTTTGGCCTAAACAGAATTTGGGGTCAAGAAAAGGTGGAAATTAAGATGAATAACAGATTGTCGCCATAACATACCTTAAATATCCCAAACCAAAAACAAAGCACCATATACGCTGAAGCCGGGTAGAATGCCATATTCTCATATTATGCTATATTGCTGCAGCAGCATTTCTACAAAGTTGCTTACTGCTAAGAAAAATAGAGCTTTTCAAAGACAAGATGTAGCATAAATCTGAACATATTTGATGACTTAAGCCTTATCCTGTATGTCACCCTATTTCACCTTTTCATTATGAGTATTATCCAGAACAAACTTCAGAGGGAAACCTTTTAGGAGTCAAAACTTTAGTATTTAAACCTATTTTGCAAGAATTAGACCAAAAAGCGAAAGATCTCCAGGTCTCCCCAAATTTCATCCCTCACCTTTGTTTTTCCTTTTTTATCAAAAGATAATTTCTTCAGAAACCAATAAAATATACAGTAGTGTAATCAACACAAAGGCCCAAGATAAGTCAAGAGATCACATGACCAACTCAAAGTCCCCCCCACTTTTGCTTCAAGCTATTAACCTAAATCAGATATTAATTCTCCATAAAGAACCACGAGTTGAAATACTCACTCTGATAATTACAAAAATAATTATGCTGCCTTCCATGGGCCAGTTTCTGTTTCTGACATAATCCAAAACGAAAATGCAGCATTACCAACTTGAATTATTTTAGACATAGGTTGACAACCTTTTCAGGCTGAAGATTAGATTGACCCGATCTGATGGAAGCACAAGGAACTTCTAGGATGCCTCAAGTACAAAAAGAAAGCAGACGGGCAATAGAAAAATGGCCAGGTCACCAAGGAAATATACCAGGAAATAGCAAGAGCCTGCAGGGACAAACATCAGCAAGGCATTAGCTGCACTTGACATGGGAGGTTAGAGACAACAAGAAGAGATTGTATAAGTTTGCTGAAACACTATTCAACAGATACTTTGCCTCAGTCTTCACAAACAAATTACTAAATGTACTCGACTCCAAGTTAAGGCCCATCCATCCATACCCCATCCCAATCAGCACTGGGGGGAAAAAAAAAACTTGTCTTGGATTCAATTACCGGCCCAGGAAAAGCAGTGGCTCAGCTTTGGCTTTGGGCCCAGCTCCGGCTTTGGGGGGCAGGTTGCAGGTGGGGCAAGGGAGTGGGGGGCATGTTGGGGGGGAGGGGGGTACATGGCAGGAAGGCAGCCAAGCCAGGTGTGTGGGTGTGGGGGTGGAAATGAATTGAAGACTAACTTCCTCTAAGTAGATGCTATACATGGACATTTATAACACATTAATAACTTTCCATTAATAGAATCTAATTATTCAGGGGGTCATCTTAAATTTGAAGTCATCCTGAACTCAAATAAATATGGTAAGCTACAACCAGATGGCTAACAAAGAATATATGCATAAGGAAGGGGACAAGTTGAGGGATGAGGTAACTGAAGAGACAGTCAGAGCTTTTGATGGGTCTGAATTAATTCAAATCAGCAGGGCCTAAGGAACTTCATACCAGGGTCCTGAAGCAACTGGCACAGGTGATGTCAGAGACCTTGGCAATGATCTTCATGAAGTCATGGGAGATGGGCAAGGCACCATGGAAAAGGACTGGAAAAAGGCCAATGTAGTGCCGCTCTTTAAAAAAGGCAAAAAGGAGGACATAGGAAACTACAGACCAACTACCCTCACCTCAATACCCAGAAAGCTACTGGAGCATACCCTAAGGAAGTCCATTTGCAAGAATCTGGAGGAAGAAAGGCTTATCACCAGGGAACCTGGTTTTCTCTGATTTAAAAAAATCCCCAACTTTTAGTTAAAAAGTAACCCCAAATCCACATTTTTCCATGATTAAAATGAAACACCACTATAACAAAAAGGCAGAAGTTAACTTCAGTGACAGTGACCATGAAATAACAGAGTTCAAGATCCTAAGGAAAGGAAGGAAGGAAAGCAGCAAAATAAAGACACTAGACTTCAGAAGAACTGACTTCAACAAACTGAACTTGTGGTCAGGATACCTATGGTAAGCAAGTCTGTGGGGAAATGGAGTCCAGGAGAGCTGGCTGTACTTTAAGGAGGCCCTTTTAAGGGTACAGAAATAAGTTACCCTGATGAGACAGAAGAATGTGAAATGCAAAAGAAGGCCAGCCTGGCTAGCCAGCAATCTCTTCAATGAGTCTAAACTAAAAAAACTACAAAAAGTGGAAATGTAATAATAGTACTATGAAAGAGTTCAGCGTATTGCATGGGCATGCTAGGAAGATGAAGGCAAGTTTTGAGATGCAGCTGGCAATGGACATAATAGCCAATAAAAATAAATTCTCCAAGTATGGCAAAAGTAAAAGGAAGACCAAAGAAGCCACAGGTCCCTTATGGAATGAAAGTGGCAATCTGGCTACGGATGATGCAGAGAAGGCTGAACACCTTTTTTACTTCAGTCTTTACAAGTAAGGGCAGCTACCAGATGACGAATGTAGCTAGAAGCAAAGATAGGGAAGGAGACAAACAGGCCAGAATAGGAGAAGAACAGATTAGGGACTACTCAGAGAAGCTAGCTATTTTACGTTGACAGGGCCAGATAGGATGCACCGTAGAGTACTGAAAGATTCAGCTGAGGTACATTTCAGAGCCACTGGCTATCCTTTTTGAGAATTCATGGAGTTTGGGTGAAGTCCCAAATAACAGGAAAATGGCAAATTATAGTGCTCATCTTGAAGAAAGGGAAAAAGGAGGATCCACAGAATTACTGACCAGTCAACCTGACCTCAATATCTGGAAAGATCCCTCAAGAAATCTATTGTGAAGCACCTAGAGAAGAACAAGGTGACCAGGAACAGCCAGCATGGATTCACCAAGAGCAAGTCATGTTTGACCAACCGGATTTCCATCTACAATAAGGAGACAGACTCTACGGACGGGCAGAAAGCAGTAGATGCGATATACTTTGTCTTTAGCAGAGTTTTTTGACACTGTATCCCATAACATTCTCATTTACAAGCTAAGGAAATACAGGCTGGACAAAAGTACTGTAAGGGGGATATATAACTGGTTGAACCAATAGTCTTTGATGACTCAATGTATAATTGGTGTCCAATGGAGTCCCTCAATCCACTGTTGTTCAACACCTTCATTAATGATTTGGATGATGACACTGAGTGTACGTGTAGCAAATTTGTGGATAACACAATGTTGGGTAGAGTTGAAGACACTCTGGATGGCAGGGCTAGCATCCAGAATGACCTGGACAGACTGGAAAAACAGTTCACAATCATTAGATAAGATTCAACAATGACAAATACGAAGTCCTGCACTTGGGCCGCATGCACAAATACAGACTGGGGAACAACTGGCTAGGCTTCAATACCGCACAGGAGGACTTGGGGTTACAAAAAACCATAAGTTAATATGAGCCAACGGTGCACTCTTGTTGCAAAAAGAGCAAACAGCATGCTGGGGTGTATTAACAGAAGTGTCACTTGCAAATCAAGGGAAATTATTCTTCCGCTCTGTTCACCACTGATGATAACACATCCTGAAGTACTATGTCCACCAGGTTTGAGTCCCACACTTCAAGAAGTATGTGGACAGACTAAAAAGACTACAGCACAGAATGAAAAAAAATACTTAAGGGTCTGAGAAGCAAGATTTATGAGGAAAGGTTGGAAGGACTAGGATTATTTAGTCTGCAGAAGAGAAAACTGAGGAAATGGGGATTTGAGAACAGTCTTCAAATACCTGAAGGACAATTACAAAGCGGATAGCGGTAGCCTTTTCTCTTTGACCATGGAGGACAGGACTAGGAGCAATGCCCTCAAGCTGCAGAAGAGGAAATTTAGTTTGGAGCTTAGGAAGGATCTGAAGGTGATCAAGCACTGGAAGAGGCTACCAACAAAAACTGTTGGATCTCCAGGCCTGTTCCCTATCTTCTGAACTTCACATATGGAATGCTGGCCACTATGCTTTCAAGTAAGGGTGACTTGTGAAGCCCTTTCCCCACAATAGATCTTTCCTCAACCACACAAATCAATACAGGAAGATGCAAACTTGTCTCCCTTTCAACTCAAGGGGCTGAGCATTTTTTTAAAAATCACAGAGATGGACAACATAGGTTAAGTTCCTTGGACTCTATATTTATTTCACACTTCTAAATGTCTGGTTAGTTGGGTAATGATCCATTAACAAAAGTTCAATGGTACAGTGGACATTAGTTTAGATTTTTAAAATGAGCATTGTAAAATACTTTCTTTTTTTAATAAAATAGCAGTTTTACGTGTTTTTACAGAGGAAATCAACCTTCTCATCTCGCCTTTTATCAGCTATTTAAATAACACCATAGATATGACATAAAACTTAATACTTAACAACTATTTATTCTCCCCTTGGTCTGAACTTAATAAAACTTAAAATGGCCAAAAGCTGCAAAACAAAAAAAGTTTTCAACTGCTTCTGTACAGCTCCATTGAGGTGTTGAAATAGTTTATGACCCATTTTCATCACTGGAGCAAAGTAAGAGCAACATACACCCAAATCTGTTCCTTTGAAACACATGAAAATTGAATTTTAGGTAAACCAGTTCAGAAAACATGTTTGTCTAATTTCTTGAACTGTGTGTACTCACCAGATCATACCACAAAGGAAATTACACTATTTTAATTTTACTTACAGGAGTAAAATGTATGTAAATTGTACGATATTATTCTTCAGTCTATTTCCCATGATCTGACATTTTCACCAGCTGCATTTATGAGCTGTGAACAACTACTTCTAAATGTTGGTACGTTTTATAATAGCATCCATTTATCAATTAAGTTTCAGGGCCAAGAGGGTCAGCAGAAGTGGCACATTCATAATCAAAACACACTTATGTTGTATAAATGAGAAGACTTTCATCACTTAAAAAGATAAAAATAAATCAAAAACTGATTTTTTTTAATCCAGGGTTTTTCCCAAAAAACATATTTTAATTTGAAGGTGAAATATTAATTCTATAGAATGAGCAGGACTAATTCTGTATGCTTATGGCAATCTCTAAAGATTTTTAAATACAGGTGAT
The DNA here is from genome assembly GCF_000455745.1 of Alligator sinensis. NCBI lineage: Eukaryota > Metazoa > Chordata > Crocodylia > Alligatoridae > Alligator > Alligator sinensis. The sequence continues at coordinate 3,758,890 of NW_005841918.1, forward strand.
CAGATAAGATACTAGGAAATGTCCATGTATGGCACAACACCTGAAAGTGAATGTATTCAGACTCGTTAAAAAAATAAAATAAAAGGATATTGAGAAATCACCAATTTCAAACAATTTTCTTTGCAAGACACCTGACATTTCAGCAGAGGTATGCCTAGCCCTGGAGGCCAAAGCCCTGAGGTGAGTGGGGAAATGGGTGACTTGGAACAACAGGGAAGGCCTTATCATCCTTCCTGAGAAGTAGGCAATCACCTACTTATCACATGTGTCTGTACACAAATGCACAGAGCCTAGGAAACAAGCAGGAAGAACTGGAAATCCTCACAGTCATGGAAATATGATGTGATTGGAATAACAGAGACATGGTGGGATAGTTTGCATGACTGAAGTGCTGTCATGGATGGGTATAAACAGTTCAGAAAGGACAGGAAGGGGAAAAGAGGAGGAGGAGCTGCACTTTACGTAAAAGAGCCATATGATTGCTCAGAGCTCCAGTATGAAGCTAGAGATAGGCCTCTTGAAAGTCTCTGGGTTAAGGTTAGAGGGAAGAGCAACAAGGGTGATGTCCTGGTGGGTATCTCCTATAGACCGCCAGACCAGGAGGATGCGGCTTTCTTCAAACATCTAGCAGAAGTTTCCAATCACAGGCCCTGCTTCTTGTGGGGCACTTCAATCACCGACATCTACTGGTAGGGCAATACAGCAGTGCACAAGCAATGCAGGAAGTTTTTCAAGAGTGTTGGGTACAACTTCCCGGTGCAAGTGCTGGAGCAGCCAACTAAGGGTCATGCTCTTCTTGATCTGCTACTTAGAAAAATTGGTGGGGAATGCTGAAGTGGATGGCAACTTGGACAGCAGCAACCTTGAAATCCTGATGATAAGAATGATAAGATCCTGAGGAAAGGAAGGAAGGAAAGTGACAGAGTAAAGACCCTGAACTTCAGAAAAGCAGACTTTGACTCACTCAGGGAACTGATGGGTAGGATCCCTTGGGAAGCCAGGCTGAGGGGGAAATGAGTCCAGGAGAGCTGGCTGTATTTTAAAGAAACCTTACTGAGGATGCAGGAATGAACCAACCAGATGCACAGGAAGACTAGTAAGTATAGCAGAAGACTAGCTTGGTTTAGCAGGGAACTCTTCAGTAAGCTAAAACACAAAAAGGAAGCTTACAAGAAGTGCAAATTTGGACAAAACAGGAGGGTGGAGTATAAGAGCATTGCTCCAGCATGCAAGGATGAAATCAGGAAGGCCAAAGCACAACTGGAATTGCAGCTAGCAAGGGACGTGAAGGGAAACAAGAAGGGTTTCTACAAGTATGTCAGCATCAAGAGGAAGGTAAGGCAGTGTGGGTTCCTTACTGAATGGACGAGGCAACTGAGTGACAGATGATGAGGAAAAGGCTAGGACCTGGATGACTGGAAAAGAGCAAATATAGTGCCCATCTTTAAGAAAGGGAAGAAGGAAGATACAGAGAACTACAGACTGGACAGCCTCACAACAGTCCCTGGAAAAATTATGGATCAGGTCTTCAAGGAATTAATTTCTCCCACAACATTTTTGCAAGCAAGCTAAGGGGGACAGAAAACTGGCTGGATCATCAGTCTCAAAGGAGAATAAATCAAAGGCTCGATGTCTATTTGGCAGCAGGTATCACATGGAGTGCCCCAGGGGTCAGTCTTGGGGCCAGTTTTGTTCAATATCTTCATCAATGACCTGGATGGAGTGCACCTTCAAGTTTGAAGACGGCACCAAACTTGGGAGAGTAGCAGATACTCTGGAGAACAGGGCTAGGACTCAGAGAGACCTCGACAGATTGGAGGATTGGACTAAAATAAATCTCATGAGGTTCAGTAAGGACAAGTGCAAAGTCCCGCACTTAGGACAGAACAATCCCATGCACTGGGACAGGCTGGGGGCTGACTGGGTAAACAGCAGCTCTGCAGAAAAGGACTTGGGGGTTTCAGTGGACAAGCAGAACACGAGCCAACAGTGCCCTTGTGAAGCCAGCTAATGGCGTACTGGGCTGCACTGGTAGAAGTGTTGCCAACATATTGAGGGAAGTGATTACCTCCCTCTATTTAGCACTGGTGAGGTCACATCTGGAGTACTGTGTCCTACAGAAAGGATGTGGACAAATTGAAGACAGTCCAGCAGAGCACAACAAAAACAGTTAGGAGGCTGGGGCACATGGCTTTCAAAGAGAGGCTGAGGAAACTGGTCTTATTTAGACTGCAGGAGAGAAGACTGAGGGGGATTTAATATCAGCCTTTAACTACCTGAAGGGGGTTCCAAAGAGGATGGAGCTAGACTGTGGTGGCAGATGACAGAAGGAGCAGGTTGCAGCAAGAGAAGTTTAGGTTAGATATTAGGAAAAACTCTCTCACAAGGAAGGTAGTAAAGCACTGGAACAGGTTACCCAGAGATTCTGGAATCTCCATCCTTGGAGGTTTTTAAGACCCAGCTACACAAAGTCCTGGCATGAATCATATAGGGGTGGTCCTGCTCTGAGCAGTGGTTGGAATAGATGAGCTCCTGAGGTCCCTTCCAACCCTAAATTTCTATGATTCTATGACTAGAGACAGACACATGCAGGAACAGGAGATGAGGTTTATCTGAAATTCCGTACCTTAATCTAAGCGAACTAGTCTCACCGTTATTCTTGGCTGATATAAAAGACACAAAAAAGTCTGGGGATTTATTTATAGGAGAAAAAAAGTCCATTTTGTCCTTATATCAGATTTAACACCAGGCAAGCAAGCTAGCAGCTATAACCTCTGAACCTTTCTGTCTTCAAAAAATTTACCTAGCTCCCTCTATCGCTAAATTAAAATGTTCACTTCTTTTAGTCAATGAAAGTTTTTCCCCTTAATGCAACCAACCCTATGAATTATGAAAAGCTATTTTAACTAAGCTACTTTCTGTAAGCTTCAGACATTGACCTCCTGTCCTACTTGCCTATTATAATTGCATAGTTTACTCACACTCATCTATTTTTCTACCCTTTCTGTATTTCATAATAAAATCCCCTGACAGCCTTGTTTTTTCCTATGCTACACATACCAACCCTAATAGTTTTGCATCTCAACCCTGAGCAGTTCAGGCATTTATTTCAAATGAAGGTTCATTAATGCCTTATGACGCCATGAAACAAAATCCACCAACTTCCCTTTTCACCTTTCTAAACAAATTCCTATCATCACATGCATTTTAAGTTATATCTTTGCAATGCCATTTTAAATTTCTTAACCATAAATATTGTATATTACATTTAATAACTATTTTTCTCTCAAAGTGTTTTATTACTATTTAAATTTACACACACACACCACACTAAAAAAGAATATGGACGGCATGCTCAAGAACCTACTTCTTATCTTACCTGGAAAAGTTAATTAGCCACTTCGCCTCTGTTCCCCTATCTCTTACTGGGCAATGATGATAAATTTCTTCCGTACGTCCCAGGGACAAATTTAATCTTATAACATCTTTAAAGAGTTTTTAAATTCTTGCTAAAAGGTGCTGTAAAATGGTGAGATTATAGCACTATTATGATGTTAGAAAAGTACTTATTCCAAGAAGATGGAAGTAAATTCCACTGGATCTTTAATCTAAGCAAGAAAGATGGGACTGTAAATTGCGTGGGTTTTTTGCAAGTCCAAAAACCAGAAGTTCATATAATTCCATTTCAAGTTCTTCCCTCACTGACAGGAGGATCTGGATGGGTGCAGTGGCACAGGGGCACCTCCCTTCTGAATCATGCCTCAGGAACAGGAGCAAGAGACTTTTTTCCCTTTTTCTGTTTTTTATCTTTCAAGTCCCTGAATTAAGTAAGAATTTCCCCCCATCAGTTCTCCTCTGTGCTCAGCAGCACCTCCTCGTCCCTCCCCTCCCATGCCCCCCGGCCATCACTGGCCCCAACTGATCCAGGGAGGAGATGTGAAAAGGTGAGCTCTAGTACAGGTCCTGCCCTGCTCCATGTAGGCTATGCAGGAAGCCAGGCTCCGTCTAGCACAGTGGCAGCAGTGGCAGTGGATGGGCTCCCTTTCACTGCCAGATCCCTTCAGGTGTTCCCTGCAAGCCCAGGAGCAGGCTGGGAGTATAGCAGGAACAGCTCTGGAGTTCCCCCTCCCCTGGGTCAGCCAGACATAATGACAGCACAAGGCAGAGAGCAATGGGAGTGGGGAAGGGTGAGGAAGAAAGGGAGTTTCTTACCTGATGCAGGAGCTTTAAAAAAAAAAGTCCCCAGCTGCTGCTCCTGTTCCATGGTCTCCCTGCCCCGGGTGGGAGAGAGAGTCTGGTGGCAGGGATGCACTTACCCCTGCAGCACTGGCCACTGCTCCCAACTCCCACTTTTACAAAATCCTGGATCCACCCATGTGTGCTTACTAACTCCTCACACCACATAAGCAACTAAAAAGCAGGAGATTGCTCTGGCCTGCTCTGTTGTCATAGCCCTCATCTGTACAAGACATAGAACTAGAAATGCTCAAATATCCCAGTGCACTTGCTTGCAAGGGACCTGGTCCTGCTCCTCATTTTCTGGCAGCAGCTAATCCCTTTTTACTCTAATGGGACTGCTTTTTTTCTACTACTGACACAAGCACTTAGGGCTGTGTGTACATAACTGCATCTTCCAATCCTACTGTAGCAATCTGCCTTTTCAGGGGACACCAGCAGTACAAACACTAGCACCGGATTCAGAACAGAACTAGGTATCATGGAAATGTAAGGCATCTGCTGCACCAGGACCTTATCTGCAGTGACATTCCTACTGTTGCCTTCACTGCAGCTGCCTCCACAGCAGCTTCACTAGGAATTTTTAAGATAATGAACATCACATAGACTTAATTTCTTTCAGATCTTCTGCAGGGAAAGCCCTAGAAAAGGGCTACAGAATAAGAATAAGGACACCAACAGGCTTCCTCTGAAGTTACTCAAAGGAGGCATTCTACATAATTCTAGCACAGTCTATTAAATTATACAGGATTGTTTAAAAGATAAAATAAATAAAAGATAATTTAGTGGCCCCTAGAACTGTACCTGCCACCTCAAGGACAATCTTCACCCATTTGAAAAGTGCTAACCCCCCACAAAACGTATTTCAGTAAAGCAATACCGAGTTAACAACAATGCTGACCCCATCATTTCTTTCAGCTGAACATCAAGGCTGCAACAACAGTTCAAGATTGTTTTGAAAAGTTGAAGAACAAGTGGTCAAAGCTACTGTGATTCAAAAAGATAAAGAAAATATTAAGGCTGTCAAGCAATTTAAAAAAATGTATCATGATTAGTTGCGCAATTTTGAAAATTAGTCGCAATAAATCACATTTTAATCACACAGCTAAAAACTCAAAATTATGGGCAGAAAAACTCAAAATTATGCAGGTACTTTGTATGGGGGGGTTGGAGCCCAGGGGGAGGGAAGAGCCCCACATGTCCTGGCAGGATGTGGGGTACTGTGAGTCAGGAGTGAGGGGCAGCAGCAGGGTTGGGGGGTGTGGCTTGGGAGTGAGGGGCAGGGCACAGGCATACTGCCCCTGCCCGTCCCGTCCTCCCCCCCCACCACAGGTGTCCTCTTTTTTGAAACTGGAAATATGGTAACCCTAGAGGACTGCAACCTGGCAGTGTGTAGGGCAGTGTGCAGCAAGTAAGCCTGAGAGGGAAGGGACAGGGGGAAAGGGAAGGGGGGTACAGATCAAGGCTCCCACAGTGAGGGAGGGAGTGGGGCAGGGGCTGGGGCCAGGCAAGTCATGGAACAAAACCGTGGCAGCTTGTCCAGGGGTGTGTGTGGGGGGAGCAGGGAGCCCGGCTCCCCGCCACTGCACACACCCCCGGGGCAGGCATGGGAGGCACGTGCCCCCTGGATTTGTGCACAGGGTGGAGGCGGGCTGCCCTATGCAGGCTGGGGCTCTAAACCCTGCTGCCTTTGCCCCGGGAGCCGAATGATGCCATGTTGTGCCTCCTGCTGCCAGGCAGGCAGGGGATGTGCAGCGCAGCCAGCGCACAGCTCCTGGGGCAATGGCAGCGCAGAGCCTCAGCCTGCCTCCACTCCGCACCCAAATCCAGGGGGTACATGTCCCCCATGCCTCCCCCAGGAGTGTGCGCAGTGGGGAGCTGCACCCCCTGGACAAGCTGCCCGCAGCTCTATCCTATGACCTGATCCAGACATGGGGCCCCATTCATCCCAGCCTCTACCCCAATCCCCGTCTCACCATGGAGGCTTCAGTCTGCCCCCCACCTTCCCTCTCCACCACAGACTTATCTGCTGGGCAGTACCCTATATGCCGTGGGGCTGTGTTCCTGGCCATGTGCATGCTGTGACTGCTTGTGCGTCTCTGTGCCTGTGTCTATGCCTGTGCATGTGCCCCCCCAACCCCCACCATCTTCCTGCTGCAGTAGCCCAGAGCCCGCACCTAGGCTGCCCTGCAGTCCTCTGCACTGCCACTGCTGCCCCACTGAGCAGCCCAGAGGACGAGGTGACAACAGTGGAGAGGAGCCTAGGCGTGAGCTCCATAACCATGTGCGTGAATAACACGTTAAAAAATTAACACAAGAACCAACTAACATGTTAATTGAGCATGTTAACTGTGATCAATTGACAGTAGAGGTGCACTGATACATAAGTCTATATTGTATCAGCACCAATAAAAGGAAAATTAACATTATCAGCAATTGGCTTTTTTTGGCTGATGTGGCTGATAATACCACCAATAAATGCCATGTGCATGTGTGCAACTGCAGCAATCATGCAGCCAGCCTGGCAGCTTGGAGAGCAGTGTCCGGCTGGTAAGTCTGTTGGGGTGAAGCAGCAGAGGGAAGGGAAGGGGTGTGGGGGCAGCAGATTGAGTCCCCCATGGTGAGGGATGGAGTTGGGCTCGTAGTGGCAGGTGCTGCCCAGCTGGGGTGCGGCGTAGGACACAACCGTAAGCAGCTCATCCAGGGGGCACGGGGGAGGGGGGTGGCTCCCACCATTGCAGGTACCCCCTGGGGCAGGCATAGAGGGCATGTGTCCACCAGATCTGTGTGCGCGGCAAGCTGCCACTGCAGGCAAAGGCTG
>NW_005841918.1:3765973-3767600 GCF_000455745.1 Alligator sinensis
GCCACTGCAGGCAAGGGCTGTCTGCCGCTGTGCCAGGCTCTTCCTGGTGCACAGGGGCTGGGTCAGGGCCACGCTCGGGGCGGGTGGCAGCAGCACTGGGGCTACAGGGGGGGTTTCCCTGTGACCCGCCGCCCAGCACGGCTGCCAGCCACCCTTGTACAAGACATAGAACTAGAAATGCTCAAATATCCCAGTGCACTTGCTTGCAAGGGACCTGGTCCTGCTCCTCATTTTCTGGCAGCAGCTAATCCCTTTTTACTCTAATGGGACTGCTTTTTTTCTACTACTGACACAAGCACTTAGGGCTGTGTGTACATAACTGCATCTTCCAATCCTACTGTAGCAATCTGCCTTTTCAGGGGACACCAGCAGTACAAACACTAGCACCGGATTCAGAACAGAACTAGGTATCATGGAAATGTAAGGCATCTGCTGCACCAGGACCTTATCTGCAGTGACATTCCTACTGTTGCCTTCACTGCAGCTGCCTCCACAGCAGCTTCACTAGGAATTTTTAAGATAATGAACATCACATAGACTTAATTTCTTTCAGATCTTCTGCAGGGAAAGCCCTAGAAAAGGGCTACAGAATAAGAATAAGGACACCAACAGGCTTCCTCTGAAGTTACTCAAAGGAGGCATTCTACATAATTCTAGCACAGTCTATTAAATTATACAGGATTGTTTAAAAGATAAAATAAATAAAAGATAATTTAGTGGCCCCTAGAACTGTACCTGCCACCTCAAGGACAATCTTCACCCATTTGAAAAGTGCTAACCCCCCACAAAACGTATTTCAGTAAAGCAATACCGAGTTAACAACAATGCTGACCCCATCATTTCTTTCAGCTGAACATCAAGGCTGCAACAACAGTTCAAGATTGTTTTGAAAAGTTGAAGAACAAGTGGTCAAAGCTACTGTGATTCAAAAAGATAAAGAAAATATTAAGGCTGTCAAGCAATTTAAAAAAATGTATCATGATTAGTTGCGCAATTTTGAAAATTAGTCGCAATAAATCACATTTTAATCACACAGCTAAAAACTCAAAATTATGGGCAGAAAAACTCAAAATTATGCAGGTACTTTGTATGGGGGGGTTGGAGCCCAGGGGGAGGGAAGAGCCCCACATGTCCTGGCAGGATGTGGGGTACTGTGAGTCAGGAGTGAGGGGCAGCAGCAGGGTTGGGGGGTGTGGCTTGGGAGTGAGGGGCAGGCCACAGGCATACTGCCCCTGCCCGTCCCGTCCTCCCCCCCCACCACAGGTGTCCTCTTTTTTGAAACTGGAAATATGGTAACCCTAGAGGACTGCAACCTGGCAGTGTGTAGGGCAGTGTGCAGCAAGTAAGCCTGAGAGGGAAGGGACAGGGGGAAAGGGAAGGGGGGTACAGATCAAGGCTCCCACAGTGAGGGAGGGAGTGGGGCAGGGGCTGGGGCCAGGCAAGTCATGGAACAAAACCGTGGCAGCTTGTCCAGGGGTGTGTGTGGGGGGAGCAGGGAGCACGGCTCCCCGCCACTGCACACACCCCCGGGGCAGGCATGGGAGGCACGTGCCCCCTGGATTTGTGCACCGGGTGGAGGCAGGCTGCCCTATGCAGGCTGGGGCTCTAACACCTCCCGCGCTTGCCC
>NW_005841918.1:3767668-3778631 GCF_000455745.1 Alligator sinensis
CCCTGGGGCAAGGGGCCCCCGGAGCCTCACCCTGCCTCCACTCCGCACCCAAATCCAGGGGGTACATGTCCCCCATGCCTCCCCCAGGAGTGTGCGCAGTGGGGAGCTGCACCCCCTGGACAAGCTGCCCGCAGCTCTATCCTATGACCTGATCCAGACATGGGGCCCCATTCATCCCAGCCTCTACCCCAATCCCCGTCTCACCATGGAGGCTTCAGTCTGCCCCCCACCTTCCCTCTCCACCACAGACTTATCTGCTGGGCAGTACCCTATATGCCGTGGGGCTGTGTTCCTGGCCATGTGCATGCTGTGACTGCTTGTGCGTCTCTGTGCCTGTGTCTATGCCTGTGCATGTGCCCCCCCAACCCCCACCATCTTCCTGCTGCAGTAGCCCAGAGCCCGCACCTAGGCTGCCCTGCAGTCCTCTGCACTGCCACTGCTGCCCCACTGAGCAGCCCAGAGGACGAGGTGACAACAGTGGAGAGGAGCCTAGGCGTGAGCTCCATAACCATGTGCGTGAATAACACGTTAAAAAATTAACACAAGAACCAACTAACATGTTAATTGAGCATGTTAACTGTGATCAATTGACAGTAGAGGTGCACTGATACATAAGTCTATATTGTATCAGCACCAATAAAAGGAAAATTAACATTATCAGCAATTGGCTTTTTTTGGCTGATGTGGCTGATAATACCACCAATAAATGCCATGTGCATGTGTGCAACTGCAGCAATCATGCAGCCAGCCTGGCAGCTTGGAGAGCAGTGTCCGGCTGGTAAGTCTGTTGGGGTGAAGCAGCAGAGGGAAGGGAAGGGGTGTGGGGGCAGCAGATTGAGTCCCCCATGGTGAGGGATGGAGTTGGGCTCGTAGTGGCAGGTGCTGCCCAGCTGGGGTGCGGCGTAGGACACAACCGTAAGCAGCTCATCCAGGGGGCACGGGGGAGGGGGGTGGCTCCCACCATTGCAGGTACCCCCTGGGGCAGGCATAGAGGGCCTGTGTCCACCAGATCTGTGTGCGGGGCAAGCTGCCACTGCAGGCAAAGGCTGGCTGCCGCTGTGCCAGGCTCTTCCTGGTGCACAGGGGCTGGGTCAGGGCCACGCTCGGGGCGGGTGGCAGCAGCACTGGGGCTACAGGGAGGGTTTCCCTGTGATCCGCCTCCCAGCACCGCTGCCAGCCACCCTGAACACAGCCCCGGCCCAGCCCCACTCCTGCCGGGAAGAGCCCAGAGCAGCCCCTCTGCTCAGGGTCAGACTGATCGTCATATTTGGGATCAGGAAGGTATTTTATCCCATGGTCATATTGGTATGCACTGTGGGGGGGAGGTCTGCCTTCTCTGGAGCAAGGGGAATGGCCCTTTACCCAGGACCTCTTGACCATACATTGACAACATTTTATAGGAGGAAGACATTGGCCGCAATGGTTCCCCTACTTTACCTGTGGCAGGTTAGGATGTTAAGTCTACGTTGGGTCAGGGTTAAGGATAGTCTTATACAGAGTTTAGATTATGGTTTTACAGTATGGTTGGGACAGGGATGATCCTGCATCAGGCAGGGTGTTGGACTAGATAACTTCCGGAGGTCCCTTCCAGCCCTACTTCTCTGTAACTCTAACAAAGACTCCAACTTCTATAGCACAAGAGAACTAACAATACTAGCTACACAGCTGTGTCTTGCAATTAACTCTACTTTAGGGTTAATTTGAATTTTCCTTTGAAAGTGAAATGAAAAAAAGCTACTTCTTGTTAAGTAACACCACTCTACAACACTCAAGCTGATTTATAGGAAAACATAACTGATACAGGCTCACTGAAAAACTTATTTCACAGTTTGGCTCAGGTTAAAGAATACTAACACACTCATTCATATCATTACAAACTCATTTTATAACAATAAGTTTAGCTTATTTTTCCAATGATTATAAAAATATAAGAATACAAAGATCAGACCACTGATAGAACTTCAAATTTCTAAAACAAGCAGTAAACATAACATCTCTTTGTTGTTTTAAAAGAGTTAATGAATACATTTCTCTCATGCCTTTTATAAATCTAAATAGACATAATAAGTCAAATGCACCATTCTACACGGTAGTATATAGACAATTTCATGGTACAATGTTGTAGGGAGAAGCATAGAGGGGGTTTCTTAATGTTACACAAATGTATTTTCTACAAATAAATTTTCACATTATGAAAAATTGTGATTACAGGTAAGACCTAATTTACCTACATGGAGAGGTATTTTTATTGATAATCTTAGAAGGCTTTTTCCTGCCATATGTAGTGATTTGCTATCTGTTTAGATTCCACAATTCCTACCACAATTCCTACAGGCCCTGTCCACATGAATGTAAAAAAGGAAAAGAAACTACATATTTATATGGTCTTTTATGTTTTCAGAAAACCTTTTTTTACATTGAAAATGTGGTTCATACATTCTTTATTAAAAAGATGACAGTTTTTTCATCCACAGGAATCCCCCGCTATAGATTCCTCCCAACCCCCAATTTTCTTTATATTAGAAATCCATGTCTGATTGTGATTCCCTAGGCAGATTATATTAGTAATTTAAACCTAGAAGGATGACAGCATCACAATTTCAAACAAGTGAAACCTGTATTTGAGCAGAACAGTAGCTGGTGGAAGTAAAGTTCATGTAAAAATCTTTAAAATTTGTGTTTTTGTTTATAACTACGTAAATTAATACTTATATGGCAAAATCCACATGCTGCAGCATCCCAGACATAAACGTTTAGCCACCTTCCTCTAGATCTGAACTACAATGTTCACCAGAGAGGAAGAAGTGTACACTGACCAGTATTTCAAATGAAAGATGATGGCAAAAGATTGATAAATCAGGCTGGTTTTAGAGATCAATATTACCAACTTAAATAGCAGACACATTAATCAGACAATGAAAGACCATCCAGCTCCAGGTCCATTGACACCTCCATAAAACTACAAGCATAAAGACTATGGCATTGCAGACATTTCATGCTATAGTGCAGATGTAAGGACTAATGCACAGATTTAATTATATTATTTTTAGTATTTATTCATAATTAAAAAAAACAAGAACGCTAGCATTTTGATTACCAAAATATTCTTCCGAAGGTGAATGTTGCAGACTACAGATTAAGAAAGATAACAACTGGGGCGTGACATATCCTCCTCACCTCAACATAATGCTATTTCTGCAGCCAAATTACATTTGATTGGCAATACTATTATCTCATTATTGACTGTTATGCTAAAATCTGTCCAGAATTATCAAGTGTGATTGGTTCAATTCAGAAGAGTAATCCACATGTTTTAAAGGTGCAAATAACTGAACTTTCTATCAGAGAGAGAATATAAATAAATAAATAAAACATTGGGTTTGCCTGGACATAAAGAGAAAAAATATTCTAATGGGACTGAAGTTTTCTGTGGCAGACCTTCAAAGGGGAATTAAAAACCCTCAAGAAGCAGTGGTGTAGGTTGTAGCTGTGTTGGTCTAAGGACACAGGCAAAGTTCTTTGGGTGAATTTGATATCTTTTACTAGACCAACTTAAATAGTTGGAAAAAAATTCTTAGCAAGCTTTTGGGTTTAAAAACCCTTGTCAGGCTGAGGAGGCCTCTGCAGTTGGTGTGTTCATCCAAGCCTCTTGGATGAAATGAATAGTAAAGAAGCCAGAGGCTGGGCTGGTATGCATGCAAGACAGGCAGTCAGTGAAGATGTAAATTGAGGAGTCAGTCGGTGACAGACAGGCGGGGGACGGGGGGAGTAGGATGAAAGTAGCTAAAAGATATCAGTTTCAACCAAAGAACCTTGTATGCCTCAAGAAGCAGAGGAATTTTTATATATTTAGTTTCTTGTAAAGCCAACAGTGTGCAAAGAAAATCGACTCTAGTTAAAAGACTCAATCTTTCGCTTTTTGAGTAAGCGAGGAAAGGAAAAATTCCACAGGCTCTGGACAAGGTGGTCTCATTTTTTCACAAGTCCCAGCCCCAAGCAAACGGATGGCACTACTGCCCAAATTATCTAATTCCCTCTCATTGTAGCCTCACATTGCGCAGTATGGGAGGGATAATGGAATACAAATTTGCTGTATTCCACATGACATATCTCCTTAAGGTGAAAGAGACCACTCAGAAAATGGCTACTGAAGTGCAATTCTTTCTATTCTAAGGATCAACAGGTCTGAAAGCTAATAGCACTTCTAATAGCATCTGTAGCAGCAGAAGCTCTAGAATCAGAGCTGCTTTCTAATCTTCTTTGCCAAAAGGTTAGCAACAAGGAAGTAATTCACAAGACTGCTAACAGCAGCCAAATGCCTTGGCCAAGGGCTGAACTCCAATGTTAGAAGGTCGCTGATGCCAGGCTTTGTGAAGAGTTCCTGAACTCTATTCTTCAAGAGCTCAACACTACCATTTTTTACTTTTTTTTTTCCTTATCAGGCATGTAGGACACTGGCCTATTTGAAACTGTGCTCATAAGACCCTAGTATCATAAGAAGCAATAACAGGTCAAAGGTCACATATATAAAAAGTATTGGCTTTTCATTGACTTCACTTTGCTCCCAGAGACAGACAATGTGGTCCAAATCAAATCAATCCAATCTGCAAAGTCAAAAGAAAACCCTTTTATATTCAAGTTTTCACATACCATTGCACAACCAAGATTTCAGCATGCAAAGCAAGCAAGCCCTTTCCTAGCAGTGCTACTTCTCTTCTAGACAGGAATGCTATTACTTAATCTTCACATTAGTCAACTTAGTTTTCTGCTACATATCATATTTGCTCAAATCTAAGTCAGCCCTGAATTTAAGATGACCCTCTAATAATTAGATTCTATATACAGATAATGAATAACTCCGTTATAATTTTCCAGGTATAGAATCTAATTATCAGAGGGTTGCCTTGAGCTCATCTCCTTTCCACTGCTACAGCAGGGGAAATAGTGGCGGCAGGGGGGGTGGGTTAGGTGGCATCCTTGCCCTCTGCCCTTCCCTACCACCCCTTCACCCTGCACTAGTACCTCAGCTCCCCCAGACTCTGCCCTACCCCCTTCCCCTTACTGTCAGCCACTGCTCGGGCTCTGTTCCCTCCTGGAGAACAGCACATGGAAGCTTAGCCCTTGCCAGGCAGTGCAACAGTGTTGACAATGCTGACTGGCCAGGCAGGGGGCAGTTTCCATGTGCTCCATGCCCAGGACAGAAACCAGCTCAAGTCAGGGCTGAGCTGCACCTAACAGTAAAAGAAGCTGCTGTGGGTCTGGCTCTGGCCCCAACCAAGGCCTGCCCCACCTCCACCCCACACTCCTGGCTTTACTCCGCAGCTTCTACATCCCCCTCTGTCCCCTCCTTCATTGTTAGGTGCAGCTCAACTCCGGCTTAAATGTTATACATTTTCATTTGGACTATTTCTCTGTAAGAAACACAGTCCTAAATCCTCCAATACATAGGGACCAGAATTTTAGAAGTATTCAAGTCCAAGCCTTCAATGTGATTCATACAGTCCAATGGAACAAGATTTTCAAGAGGGCTCAGCATCCAGCAGCTATCAGTTAAGCGTGGGGGGGTGGGCTGGCCAGTTACTAGGTCCCAGGAGCCTGCTGTGGGTGAGAGGAGGGAGGGAGGGAGGACAGGGGGCTGATGCAGCAGAGCTCCCCGGCACCTCACAGTGGGGAGGCCAGGGACACAGCAGAAACCCGCTGGCTGCAGCCACCCTGGAAACAGCCACTGGAAGTTGCTCCTACTCCCAGCATACAGGGCTCCAACTCCAGCTTCTCAGAAAGTGCCCAAGAGCTAAAGCCAGAGACCCGGCACTGTGGCAGGAGCCACCTGGCAGAAGCTGCTCACCCAGCTGCCTGCCTGGAGCGGTGTGACATGGTGCAGCAGGGGCAGGAGCAGCTTCCAGCAGGCTGTTCCTTGTGCAGCTGCAGCCAGCCAGGTGCTGCTCTGCACCCCTCAGCCTCCAGCAGCAGCTCCTCCTCTAGAGCCTGCTGCACTGCACCCCACCACTCCTGGCAAGCACACAGGAGCCTGGCTCCATATCCTGGAACTGGAGGCAAGAAGCGCAAAGCAGCACCTGGCCAGACTGCGGGCACCAACAGGAGCCCAATGCAGGCTGCTCCAGTGTGAGTGAGCAGGACTCAACCCCACGCAGAGCACCACGGGGGCAGCATGAGCACACTGCCCGAGGAGCTCTGCCACACACAGGGCTCAGCCCCATGCATGACTCCAGCTCCAGATATGGCAGCCAGGAGCTAAAGTCCAAGCCTTACGCTCTGGGGTAGGAGCCACCCAACTGAAACTGCTTGCCCAGCACGGCCTTCAAAAATGGCAGCCCCAGCCATGATACAGCCATGAAATCAGGGGCCCCATGTAATCGGCCACTGGGGGCCATTAATTTGGTAGGTCCCTAGTGATATGGAAAAGGAACGGTCATCACTAACCTTAGATAAAGATTTTTAGCTGCCTTAACAAATGCTTTCTTAAAGCTACTTTGCCCAGTGGAACCAAAAAGTCTGAAGTCTACACATTAGCAAGCACCACTAGGAAATCTTATCTCCTGGCATTACAGGGTTAATTACAAGCATCTCAAATCTGTTTGTGAGTAAGACCAATTTTATTCTGTTTCAGCAAGTGGAAGAAGGGAGGTCAATTCTATTTCAGAAAAGTAGAAAGAAAATACTGACATTGCAGCAGGTACATTGCAATGCTTCCATGTGAGAAAATGCTTAATGGATTTTGAATAGGAATGGTAATGTAGCAAGAAGAGAAGTTTCCAAAGTTATGCTGGTTTGCATACTTTAAAGGTAGTTCATCCCCTCAGACAAGGTGAAGGGAGGTGAAAATAAAACATTAACAGGAAAATCTAGTAATTTCAACCCTAAATTTCTCCTCCATCAGCCAGTAAGAATGGGGATAGGAGAAAACAATGTGTCTTTTATCCTCTGGGAGTTTCTCTGGCTTAATATAAAAATGGATGTTCTTAAGGTAGCATTTTAAATGCACCCTAAAACTTTACCGTAGAGAATGCAGTGTACTCTTTCAACACATGCTAGCAATCTTCCTATCACAAACTTCTATTTCCAAGTCCTCCCCCACAATGGAGTAGCTCAGGTGCCTATACCTGCTAACGGTCAGAGCTTTTCCAACATGCAGCATTATAAAACTGACATTTTTCTTGTAAGCTTCAGTGCTGCCTAAAGGGCCCAACAGCATCAAAGCAAAGCAACAAGATATTAAACAACTTATATTTAGCTGCATCTTGGAGGTAGAAAAACAATGCTATAAATATCAGAAGTACCTGCACTGTATGTTTAAAGAATATTCAATATTAGGGTCTTTTCTTTTTTTTTTTTTTTTTAAGTGTCTAGATTCTGTAGAAATTGACAGCTTTTCCCTCAAGAAAACCTCCTAATCTTCACACACAAGATTTTTCAAACTCTGTTGTCAAGTGATATGCATAGTTATCCCAATTCTCTTTATTCCGAATCTCTCCTACTTTCAAATGTGTTTGGCTTAGTAGGGCTATATCTTCCTTAACATACTCTACTGTTAGAATATTTTTTTTAAACAGGCAAATTCAATACTCTTATCCTCTAAGAAAACAAGAGAAAGATTTCCAATTAACTCAAATTTGTAGATAAGGGATTTTTCAATGGATTTAAACTCACAGCATGGGAGACAATATCCTGTAAAAGCACAGATACAATCTAATTAGACTATTTTCATTGTGGAAAGCACCAGTAAAGAATTACACTATTATCCACTTTAAATTTCAACATAGGGTGACAAAACTGCTCTTACCTTTCTCTCATGCATAATAAGAGCCAAGCCTCTAATAAACAAGTACCTAATTTATTAAGAGTCAAAGTCAAAAATCTAAAAGCAAAACAGAGAATGTCACCCGGGAAATGGCCAGCCCACAGTCTCTTAAGTCTCTCAGTGAAAAGGAGTAAATTCTAAATGCTAATTTAGGATTCATACAAAGGCAGTGCAAGAGGAGAGAGGTTTGGGGTTGATTTTTTAAATATTAATAAGAGCTTGCAAATACGGTTTTATGGTTTCCACCTAGTGGTCAAATGTAGTCATGGCATTTTAAAAAGTTAGTACTGACTTTTCAGATGTGCTGTATTTGTACAGAATCTGTCTGAAGTTCACAGATTTGTTCCAGGGCAGCCTTTGTGATACATCCCGTATCATAAATAAGAACATTCAGAAGTGACTACCAGATTTTATTTTGTACTGAGACCCTGAAATTATTTTACAGCATTGTTGAGTAAGGAAGCCTCTGCTGCCTGGATGAGCAGCAACTGAGATTCTGACACACATGGATGGGCAGAATACAGAAATGTGGGACTGCCAAGCCTGTCTAAATATCAGAGCATTCTAGTGACTGAGAGATCACCACAGCCCACAAATAGAGCTGCAGTCAACTTCAAAACTATTTATTTTATATAACATGCAGTTTCTAGTACTAGCTCAATGTCCTACATATTGATTGATTGATTAAATCTAAATTCACAGGGAAGGTTTCTTAATGGACCGGTGCACTTAACACTGTGATCCAAGTATGTATCATTTTTAAAGTATGAGGTGGTTAGTTGCCTTAGTCTGAAGTGTAACACAGCAAGGTGTTACCCTGAAGGTAGCTAAATGTTTCATGAGCTTTCTATTTAGATGCTAGAATTTCAAACAGAAAGGAAAGGGCTGAGGAAGGGAGAGAGGACGCTACTGAAAGTGGCAAAGAGTGGATAGATTAAAATCAACAAGGACAAACAAGGCAGTTAACACATTGAAGGACATGGATGCTAAATCTAAGACCAGAAACCAGTTGCTAAATCTAAGACCAGATAATGGGATAAGAACTTGCTTAAAACAGAAGTGGGCAAAATACAGCTGGCAGGCTGTATCCAGCCTACCATCTGATTCATTCAGGTGGGTGGCTCTGGCAGCAACTCCAGCCTCTGCTGGCACCACGAGGGATGCTGAGTGGAAGCAGCCCCACCCAGCACTGTGCAACAGGCCCTGAGCAACCTGTACTTGCGCCAAGCAGCTCCAGCTCTGGCCTTTGCTGGCGCAGTGGGGGATACTGGGTGGAAGCAGCCCCACTCGCCTGCCCAGCTCCATGCAGCAAGTCCTGGGTGAGCCACATGCAGGCCCCAGTGCCCCACCTGCCTGCAGCTTGGGAGCCCATAGCTTCATTCTTCCCACTGAACAAATCTCTGTTTTTCTTTAACCCAATTTTCAATATACAAGAGTAAGGCTTTATTTTGAGCTATTATGCATTCACCTCTATATACACCACTCAAAAAAACATAAATCAGGACAAAAATATATATTTTTAATACAGTTAAAATATTGAAAAATAGATGTTTAATTGTTAGCAAATGATTCTTTTATCTATAATTTGTTAAAATGTCTTCACCATTAATTTTGTGTGTGGTCCTCAGTAGCTCACCAAAACTCGTTAAGTGGCCCTCCAGCTGAAATAACTGCCCAACCATGGTTTAAACCACGTTTAACATAATCCTGCCTGCAGATGATTTCTTGTTCTGGAATTTCATATTCAAGTTGTTTTTTGGAAGTTGTGTTTAAGGACAGCTACTCTGAGACCTGGGGAGGTTAAGGCATTCTGTCACAGGTTTTCTCATGTTTCTAGAACTGATGTCAAGCTGGAGTCCATTCATTCCCTTACATAAGGACTGCCCTCTGTGGCCAACATAGACAGCAAAGGGGCACTGTAATCAGGTGGTGGCATACATGACATAGGTGAACAAACCCTTGATGTTATAATTTATGTTATTGGGTCTAGTGATGATATGATGACGTGGCAGAGCCAGCATTTTTAAGGCAATATGTAATTTAGAAGGAAAAAGTAAAACTATATTCTCCCCATAATAATTTATATTGACCTATATGCCTACGTTTGAGGAGGTTATGAGCTTTCATAAAAATGCAAATACTAACTTCACAAAAGCAATGTAATAACCACCAACTGTTCTTACAATAAGCTTACGGTAAATGTCGCAAGCACTATAGAATAAGAAAGGAAAAGAGCAGTACCAGTGTATGTAGTGCTGTACAGGATACAAAAAATAAGAATCTCTGACAGAGAAGACAAAGCACAGAGGATAGATGTTAAGAAGAAAAGATGCCTTGTGAAAAGGAAGCCTATGTGAGAGATTTCCATTTACCTGAACTAAAACCCTTATCTGCCTTTTTTTTGGTTTGTCTGTTTTGTTTATCCCACTGGCTGGGCACAGAGAGAAAGGGGGGGGGGGGGGGGGGGGGGGGGCAGAGGGCAATCATAACAGAAACAAATTACATGTAGAGTTTTTCACTCCGAATGTAAATTTCAAGATCTGCATTCTTTTCCATTTGTAGGATTTTTACATGTAGCAAGAAAAGGCAGGAATGATTTAATGCTAGGACCTAAAAGAACTTCCTTCAAATCAACTGAGCTTATAAAAAAGAAAAAGCTTCAGGTTTGCTTACAATACAAATGCAGTATAGAGTTCAGTTTAAATACAAAGAACTCATTTAGGGCAAACATAAAAAGCTTTGCAAAACCAAACAATGCATTGTAAATTATTTCTAGAGATTCCAAATGCTTTGAGGAGAAAGCTCATAAACAGTTATAGCAGATGTACAGAAGAGGTAAAGACTAAAAATTTGATTTCCTTGCAATACAGAGCAGGATGCTAGAGAACAGATCTTCACATTGTTAGTGGAACAGTTGCATTCACAGTCACCTATTACAAATGACAGAACCTCACAGCATTATCCTGAAACCAAAATCATGTACATATACTACAGGGCGCAGAAGAACCCAAGTAATATCTTCCCCAGCCTCTGCTCCACAAAGCTTTGGGGAAAAAAAGGTCATAGTTTCATAGTCGGTAGGGTCGGAAGGGACCTGAACAGATCATCAAGTCCGACCCCCTGCCATGGCAGGAAAGAGTACAG
>NW_005841918.1:3778656-3782593 GCF_000455745.1 Alligator sinensis
TTTAAAGACCCCCAGGGTAGGAGCCAGCACCACTTCTCTTGGAAGCTGGTTCCAGATCCTAGCCGCCCTGACCATGAAGTAGCGCCTCCTGATGTCTAGTCTGAATCTACCCTCTGCCAGCTTGTGACCGTTATTTTTTGTCACTCCTGGTAGTGCTCGGGGGAACAGGGACTCCCCCAATGCCTGCTGGTCCCCTCTGACTAGTTTGTAAATGGCCGCTAGATCCCCACCTCAGCCTTTTCTTGTGGAGGCTGAACAGGTTCAGGTCCCTTAGCCTCTCCTCGTAGGGCCTGCCCTGCTGACTCCTGATCATGAAGGTGGCCCTCCTCTGGACCCTCTCCATGTTGTCCACATCCCTCCTGAACTGCAGCGCCCAGAACTGGATACAGTACCCCTGCTGGCCCCTCGCGGACATGCGCCAGGATAACTCTCTCAAAAAGCTTACCCAGGACTGAGGTAAGACTAACAGGCCTATAGTTTCCTGGGTCTTCCTTACTCACTTTTTTGAAAATGGGAACCACATTGGCCCTTTTCCAGGTCAAAAAGGAACAGCCAATAGAAGCTAATGCAGGAGCCAAGCAAGCTATTCAGCAAACTTTTGACAGCTGATTCAACTGGAGCACTGGAACAGCTGAAGTGTATGACCAGTCTTTATACCTTACTCCCTCTTCCCTTTCTAATATATCCATTCCTCAGTAAATCCATCCCAAAATAACAAAAACTTGTAGAAGTAGCATGACGTTTGCTACCACTTCACTGTTCATTTTGTTTTTTAATACACCCTTGCCCTGACTCTGTGCCCATCTTGCCAATTTTGTTCTCATGGGTACTGTAGAGATAGTTCAGCCTCCTGACGGTTGACAGGACTGACGTGGTCCCTTAGCCCTGCAAGGTCTAGAATTGCCTTGACATAAGTAGGCTAAGAGTGCATTCATGGAGTTATGCGATGGTATGACCTGCTCTCTACAGAGAAAATATACAATAACTTCCTGCCCATGGCAGGAGACTGAACTTGATGATCTTATAGGTCACTTCCGGCTCTCTGTTTCTATAAAAGGGTCTGATGCAGCTTGTTTTTCTGCAAGAGTCTGCTGATAAAAGTGTTTGTTATGGATAAAAGGGTTTGTTATGGCACACTCCAGCTACATCTGAAGGAAATGGCTCCTGGTACCAGGAAGAAGGGGAAAAACAATGATAAAGTGAAGACAAACCCCAAGTTGTTGAAGAAAAACAGGAAATTGGCCTAACTGGTAGCTATGGGACCAAAGGACTATAAATATTA
This sequence comes from Alligator sinensis, assembly GCF_000455745.1. Classification (NCBI taxonomy): domain Eukaryota; kingdom Metazoa; phylum Chordata; order Crocodylia; family Alligatoridae; genus Alligator; species Alligator sinensis. The sequence continues at coordinate 3,779,939 of NW_005841918.1, forward strand.
CCCCCCTTTCCCTTCCCCTCTCTCTCCTCCCCTTTTTCCTTCTCCTCCTCTCCTACCCTTTCCCTTCACCTCACCCTAACAATGCCTAAAAACTGAAGACATCCGATCTCCCTCCAAGGAACCAGAGCCCACTTTGAGACACCTGGCCAGCACTGGATGTGTGTATTAGGACTAGTAATATATAATTACTTGCTTGCTAAGATTGTATCTTGTTAATATTACTGAAACTGCTAAGATTATATCTATATGCATGCTTGTAGTTAATAACTTGTAAGGCTCAATAAAACAAATTTATTAAGAAAATAAATGGGTTCTAATTTGGAGAAAAATAAATAGATAACTGGGTCCTCCCTTGGAGCAAGATAAATAGATAACTGGGTCCTCGGTTGGAGGGAACATATAGGTTTTCATTTGGAGAAAACTGAAGCACACTTTAAGGCAATATCTATCCTACTGTTTGCTCTCTCTCCATTTGAGAGAAGAACCAGATGCCCCCTGGTTCTTAGGGCAATAGTGCCACGAGACCCTTTCAAGGATGCTGTGGTGCAAGTGTTTCCACAATGGCCAGACAGAACTGCCCCACAAACCTTGTGCACAGCCAAATCAGGAAGGGCTTCAAAACAAGCTGCACTGCTGCCTACATCAACGTTATCCGATTAGCCTCAAGGAGACAGATGGGCATGCTCCTGTCACAGCTCTTTCCAGTCCAACCCCAGACTGTATCTCCTGGAAACAGAGGCACAACGGACAGATGGAACTGTCCTGTGTACTTCTGTTTCCAAAAAAGATCCAGAGGGGCAGGTGGAGAATAGGGAGGGCTGTGGCAAGAGCATTTCTATCTGCTTTAGGCTCATAAGATAATTGAAATGCATCCAGGAGTGCATGCTTTTGCCACATTCCTGCCTGGTCTGGGTCCACACGAGGTACATAGGATAACTGCACTTGGCTGTGGTGGTAGTAGCTCTCTGGTTGAGAACCACCAAAGTAAACAGAGTGGCACAAACCCCCACGGTGGTCTGGGGGGTTTGTAAGGAGTCGTGAATGTTTTCTTATTTATTTCACTGATACAGCATGTGAGGTTTCACTCGGAAGGCTGTGTTATGCTATATCTACTTATGTCACTTTTCTTACTGTATAGATGGTGTTATGATGTCTGTATACATCTTTGTGTTTCTAGACATCTCAAAGAACGGAGGGGTGCATACTTAAGGAATCCCAGACAGGCAGGAGACATCATTGGGTTGGGAACTCAAGGCACTGCCTGCCTGTAACGGGGAAATCTTCTCCTCTCTAGCAAAGGCATCTGTGAGAAAACACCCATCACCCAGAGGAAAGTCAGATGTCCCTGAAAGAGAAGTGTCTGGAGGATTCTGGAGACCCAAGAAAAACTGAGACCATGCTGATGGGGACAGGAGGGCAGTGGGCAAGGGTGTTTATAAGGTAGCCAAGGTCTTTGGATTTTTTCCAGGCTGGAGAGGAGTCCAGGACCCCAGCAGTCAAGGCTGGTAGTATCAGCAGGGAGGCTGATCCCTAAAAACACTAGCACTAGTCTCAGGAAGACTAGCATATAGCCAGATAACACAGCAAGAATCTTTACTGGTCTTTTTGTTCCATCTCCAGGCCTATAGTCAGTTTTTCTTGTACAATTCTATCTTACTATAATAAAGCCTTTTGCTGTTTTGCACACCTTACTCTCTGCCTGTGGAAGAGAGCAGTCTCTGGGCAAGAGATATTTTAGGCTCACTCATTCTATGGAAAGGGGTGGCCTAAAATTTGTTCCACAAACCACAGGGGAGGCCACGTGGGGCTGCCCAAGATTCCGCTGCTGCAGGTGTGAGGTCCAGGCTGGGGCAGTGGAGCTGAGGTTTGCTGGAACAAGGAGTTATCCCAGGGCAAGCTTTGTTTGGTTCCTCAGGACAAGCAGCAAGATGGAAGGGAGATCCTTGGAGCTCTGGGGTACACCGTGAATGGTGTAACGGGCAAACCGGAGAGCAGCTGGGAGCCCTGCATACTCCTTGCAACCGTTCCCTGCACAGCACGTGCAGCCTTACTTTCTCCCCATTCCCCTCTCCCTACAAGGGGGAAAGCAGTAGAAACTACTGCTACTGTATTTCCTGACATATCATGCATACCCTGATTTCCAGGACCGGTTTTTATTTTGTTTGTTTTTAAAGGAAAGGTGTTTGCATACATGAGAAAAATACAACATTATCTAAGACTTGCAGGTTATGCACAACAAAAAAAGCATTTTGAAAGATTCGTATATACAACCTATAAGAAGGATCACACCAGAAAGCCGTGGGAAGGAGGGCCCTGCTGGCAGCGCCACTTGTTAAACCATCTCCCCAAGAGGAAGACTTATCACCCACTCCTCTCGGCTCAGCTGTCATTCATAAAGCACATTTTTCATGTCCCCAGTGCGGGTGAAACAAGGAATTGAAGTCTGTCCAGCATGAACACTGTGCCGCTGCAGAGGCTGCGGCAGGGAGGGCCGTGCCCTTCACATGGCGCCGCCCGCAGCTAGGAGGTCTCAGCCCACAAAAATAAACCCCCCTTCCACGGGTGCATACGCCCCTCGCAGGCCAGCGGAGGAGGGGAGGGCAGCCGGGGCCTAGCGCCCCGCTTTGGACAGGCAGGGCAGGGCCCTCCACGTCC
>NW_005841918.1:3782647-3794760 GCF_000455745.1 Alligator sinensis
CACGCGCGACCCTGCCGCCGCTGCTCCCTCCGCGCCGCCAGGCTCCACTCGCTTTCAAACCCGGACGCCATCCCCGGGGGCTGTCGGAAAGCACCGCCAGGCCAGGCTGTAATACGGCACTGCTGGGAAAGTGTCGCAACAAGCGCCGCTCAGGCGAGGAGGGGTCAAGGTCCTCCAGCAGCCGGGCGGAAGTGACACCCAGGCCCCACCCCACGCCGGAACGAGTTCTACTGGGACTCGAGAGCCTTGTAAAGCTGCAGTCAGAATCGCGGGTTCGAGCCCCTGCTGTGGATCTTGAAAGTTTCCCCCAGCACGTTAGACAGGGAGCGCTGAGCGCTGGCTGTGGGTTGGGTGCTTTGGTCAGCGATGATCCTGCCTCGACCCCGGGAGGTCCCTCCCAGTGCTACTTGTGTAGGGTCCTGTAAAGGTCTTAACATTTAGGTTTGCCAGATGTCAGAAAGGAAGAGGTAATCAGGGCTTGTGGGCAGAGGTGATCTCTTTTATTAGAGCAACAAGATTTTTGCAAAAAAAAAAAAAAAAAAGAAACCTTTATTTACAAGCTTTGGGGCACAAACACCCTTCATCGGGCTTTGGAGAAAAGATGGTAAAAGTTCTGCTGGGTGGAAATGAAAGCTTGTATTTCGTAGGATTTCTCGGAGGGGTCCATAGATGCAATCAGCGTTGTGAAGGCGGGTCAAGTCGCGTGGGACAGATGAATCGGAGATCAATAAACTTTCATAAGCAACAGCTCCAGGGCTGTCCAGCGGTCACCCTGTCAGCCGTGTGTGTCGTTGTCGTTCCCCACCCCCTGCCAGCCATGGTTCCCCTTATTGCTCTAGTTCTGGGGCAGGGTGCCAGGGCATGGCACAGGAAGGCATGCCCGCCTCAGGGTGGGCAGTGGGGAAAAGACCAGTGCTGCACTGCCACAGCAAGGATTGGGCCCCTCGTGGCTCTCCTGCCATACTCCCCTGGCACACCGGCATTGTACAAGTTGAGCTTGTGGGGGTTTTTTGGTGTTCTGCCTAAAAATATTGCTGACTCCTGCTCTAGCAGTCCACAGCACGTGGCCTTGGTTTACAGGCAGCAGGCAGTGTTCAGCAGCAACAACCCCACTGCATGGGCTCCCTCACCTTATTTGCTTCTACTCCCCATACAGGACTGGGCCCTGCACCTCCCATGGCAAAAATCCTGGCGGGGTGAGGCATTGGGAGAGCACCATTCCACTCAACCCCTGCCCCTGTATACTACTGAGCTCAGGGCTGCCTGACTTCTATGGGCGTTTATACACGTACTTTTTTGTCCCACAACATGCTGGACATTCACCGCTTTGGAGCAGACTCAATTAATTCAAAGGGGTATTCTGGTGTCCTCTGTAAGTGAGCACCTGAGGCAGGTGTTCCACTCCCTAGTTATACTACTGGTCTGTAAGGCCACAGACCTGCAACAACTTTCTTCCTGACTTCAGACTGACATCGTGAACTCTCTCTCAGATTATTCTGAAAGAAGAGAAGGAAATAAGAAAGGAATTTTCTCAAGGGAGACAGACAGAAAATTAAACCTGTCAACTGTATTTTGGCTTGTCAGCATTCTTGAGACATGTTCAGTAAAACCAGAGAAAGGTCAAAAATAAAAAAGCTTCCAACCTTTCCTACTTTTATACATTAAAAAGAAAACAAGAAGAGCGTAGTATTTTTAAGATCTGCTGCAAGTTACCTTGATGACCAGCAAACCACCCTAGCTCTGTAAACTCCGTGCAGAAAACAGACAAGTTAATAAATGAAAACCTATATGCATCCATACCTTGTCTCCACCAGGGAGATACCTTTGTGCACCATATCTCAGTTTGAAGAGTCTCTCTCTGTTCTCTTAAAACGAGCTGCAGTCAAGTGGTGATTCCCATGGTAAGTTATCTTATAACCTTCACTGCTACCACTTTCTTTTAGTGCATTTTGTGATTTTTTTTATTCCATAGAATTGTGAAAAAAAGAAAAAAATATGTTTCCAGGAAGTTTGATTCTGTACCATTTACTTCAAGTAGAGAGTAAAGTTTCACCAGAAAAAAAAATGCTCTCCCTTTGAAAAAACAAAATTTGTTTGCCACAGATGATAGCTGATACTCCATTTGGGTAAATCCTGCATGTTGCTGTGGGAGTTTTTTATCTGAATCTCAGCAACCTATTCTGAAACAATAACATAAAAGAAACATCAGAGGCAACAAGGTGGCTAAAGAGTTAGGTGCATGGAGGCTAAAATGGACTGAATCTAATTCAGTTCTTAATTTGTTTATTTTTAATACACTCCCTTTGTCAGTGTGTTACTTGTGTGTCTGAGAGAAAATGATAGCTCGGCTTTGAACAGGAATTTTCTGTGGCTGGGGGAAGGAAAAAAATCAATCTCATGAGAAATTATAGAAAAAAGCAGATGATATAATCACAGAGAAGGGCATTTTTCTTCAATAAAAGTTTTACTAAGTTTCCTCCAAAGAAAGAAAAGGTGGGTGTATATAAAATTAAGTGCCACAAAAATGATAATATACCATCTGACAATGGAGCAGTCAGCTCCACTGAGCTGGGTGAAGGGCTGAGTTGTTCAATAGCACATTTTACTTTTTTTTAGTCAAAAAGAGTCCTTGGCACCAAACTTCAGCAACCAAACAGACTGTTTAACACTGATGACATAGAAAGCCTCTTGCAAATGAGAGTTTAGTTTTCAATAAAAATGAAAAAGCAGACTGCTGTAAATCTAATGAAGATCCATCTATTGTTCCATATTTAATATCAAACCATGTGTTGTCTAACACTAAGCAATAAGTATTTTGTTAATTTGCTTAGCTACTGAGAACTCAAATGGTATCGTTAGCTATAGTTAAGACACCTAAGAGACAAAGTTTGGAACTAAATCCATTTTCCTCAAACTTCAGGATTGTTTGTACCCAGAGTTTTTATTTCATGTCATTCTCTAGTGACATTTACTAATGTTTGTCATAAATATTTTGTGACATCTCTCTTTGAAACACATACATATATATTGCATATAAAGTGACAATTTTTCAGTATTTTGTTTTTTGAACAGGTTGTTCCTTTTTATGAGCAGGAAAAAAAACCTGAATCAAGTGGGTAGCGTACAATAACAGCAATTTCTGTTTTTACTGCTACCTCAGAAAAGGCTTGTGGTTTCTAATGTCCATTCATGGTCAGCTCTTTTGCTCTTATATTTACTAGCCTAGTTCCCGTCATCTTCCCCAACAAAACTTTCCTCTCCTCTCCTTCCCTTGCCTTTGCCTTTCCTTTTCCCTTCCTTCCCCTTCCTTTCTGCTGTACTACACTGGACCTGAAAGATCTGCAGGTTCCTGTAACACTCAGTAGCTGCCAATACCACGATGAGATATAAGCAATAATCTTGGCCATTTGGGACCAAGGCAGACATTTCTGTAGTGTTACAAAGCTGGTAGCACTACAAAGAATACAGTGCCTTGGGCAGGCACACATGCACAGTCCCTTTGCTGGAACAAGAAAAAGTTGGCGCAAAGGCACATTCTTCAGCCAGAGGACAATATGGCATAGCTCCATAGCTCCCTCTGTCCCCAGTGCAGCCTCCATTGCAACAGCTGACTGGGACCAGGGACCCTTGGTAGCCTTTGGTTTCCAGCCGCCTAAAAGCTCCAGCTGCCTGCAGCATTTTTGGGGTACATCTATCAGTTTTTTTATGGAACAAAGAGCCTGAATGTGGCCACAAGCTTTTTGTTGTGCTAAAACAGTAGATAAATGGGACAAAATTAACACTGATCTAAACTCTAACTCAGATAAACTGACTGGAGCCAGGAGCCTTAACTAGCACTGTTGGGGCCTTATTACATGGTAAATTTGGGTGGCTCCTGGATCTCCTAGCCCCTTTGATGGTCCACACATTAACACCTTCAGTGGTTTAAACCTTAAAGCCCTTGTTATGCGACTACTGCAGGGCAGGGTTATCTCTTGAGCCACACCACCCAGCTCCTGTTCCATTAAGGTGTGTCTATTCCCCACTGATCTTCCCAAAAGGTGTGACTGCTCCAAAGCTCTAAACCAATCAACATTTGGGTGGCTCACAGCATAATGTGTAACCAGGCCTTTATCTGGAGGGTTTTATAGAGCTTCATTAAAATACAGAAAGTTTTAGAAGGCTGCCTCCATTAGTGACACTTCAGATCCTGAATCTCCTACCTACCAGCCTCTTTGGCCATGGTACTCAGGAACTACCTTCATGCTTTTTCCATGCTGTTGTGTCTACTTGTGGAACCTGCAGTAGTTCCAGTCAGTGCTGTACTCCCTTCAGACGTTTTGAGCCAAATAGAAGATAACTTCCAACTGGAGGTATTGCAGGACTCATATCAATTCATTGTATAGAAGCATCTCCCAACAAAGCGGAGAGAACAAATGAGAAAATGATATGGGGATGTGACCATTCTAGACTACTTGGGGCACAAACTTCCTCTCTCACTGATCATTGAAGAAATTGTTAAAAACAATGAGAACCTGGCCCATGACAGGTCTTTGGGGTACCATGGCAATACCAGTAATCAAAATTCAACCTCCATGTGTAAGTCTCTCTCTCTCTCTGATATATCTTTTATTGGACCAGCTAAATACCTGCAGAAACGTTCTCTGCAAGCTTTCAGGCATAAGCACCCATCTTCAGGCACTGGGAGACTGCTGTTATTCTGAGTTCTCTAAGAACAACAGAGTCTCCCAACGCTTGAAAAAGGTATTTGTGCCCAAAAGCTTGCAAATAACCTTTTTCCAACTATTTAGTTGGTCTAATAGAAGATATCACATCTACCCAAAGAACCTTGCCTGCCTATGTCCTTAGACCAACACAGCTACAACTAACACCCCTGCCTCTCTCTCTGTGGCAGGCACATTTTATCATTTCTCCCCCTCTATCCTTCCCTCTGTAATTAAAGAAATTATTTTAAAATTATTTAATTTTACAGAAATGAGGTTAAAAGGAAGGTATATATATTTGATTTCCAGCTCTGGTCTCAGTCCTCAATCCAGGAGTGGCTGGAAAAATGTTGAAGTAATGTTCCCAACCCATGAGGACTAGTCCTTTTCAGACTATTTGACAGAAAACCCTGTAGAGCTTGTAACATTTAGTTTTGCCTGTTTCTAAATAAGAAAGTTTGTTCTTCTCATTTTGCAAGTCCAAGTCATCTTCCAGAACCTACCTTATATCAGGAAAACAATGGTAATTATATCGCATTCAAGCCTGTCTTCTTGGACAACCTATTGAATCAGGAAGTGGATTGCATATTTTGAATAGTTTTCTTTAAAATGTTGTATACTAATGTACACTGTGATAGGAAATTCTCATCAGGAAGGGACAAATGGAATGTATTTTCTAGTGATGTTTTAGCCAACATTTCCCACTTGGGTTCTTGATGTAGTAAGGGAACACTGAATGGCACATGGATTCAAGTCCCGATAGGCTGGTAAAATAAAACATAAAGAATAGGGAGCAACATGGGATCCACTGTTGACTTCCATATTTTTTTCCTGTTGAATAGTGAGGTATCAACAGGAAAGGACAGAACTACTCAAGTGGATTCTCATCAACCCTTGACAAAGGTCCACTAGAAAATCATTATCAAGGTTACTCAGACTGCTGACGTATAAAAGAGAATTACAGTGGGTGAGAATATAAGAAATGCCATAGTGGGTCAGATGATAGGTCAATATAGTCCAGTATCCTGTGGCAGAGAGTGGATGCCAAAGGGGAGAGTATTTATTGCAGGGTCTATTAAAACTGATCTGTGCCCTGCCCCTCTTCCTTTCTCTAACTTAACTTTGTCCATTACTAGGAAATGAACCAGCATACTCTCCATGCTGTATTCTGAATAAGAAGCTGGATCTTGGCTTTGTCACTAAGTTCCTAATAGCGCTGACCCCAAAGGAAAGTTAGAGACATGGCACAATTAAAGAATGTCAGTGTAAGGAGGTGGTTTCTTGAACGTGAACCTGAGAACCACAGGACTGAGGTATATTCTAGCTTTCCTGTGTGGTTCTGAGGATCTCTGTTCTGTCAGCCACCTTTCTCAAGATGCTTGTGCTGGCACAGCAGAAAAAATTAGATGATTTGCTTTACAACACTGTTGGTATACAGCTCTCTGTCTCTTTTATTCAGTTTTCATTGAATTTGGATAATGCACTATTCCAGCTCTCAAAGAGATTCTGCCTAGAAGACAACTATTAAGCCAGACAAGAAAGAGGGAACATCAGTAGACTGAGGAACAAAGAAGAGCAGTGCATGGGAGTGCTAGGGACTTCTGGATTCCTGTCTGATGCTGGGTAATATTAGAAGCGTCTTTTGCATTTGGTGGGACAGTTGAGACCATTTTTTCTGACTGTGGCCTCGCATTAACCATGCCTTTAATACTCATCCAATCTGAAGGCGACAAACGTATGCTGCCTGGGACAACACTTGATGGCACTTCAGAGGCTACAGGCAATGTAGGATGCAACTGCCTGCTTTCTTCATGGCCATTATACTGGCTGTCTGCTTTTGCAAGAGACCTTGAACTTGAGTTAGTATTCACTGGAAATCTAGCATGGGGAGCAGAGCAGTCTTAATGTGTTCATAATAATCTGTTGCTGAGGAAAGATATTACATGATTCTGTACCAGTTGACTTTTCCTAAGGAGTGACGGTTTCATGTCTGAGAAGCTACAACTATGTGAATGAAAAACTGAGGCCAGGTCATCATTCACTAGGATAGAATAGAGCCTTCAGCCAAACTGGAGATGACAGAAAATGATACTTGTGTATGCTGCTATGTGAGAGGAATCTAGGAGCACTCCTAGCTCTCTAGATCAGTGATTCTCCACCTTTTTAGCCTCAAGGTGCCCTCAATAACTTTTTTGGATTTCACAGCACCTCAGTTGAAAATCAGAGATTGATTTAAATTCAGAAATGTTATGGAGGGGGTCTTGAGGCTAGAAAAAGGTTGAGAGTTGCTGATTTAGCTGGTGCCACTTTAGGGCAGAGGGAGCAGGACCTCACCCTGCTGTGTCTTGCTCGTCCACTGTCTGCCCCCTCCCAACCCCTGGTCTATACCTCAGGGGGCAAGGGCATCCCCCACTGCTGAAACCGCTCCTGCAGGATCTCACACACTAGCAAGCAACCCCACTTCCACTCCTGCCAGCCCTGAGAACATGGGAGGAGTGGAAGGAACAACCCAGGCTGCAAAGCATGGCTTCATCTGTACATCCACCTGCTCACAGAAGATCACGCTGCTGGAAGGGTATCAGGGGCTGACACAGGGGCTGCCTGGGAGTGGGGAAGGGGGGAGGGAAGGGAGCAGCAGGAGCAATAGACATCAGAGGAGCAGCTGCAAGTACTACTGGACTAGTAGGGGTATGTGCAGGATGTCAGTCTGGGAAGGACAGCATTTATCTCCTCATGGCACACTTTTGCCACTTTCATAGCACACTAGTGTGCTACAGCAAAACCTTTGTAAATAACTGCTCTAGGCAGACGTGAGCAATTGTGGCTACATACCTGGAATCAATGTACTGTGGTTGTAGACTTCTCAGAATACATAGCTGCACCAGTTCACCCTTGTCTTTCTATCCACTTACAGGTACAATCTGAGGTGTTTGAATTGAATCAATTTGGTCCTTATATGAACTTGGTCCTATTTGCATCAGGGGCCTTGTCACTGTTGTGACAGTAGGAGTACTCTTGCTTAAAGGCTTTATGAATTCCTGAGCAGCAGCATGTTCTCTGTGGAGAGCCCTGTGGATTGCTTTTCCTGTTGGTCTATAAAAGTTAGTTTACTTTCCAATGCATTATGTAAGACTCTTCTATTTATAAATCCCACTATCACAAAGGCCTAAGTAAAGAGCTCTTTTACAGAAGTGAATTAGATTTTCTTCCTATTTAGTTAAATAGCTTCTTGTAAGCAGTTGCAGGTCTTGGAAATATTCCCCATGCTCTGAATGCAGGTAGCAGTTTCCAATATCTTTCTGGTAATTTAACTTCAAGACAAAATTGGGAGGAGGCAATTTGAAAGAAACCATGGAGCCATACAACTGGGTCAGATCAAATATATTCTCTTGTTTTTCACCGTCCTGTTGAGAGGCAATGATGAACTCTAAAGAAAAAGCTAGCTAATTTTCCTTTCCTAGAATGATGGCAGATACTGAGAAGGAAACCGGATGGGGTCAGCAACTACAGAAATAATGAAGGCAGCAACTGAAACATATCTTAGCTTTCCTCAGAGAAAGGACTGAGCATATGTTAGACTATAATGATGATGGATATCTGCGATTAGGGGCAATTAAAACAGCAGCAAATCCATTACCAGCAGACATTTTCAGAAGTGCCTAGTGCCAAGATTGCTCAACTTGACACACATAAAAGTGATCCAATTTTCAGAAAGTATAGAGCACTTGCACTATGAACACTAGGCATCCCTAAGTAATTTCAAAATCAATAATTGGGGCCCAGATATTCAATGGCAAAGCACATAATCCAAACATGTCCATATCTCTGTTTCAAAGAGCTCACTGCTTAAGTATAACAAAACACTCAATAGAGAAAAAATGAAGCTATAGAATCATAGAAAATTAGGGTTGGAAGGGACCTCAGCAGGTCATCTAGTCCAACCCCCTGCTCAAAGCAGGACCAGCCCCAACTAGATCATCCCAGCCAGGGTTTTGTCAAGCCAGGCCTTAAAACCCTCCAAGGACAGAGCTTCCATAACCTAAGTAACCCATTTCAGTGCTCCAACACCCTCCTATTGAGAAAGGTTTTCCTAATATCCAACTTAAATCTCCATTGCTGCAACTTGAGACCATTGCTTCTTGTTCTATCATCTGTAACCAATGGAGAACAGTCTAGCTCCATCCTCTTTGTAACCACTTTTCAAGTAGTTAAAGGCTGCTATCAAATCCTCCCTCAGTCTTCTCTTCTGGAGACTAAATAAGCCCAGTTTCCTCAGCCTCTTCTCATAAGTCATGTGACCCAGCCCCCGAACCATTTTCATTGCCCTCTGCTGGACTCTTTCCAGCTTGCCCATATCCTTTCTATGGGGGTGGGGAGGGACACAAAACTGTACACAGTACTCCAGATGTGGCCTCATCAATGCAGAATAGAGGAGAATCGTTACTTCCTTCAATCTTCTGGCAACACTCCTACCAATGCAGCCCAGTATGTCGTTAGCCTTCTTGGCAACAAGGGCACACTGCTGACTCATATCCAGCTTATTGTCCACGGTAACCCCCAGGTCCTTTTCTGCAGAGCTGCTGATTAGCCACTTGATCTCAAGCCCATGGAGATGCATGGGATTATTCTTTCCTAAGTGCAGGACTTTGCACTTGTCCTTACTGAACCTCATGATTAGGGACAGTTTAAGTGATCAGAAACTGGTTTAAACCTGTACAAGAACAGAGTCTCAGTGTACCTAAACCAGTTTCAAAATGGCCGAGACTGGTTTAAGATAAACCTAGTTGAATGTAGTATTAGACTTAACTGATTTGGGTCAAACCAGTTTATGAAACTTTCCTCCCTACTCCTTTCCCCTTGCAGGTACTCAGAACCTCAACTTTACAGTGGGTAATACATTACCAGATCCCCAAAGGAATGCTGAGATGAAGGAATTCAATTTCAGGTAAGTCTCCAACAGGTCACCAGGATACTCTGGTAAGTTTCTGCCCTTCGCACTCATGCATCCTCACTTCTGACTCACCAAACAACATACACGCACTACTCAGGCACTTGCTTCAACACAAGGGGGCAGATTTCAATGAGGTAAGGAGAATAGTCGGGGAGGCACTGAGGTCCTGGAGGGGAGAGGAGTCGGGTGTCTAAGAAGATGATCCTCCAAGCCAAAAGGGAGGTAATCCCAATGCGGATCAAAGGGGGCAAGAGGGCGCAAAAGCCCCCATGGCTCACCAAAAGCATACGGGAATGTCTCCTAGCTAAAAAGGAGGCGTACACCCAATGGAGGGGCCATCACCAGGGAAGACTATACCTCGGTTGCTCGGGACTGTAGGGGGGCGGTCAGGAAGGCCAAGGCAGAGATGGAACTGGGACTAGCTACCCGGATCAAAGACAACAATAAGTCCTTTTTAAATACATAGGGGGTAAAAAGAAGGTACCAGGTAACGTGGGGCCTCTGCAGGACATGCTAGGAAATCTGGTTGTCACACCAGACAGCAAAGCTAACCTATTTAACAATTTCTTTGCCTCCATTTTTCTGAGCAGGGACCGGGTCACCCCCCACCCCACCGGGACCCCCATAAGACCCAGGGGAGGTGAACCCAGGCCTAGGATCAGAGAGGACCTAGTCAGGGAACTTCTGGAGGGACTGCACGCATTTAAATCAGCAGGTCCTGATGATCTCCACCCCAGAGTGCTGAGGGAATTAGGGAATTAGCACCAGGGACCCCTGGCACGGCTTTACAAGTACTCATGGTGCTCTGGCATGGTGCCAGAGGACTGGAAAAGGGCCAATGTGGTTCCCATTTTCAAAAAAGGGAGGAAAGAGGATCGAGGAACCTCTAGGCCAGTCAGTCTTACCTCGATCCTGGATAAGCTTTTTGAAAGAATTATCCTGACACATGTCCACGAGGGACCAGCGGGGGAGATTATGCTTAGGGGCAACCAACATGGGTTCATTAGAGGCAGGTCCTCTCAGACCAACCTGGTGGCCTTCTATGACCAGGTCACAAAATCCTTGGATGCAGGTGTCACAGTGGAGGTAATCTTTCTGGACTTTAGGAAGGCCTTCGACACTGTCTCTCACCCCATTCTCATTAAAAAACTAGGGGACTGTAGCACTGACACGTACACAGTCAAATAGTTGGCTGGAGAGCCGCACCCAGAGAGTGGTGGATGGGTCTTATTCGACCTGGAGGGACGTGGGAAGTGGGGTTCCGCAGGGCTCGGTCCTCGGGCCTGCACTGTTCAACATTTTTATCAGCGACTTGGACAAGGGGGTAAAAAGCACCCTGTTCAAATTCGCAAACGACACTAAGATGTGGGGAGAAGTGGGCATGCTAGAAGGGAGGAATTGCCTGCAATTGGACCTGGACAGGTCACAGGGGTGGGCAGATGAGAACAGGATGGGTTTCAACACTGACAAGTGCAAGGTACTTCACCTGGGGGGGAAGAACCAGCAGCATACCTACAGGCTGGGGAACTCCCTTGTCATCAGTGCAGAGGCAGAAAAGGATCTTGGAGTAATTATTGATGCCAAAATGAACATGGCCAAAAAAGGCACCAGTCACAGGGCTCAAGTGCCTATATACTAATGCTAGGAGCATGGGTAACAAGCAGGATGAACTAGCACTCCTGCTTGCAGAAAACACCTACGACTTAGTAGGCCTAACTGAAACCTGGTGGGATTCTTCCCACGACTGGGAGGTACATATTGAGGGTTATAGGCTGTACAGAAAGGACAGGGTGGGGAAGAACTGGGGAGGGGTTGCGCTCTGTGTCAATGAGCAATATACTTCGACCCTCATCAAAACGGAATTGAAGGAGGAGAAAGTAGAAGGGTTGTGGGTTGTTACATGGGGGGCAAGGAGAAAGGGATTTGGTGGTAGGGGTCTGCTACAGACCCCCACACCAAGGGGAAGAACTAGATTCGGGGCTCCTGAGGCAGCTCTCAGAGACCATAAAAACTAAGGAGGCGGTAGTCATGGGGGACCTAAGCTCCCCAGACATCTGCGGGGAGACACAGACAGCAAAGTCCCACCATTCACACACGTTCCTATCCTGTGTACAGGACCTCCACCTGATGCAGGAGGTACACAGTCCCACTAGGGGGAATGCCTTACTGGACCTGGTATTGGCAATGGGAGATGATATGGTAGGGGACCAACAGATTGGTAGTCACCTGGGGGACAGTGATCACCAAATAATAGAATTCACCATTAGACGTCGAGTGGGTAAGGTAACTAGTAGGGTGAAAGTGCTAGACTTTAGGAAAGCTGATTTCAATGAGCTCAGGCAATTAGTCAAGGACGCACTGCAGAGTAGGAGTTTTGAAGAGATGGGAGCTCAGGAAGGGTGGCTGTACCTTAAGGAAATGATCCTTCGGGCACAGAGGGAGACGATCCCGATGCGAGG
>NW_005841918.1:3797456-3798251 GCF_000455745.1 Alligator sinensis
GTGTTCATGGAGAGGGTGGTTCAGGTGATCAGTCTGATCCAGCCTACACTTGCGATTCTTCCTTCGTTGTTCTGCAAGTATAGTCACCTCCAAATTGGGGCAGTAGGTTACAGTTTTTATTGAGTGAGTTGCCGTCCTGGGCTCCTCCTACCCAAACCTGTCATTACTCCCAAATTTGGGCTCGGATCTTTCTTAACATATTCTTTTGCTTGGTAATCAGTTTCTTTTGTTGATCATTTTAATTACGTTGGGGAACTTCCATACCACTGCAAGTGACCTTTTCTTTCCAATCTTGTCAAAAGGCCCTAAGATTTGATCTCTCGGAACTCGGGATATTTGCATTTTTAGGTTCTCTTTGTTAAAGGCCTCTAAAGATAAAATTCAAGAGTTAAGACTTTGAGCAAAGTCTGGAAATTCTGCACGTAGACCAAAACAATGACCTAGATAAGGAGATAAATCTTGTCTTCTTCCTGAAACTGGCTAATGGGCAACTATTACAAACATTCAAACTATTTCATTCAATATGACAAACCTGTTCAGCCTCCACAAAAGAAGGCTGAGGGGGGATCTAGTGGCTATTTACAAACTAGTCAGGGGGGACCAGCAGGCATTGGGGGAGTCCCTGTTCCCCCAAGCACTCCAGGAGTGACAAGAAATAATGGTCACAAGCTGGCAGAGGGTAGATTCAAGCTAGATATCAGGAGGCGCTACTTCACTGTCAGGGCGGCTAGGATCTGGGACCAACTGCCCAGAGGAGTGGTGCTGGCTCCTACCCTGGGGGTCTTTAAGAGGAGG
>NW_005841918.1:3798261-3817295 GCF_000455745.1 Alligator sinensis
CTGCCATGGCAGGGGGTCAGACTTGATGATCTGCTCAGGTCCCTTCCGACCCTACCAACTACAAAACAAAGATCCAATAACAACTTTACGATCCCCTCACTTGTGCCTAACTGAGGGAGAGAGAACAAAGCCATGAAGATCACTCCACTTATAAATCATGCAGTCACCCCATATGTGTCAATCAAATCTCCCCCAATCATTCTCGAGTGACCCATCAATCAGATGTCCATCACAGTTCTGACCAATTGGGTGTCTCGGTCCCTTACAGGGTGCTGAATACCTTTCCTGCCAGAGCAGGTTGCATAACCTGGAGGTTACCCCATATGTGTAATATATGTATTTAGGTCATGACATCATAAAAGGGCAAACAGTCAGCCTTTCTAATCAAGTGAGCCTTTTCCCTTCTAGCCATGTGAGCACACCATTCAACTGAAGCCAAGAACTAGGAGCATCTACAACCTTACAGTTCATTCATCCAACCCATACCTCCTCAGCTTGCTTACAAGAATGCTGTGGGACAGTATCAAAAGCCTTGCTAAAGTCAAGGTATATCAGGTCCACTGCTTTCCCTGCATCCATAGAGCCACTTATCTCATCATTGGCAATCAGGTTGGTCAGGCATGACTTTCTCTTGGTGAATCCATGCTGACTGGGGTCCTTATCACCTTCTTCTCCTCCAAGTGCTTAGAAATGGATTCTTTGAGAACCTGATTCATGATTTTCCAGGGAATGAGGTGAGGCTGACTGGTCTATAGTCCCCTGGATCCTGCTCCTTCTTTTTCTTAATTATGAGCACTATATTTGCCCTTTTCCAATCATCCAGGTTCCCCTACCCCCACCCCCAATCACCGTGAGTCTTCAAAGATCTGCAATCACATCAGCCAATTCCCTCTGCACTCTCAGATGCATTGCATGCAGCCCCATGGATGTTTACATGTCCAGCTTTTCTAACTAGTGTCTAACCTGTTCTTTCACCACTGAGGGCTGCTCACCTCCCCCCCAAACTGTGCTACCTGGTGCAGTACTCTGGGAGCTGACCTTACCTGTGAAGATCAAGGTAAAAAAGCATCGAGTATTTCAGCCTTTTCCTCATCATCTGTCACTAGGTTACCTCCCCCATTCAGTAAGGGACCCGCACTATCCCTGACCTTCCTTTTGTTGCTAAATTACTTGTAGAAACCCTTCTTGTTACCCTGCATGTCCCTTGCTAGCTGCAACTCTAATTGTGCTTTGGCCTTCCTGACTTCATCCCTGCATGCCTGAGCAATATCCTTGTACTCCTCCTTAGTCATCTGTCCACTTCTTGTAAGCTTCTTTTTTCTGTTTAAGCTCACTGAAGAGTTCTCTGCTAAGCCAAACTGGTTGCCTGCCATACTTGTTGTTCTTCCTGCATACCAGGATAGCTTGTTTGTGAGCCCTCAGTAAGGTTTCTTTAAAATATCACCAGCTCTCCTGGACTCCTTTCCTCCTCAGCCTGGCCTCCCAGGGGATCCTGCCCATCAGTTCCCTGAGGGAGTCAAAGTTTGCTTCTCTGAAATCCAGGGTCCATACTCTGCTGCTCTAATTTCTTCCTTTTGTCAGGATCCTGAACTCAATCATCTTGTAATCACTGCTGCCCAAGTTGCCATCCACTTCTACAACCCTCTCTAATTCTTCCTTGTTTGTGAGCAGCAGGTCAAGAAGACTATGGCCCCTAGTTGGTCTCTCCAACACTTGCACCAGGAAGTTGTCTCCAACACTTTCCAAAAATGTATACTTCTTGGATTTCCTGTGCACTACTGTATTGCCCTCCCAGCAGATATCAGAACAATTGAAATCCCCCATGAGAAGCAGGGCCTGTGATTTGAAGTTGCCTGAAAAAAGCCTCATCTACCTCATCCTCCTGGTCTGGTGGTCTATAGCAGACACCCACCAAGACATCACCCTTGCTGCTCTCCCCTCTAACCTTAATCCAGAGACTTTTGACAGGCCTATCTTCAGTTTCATACTGGAGCTCTGAGCAATCATACAGCTCTTTTACATACAGTGCAACTCCTCCTCCTCTTCTCCCCTGTCCATCCTTCCTGAATAGTTTGTACCCACCCATGACAGTGCTCCAGTCATGTGAGCTATTCCACTAAGTCTCCGTTATTCCAATCACGTCATAGTTCCTTGACCATGCAAGGACTTCCAATTCTTCCTGCTTGTTTCCCAGGCACTGTTTATGTACAGACACCTGATGTAACTAGCATATTACCCTACTTTCTCAGGAAAAACTAAGAATGCCTCCCCTGTTGCCCACTTCTCCTTGTGCTTCCTCCAGGTCTCCCGCTTTACCACTTACCTCAGGGCTTTCGTCTCCATCCCCTGGTGAGCCTAGTTTAAAACCCTCCTCCCTAGGCTAGTGAGCCTGTCTGCAAAGATACTCTTTCCTCTCTATCAGGTGGATCCTATCTCTTCCTAGAAATCCTTCTTGGAACAATATCCCATGGTCAAAGAAGCCAAATCCCTGCTGGTGACATCATCTGCACAACCATGTATCGATCTGCAGGATGCATCAGCTCCTGCTAGGGCCCTTCCCCTTGACCAGAAGCATGAATGGCTGGTGCCTCCTGAGACTGGGGGAGGGGGGTACCTACCAACAGCACCAGCCATATCAAATAGTATTTCTGTATGTGTTAATACAATATGGGAGAGTTTAAAGGCAGTACTGACAGACCAAAGATATTTATAATGATCAAGGTAAAAAGATGAACAGCCCACGAACAAGAACATTTAAAATGGAACATTATTCTCAGAAGGTGGGTCTGGTAATGCTAAGAAACAAGAAGAAATAAATGCATTCCTGTATATTAGGAAGAGAGTAAGAGGAAGACAGAGAAAACACAGAGTTAAAGAATGCCCTAAGGTTACATCCTGCAGAAACTGTTTGAGCAACTACAAAGAGGGCACATCTACATGTTCATTAATGTGCAGTAGTTACTTCACATTGAAATTTAGTACTTGTATAATCAAGTACTAAATAAATGCACAGTAACCAGAGTTGCTGTGCAGTAGTGCCAGCGAATGCCTTTTTAGTGATGCTACTTACTGTGCAGTAGCCTAATAATGTTAGTGTCTCATACAGATGCGCCCAGAGGTTAGCAAACAATTAAAAAACAAGTCAATCTCCAATTACAGGAATAAAATGATGCTGAAAGTCTAGAGAACTTTTGAAATGGAAACTTGGCAATATTATTAGTTATTTTAATTCAGTTTTAACTGTTGTCAGATAAAAAATAGCACAATCACTAAAGAGAGCTTCAGAAACAAGTGAGGGATTCTGACTGCCTCCCTGAGATAGACACCTATAAATCCTACTATGAGTTTTGGTTAAAGTTTAATATTTTGGAACCATCCAAGAGTATGAAAGAAGATCAGAATACAAAGACTGACATTTGCATGTCTGGCTAAAGTGATGACAAATGTGCTCCTCATATATTTCTTTAAAATATGCATCAGAAAAAAATGATCTAGGACAAGGTAGTGTATCAAAAAGCCCAAAATCATTTATAAAACATCCCACCCCAATTTGTTCTACTGCTTTGCACATCAGTTCAATTTGTTTTTTCTTTTAATTTAGATTTAATGGGAATATTCTTGACCATGGGTTTGTTTTATACATATGTCATCTGAGGAAGAAATTACTGCTGTAGGAGATTGATGTTTTTGTTATAGTTTGGATAAAGGGTATTATTAGTCTTACAGCAAAGGTCAACTTACCATAATATTATAGTGATGAAACAGAACATTTTAGTATTGGAAGAAGAGATTTACCAACTACTCCTGTCAGGAGGCATTTCTCTTCACCTTGTTCTGCTGTGATGATGGAAGTCCTTGAGAAAGTCCTTTCTTCTTCTTTTGTAAAAATAAAGTGTATAGAAATGGGAAAGACAGAAGTAGTTCAATCCTTAACAACAACAACAAAAAGTAAATCACCACCA
Source organism: Alligator sinensis (assembly GCF_000455745.1). NCBI lineage: Eukaryota > Metazoa > Chordata > Crocodylia > Alligatoridae > Alligator > Alligator sinensis. Next base: position 3,802,224 of record NW_005841918.1, read on the forward strand.
TGGCCATCTCAAACAATCATGTCTTATAAAATAATTTCATGTCAGTGGCAATATCATCCTCTCCCAGCCACATTCCTATCCCATATCTGTTTATGACCCTTCCATACAGATATAGCATCAAGTCAAGATAAGTGTTTTGGGCAGGAAAAACAACATTGCGGGTGCGTCCAGACAAGCCCATACGTGCCTTTGCTGCATCTCAAAGCAGTTTGAGATGTGGCAAGAGACACGCTGGGAACAAAAAATGTTCCCCTCACTGCATGCTTGCAGTGCAGTCTCAAAATTTGATACCCAGATATCCGGGTATCAACCCCCCCCGCCGAAAAAAAGCAGGGCAGGGCATACTATCTATCTATCTATTAGTGGCCTTTTGTTTTAATTGTGGAAGAACATGGATTTTGGGGTATTTTAAAAAGTGAATTTGGGATTTTTTAATCAGAGATTTTGCAGTTTTTAAGTAGGAAACACCAGAATTCCTACTAGTGAGGCAAGTGGCAGGTCCCAGGCAGAGGAGCCTGCTCAGGACTGGTACCTGGGACCCAGCTGGAGGTGACTGACCTCATAGCCACCTGGGGCCAGAAGGACATGCTTTGGCAGTTCAAAGCAGGCCACCATACCAAGAACATCTTCTGTGTGATAGCTGCCCACAAAGGCCAACTGTGTAGCCACAGCCCACTGGCAGCTGGCCTAGAGGTGCAGATGACTCTGCTGTGACTATGCAGTCCCCATGCGGGTCTGGCAAGCATGCAGCCTTGGGGCCACATGCTGTTACAGGTGGCAGCAGGTCATAGCCAGGCAGCAGCCCCCGCTGCCAGACTACTGCAGTGAGTAGAGGGTGCAGGGAGTTCTCAACTAGAGCTGCTTCAGCAGTCCAGCTGGGATAAGGGGCTAGTATCCCTAGATACTAATTGGCCAGGGCCCAGAAGCTCCTGTCTATTTGTTTCATTAAGTTCCTATGGACCATAAGGCCCACCTGACTAACCAGTAGTCCCTACTATACGGGGGCTAATGTATGAATGAAACAACAAACTTCTGGGGACAACAAAGGCAAAAAACAGGACGGGAGTGTTGTGTGGGCCAAATGGTGAAAACATGAAAATGAGTGCTCCTGAGGGGGTCACTGAGCAGAGCCCCTTGGACTGCACCCACCAGACCTCAAAGGTGTCCAAGGAGCTGGTGGACGCCACCCAGTGGTGCTCCACTCAGAAGCATGTGCGGACCAGTGAAAGGAAAACGGCCCCGCAGTCCCTGGGCACCTTCCTGACCAGAGCCTCCTTCCTGGTCAAGTACAGGGCCCACTTGGCCAGGGCCAGGAGACGAGGAGGTCCTGGGACTTGGTGGAGCTGCAGATGGGGTGTCGGCTTACCCCATACACACCCATGGTGACAACTCCATGGAGGAGCAGCCAGCTGAGGTCCCCAGTGGCTCATGGGATGAGGGTGGAGTACAGGCTCAGCCACTGGGGCTCCACAGCTACATCCTCACTGAGCAGGTCTTGCCACTTGGTGTCTGGGCAGGTCACGAAGACAATAGTGAATCATGTGCATGAGCATATAGATGTGGTGGCGATGGATGGTGGAGAAGCAGACCAGTTTGGTGTCCTCCAGCCAGCTCAGGTGGAGGAGCAGGGAGCGCCACAAGGCTGGGCAAGGCACCATCCCTACAACAAACTCTGGTGGGCTGGAGACATGGGGAGGGGGAAGGACAACCATCACACAGGACCTGGCCAACAAAGGCAAGGACGTCGGGAGGTAAGGCAGATTTCACCCCCTGGACTAGGCAGCAGGTTGCATGTGTCATGGGTAAACCCATGTGCTGGGCCAGCACAGTGGGGTCCACCCATGCCCACCTACCGTGGTCCAGGAGGTTTCTGATATGGGTGACACCACCCAGGGCCAGCCTCTGTCGCAACCGGGGTGCCTCTGCCGATGGCACCTCCAGCTGGGGGTTCTAGAGGAGGGACTCGACAAGCAAGTCAGCTCCCTGAGCTGACATTTCAGGGGACCTGGAGGTGGAGACCAGCCTCCAGCCCCAGAGTGGGTCCTGGTAGAACTTGGCAGTCCTTGCAGGTCCTGCAGGGAGAAGCCCCGCAGGCTGAGGAGCTGCCACTCATACCAGAGCCCCCAGAAGTGGTGGAGGAAGGCACACCCCAGGTGGCCCCATGCCGCATAGGTACCAACACCATATAGCAGTTGCTGCAGGGCCTGAAGGAAGAACTTTAGGACCTGGCTACGCAGGCAAACCACGCCTTGGCTGTCTTCCCACAAGGGGAGTCTCAGGACCTCCACAGTGACCCAGTGCCATCCTGGCCAGAAAAACTCCAGCACCTGTCTCTGGAGCCCAGCTAGAACTTTGCGGGGCACTGGCAGGGTGTGGAAGCATTGCCAGAGCATAGACTGGACCAGCTGGTTCAAAACCAGCACCCTCCCGCGCAGGGAGCGACACCACAGCAGTCCTGCCCATGCCCGGAGTCGCTCCACCACCCTTGCCTCCAGCTGGTGCCAATTCTCCAGCAGGGAGGGGTTCATGCAGGACAGAGAGATCCCCAGGTAGAGCAGTGAGCCCATGCTTCAGTGGATCCCATGGGGTGCAGGGTGGAGTGAGCCCAACTACCACCCATCACCCACTGTCAGGCCAAAACTCTTGACCCAGATGACCTGGGCAGAGGAGGCCACTGAGTACAATGTCTGGCAGGTCTCCACCCGTGCCAGGTTACCTGGGTCCCGGACCATGGAGAGCACGTCGTTGGCATACACTGACAGGACCAGCCACACCGCTGGCTCCTGGAGCACCAACTCTGCTGCCCGCCTTCACAGGACAAGGAAGTACTCCAGGGCCAAATTATACAGCTGGCCTGACAGTGGGCAGCCTTGACGTACACCTTGCCTGAACAGGATGGGCTCCATCAGGGTCCAGTTGAGCTTGACCAAACACTCAGCAGAGGTGTAGAGCACCTGGAGGGCCCACAGAAAACTGGGCCCAAAGCCTGCAGTGTGTCTGTAAGGTACCCATGAGCCCCCCTGTCAAATGCCTTCTCCTGGTCCAGGGATAGGAGGGCAAAAAACAGGCCCTCCTGGCATGCCAGTTCCAGGAGGTACCGAACCAGGTACAGGTTGTCAAAGATGGAACGTCCAAGCACCGTGTATGTCTGGTTGGGATGGATCATGTCTGCCAGCATAGACTGCAGGTGCAGCGGTATGGCCTTTGCTGTCACCTGGTAGTCTGTGCAGAGGAGGGATACAGGACGCCAGTTCCTCAGGTCACGGAGGTCCCTTCTCTTTGTCAGAAGGGTCAACACAGCCTTCTGGCATGACAAGGTAAGCTCCCCACTTCCTTCGGATTTGGCTCAGACTGCAACAAAGTCCAGGCCGAGTACATCCCAGAAGGTCCAGTAGAACTCCGTGATCAGCCCATCGATGCCCGGTGCTTTGTTGCCAGGCATCAGGTGGAGGGCAGCCAAGAACTCAACCAGGCGGAGAGGAACCTCCAGCTGGTCTTGGCTGCCCATGCTAACCAGCAGGAGTCCCTCCCACAGGGTCTGACAGGCTTCAGCGTTGGTCAGATCCAGGGAGAAGAGCTCTTCAGAGAAGGCTCATGCGTGCTGGTGGATCTCACCTGGATCCGTGTGGGGGGTGCCATCAGCCACCAGAAGGCAGGTGATGTACTTCCTGGCCCCCTGCCTCCTCCCCAGGGCATAGAAGCAGGAGCTACGATCCATCTCCCAGAAGAGCTGGATGTGTGAGCAGAAAAATGAATCGTAGGCCCAGTGGTCATCCACAGGTGGTCGTCTCTCCCTCTCTCTCTCTCTCTCCCCGACCCCACCCCACTCACCCACCATAACCCCACAGCCCCCACCCCAACCATATACCCCACACCCATCTACTCAGCTTATTTTGTTTTTGCTCAAAGTGTTTTCTTTATTCCTTTGTCTACCCCCTCACTCTTCCCCCGATCAATAAAGGTATCGGGTTACAGTGTGACTGGCTGTGAATTCCTAAGGGGAGAGCGAGCCTTTTTTGCTTCCTTTGCTGGGCCAGAAAAACCAACATCTCACAATCTTGTGAAGATCTCCACTGAACCCCGTCTCTTGATAGCATAACAGCAAAGTCATGGCAGGCGAGTTGAGGGGAGGGGCTACATACCTGACAGGCCATGCCACCCATAAGGCCCCAGTGATCACACTGGATATAAGGAAAAACCTTTTTACAGTTCATGTGACAGACTCTGGAATAGACTCCCAATGGAGATGGTGCAGGCACCTACCCTGGAGCTCTTCAAAAGCAGACTGGATGCACACCTTGCTGGGGTTATTTGATCCCAGCAATCTGTCCTGCCCAGAGCAGGAGAGCTGGACTCGATGATCTCACAGGGTCCCTCGCAGCCCTAAACTTCTGTGAATCTGTGAAAGTATCATCCCTGGCAGTATTATTGATGCCCATCTGGATAAGTAGGAAGAATTTGTGTCCTGGCCATTCAGGAAATCTCATGGGATTCCTGATCTGGAAAAAAGATACATGTCTCCATCCTCAGGAAGGAATGCCCAACCAGTACACCATCCTCCTCCTCCAGAATGTGGTGGCTGTGGACCTCCATTCCCTTGGGCTTTTTGATTTATGCCTTTTGTTCAATGGGTTCCGCTTCTGATTCTTTCCATTAGTCAAATCATCCAAAGCAGTCCCAGCAGAACTTGTACAGTGAAGAAACTGAGAGCAATTTTTAACTTCTGTCTGCATCTGAAGTATTCTGATTCTCATTCTTCTTCTGGAGGACCCATGCTACCAAGTATCTTCCCTGTTTTTCAGTCTCTCCTACACCACTTTTTCTAATGGTCTAATACACTATGGTGTCAGGCTGCCTGGTATACACAGGCTCCTTTGGCAGAGGTGCCTTGCTGTGAGAGTTGCATCAGATCCCCTGAATGGCAACAGCACTTCCAGCAAAGCTTCTGTTGGCAGTGAAGCACTGTAGGTTTGCTGCTATAGCTGCATGAGTTGTGGGATGGGATCCTTTCACACTCTTAGGCAGCTTAGCTCTGCTGGTAGAGCCTTGTGATGTACACTATGTAGTGATCAGTAATCACCAGGTTCAGTAAATACTGGAATATAATGGGTGAAAAGAACACTGAACTTTATTGTGGAACGGTAGGTAGCCTCTACAGACCCTTGGTTTCTCCCTAACCAACAGAGTCACTGCGTAACTGAGTGACCATCTACCAATTCCCAACTCTTCTAAGTTAGGAACTGTCTCTAAATTATAACTTTTATCATTATATCTTCTCTCTTGATGATCACTACAAATCAATTAACAAACAACCATTAGCACCAATCACTATAAAAAACAACTAACAAAAATTTCATTAACACACCCCTATTGTTACCTCTCAGCTCCGTGTTCTTGGGGAACCCTGGCACAGGACACAGCCTGTCTGACTGAAGAGAAACAGACCGCCTCTTTGTCACCTGTTTGGTGAGAAATCATCACGTTATAGCTAATAACTGGACTTTGATTTGGTTTGGGCTCACTTGACTTGATTTTAAATGCTTGTAGTAAATAAAGCCTTTCTGTCACTCATCGAACGAAGTGTCTTGTCAATCCCTGGACTAGTCTGGAATCCTAGGTTTTTATTTGCTAACAAAGCCCAGGAACCAAGCAACTCCAGAGGGTAAGCAGTGGCAAAGAGAGAGTGATCGGGGTGGAGCGGTGTCCTCCCCACTTCCTAAGTTAATTAGGCAATTAGGATCAGCATCCTCCCTGCTTCCTAGTTGTTTAAGCAATTGGGAGCAGCAATAAGCAACTGTAGCCAAACTCAATAAAACTCCACACCTTGTTAACCAACTCTGGGCTGGTCTGTGGTGCTTTAGCCCCTCGGGGGTTAACACCTAACCATTTTTCCCCATCTTCAAAGTTGTGGCAGGAGAGATGCGATAGCGAACACAGCAGACCCACGCCCACATCTACCATAACTATAACTCTTTCTCCACTTCACGCTGTTGTACACACCTGAGCTTCTTATGCTTCAGCTCTGCAGTACCTGGTGAAACGGTTCCTGTTATTACAGTGAAAATAGAACTTCCCAAATGTAGCACAATGTTTGGGAGCATGTCATCTTCTACATTTGCTGCATATCTGGTTGTTCACTTTCTCTTGCTTAGCAGTCTTCTTGCCAATGGAAAATTCCGCCCTCGGAATTGGATTCTTCCCAGAGGAAAATTCCATCCTGTAAGGTGGCTGTTTCTGGCCACATTTTTTCTAGGCTACTGCATGGTGCATGCATGATGGGCCGTAGCTTGTCCTCTCATCTTCAATATTTCCAATTACTATTTATTGAAACGGGTTGGTTATTTAAATAACCCCCAATGAGAAAAATGCTGAACCATGAAGTCTTAAACTTTTTAAATCAGATTCAGGATCATAGAGGTCTCGGGCTTGTTACATTCCCAAGAGCAGAAAAGGGGCAGTGGACATTGCGAGAAGTGTCAGTTGTTGGCAAAATGCACATGCTTGACTATAAATCAAAGAAATCTTTCACACAAGGTCCAATTCAGGGAAGTGCTGGGTGGCTTATGAGAAAGGAATACATTTCTCAAGTCTTGGGAAGGTAGCAAATACTTAAGCAACTTGTGGCATCAGATCTTTGGGCTGTAAACGTTACTATTAACAGCAGTATACTCCAAGGAGGGCAACAGCTGGTATCTGCCAGGGTTGGTTTGATAAATCTCATCTCAAAGTTTCATCAGGCTAGGGAATTATCATAAAAGGAATACTTTTAGCAGGATTTGGGGAAAACTGGTTTTCTTAGTGTGATAAATTATTAACAAATTCTGGGCTTGAATTTAATCTTAAGGAGTTCTTCATCAATGGAATTTCATTAAGGTAAAAAAAAAGTGGGAGAGACTCTGCCTGTTTGTTTACAGGACTATAGTACCCTCTAAGCCCAACAAAATACTTAAGATAATAACTGAGGTTGTTTTCCCAAAGAAAACACATTCTCTACCATTAGGCCAGAGGGAGCAGCAGAGTCCTCAGAGAGCTGTAAAAGGTCCAGAGAAAATTTAACACTTATGAAAACTAGGATGATGAAGGAATATTAAGGGCTCAATTCTGTCAGGTGCACTTAAGCTCTATGCAACACAGTTAAGCACATGCGCAACTGTGATGATTATAGGGTTGTATTGTTTGTTTGGATATTATGTTGAAAGGGTTTCTTTGGATGAGTTTTGTTCTGGCAGGGAAAGGGGTAAGGGGATTGCAGAGGGTCTGGGTGTGGCCTGGCTACTTGCACTTTGCCTTCTGGATGGCACTGGAAGAATCCCTTTCTGGAGAACTCTGGCTTTTGCAAAAGCTGGATGTGGAAAGAGATATAAACTGGGGAGCTAGAACATGCATGGGCCCATGAGTACTTGTGCGAGTCCCTGCCAGCCTGCTGGAGTCCACATTTGCCTACTAGTGTGAAGCCCCAGATAGTGGGGACAGAAGGAGTCTGCCACTTGGGGACTGCAACAGAGAAGCCCGGAGCAATGGGGCAACCTGCTGAGGGCAGCAGAGAAGCCAAGAACTGAAAAGATAGTGAGGACTCCTGCCTGCCGCTAGAACCAGCTGTGGACTGTGAAGTAAGCCGTAGGAAGGGGTGAGAGTGCGAAGTGTCAGGAGATAGCATGTGTTAAACCTTGATGTTCTGCTCTGTCCTGTAATTATCTCACCTCATGGGGAATGTATACCCTCATGGCCTGGGCTGACTGACTGGACAGTCATACCACCTTAAAGCCAGGTGGAACCAATGGAGCATGTGTTTAAGCACTTTGCTAGATGGGGGGGTGTGTGCCCAGCAGGATCAAGAACACTCTGAACTTAACTCACTCTTTCACAACAGGGCTTTAGTCAGAATACTGAATGATGCTTGCATTTCTTACCGCTAAATTACATGCCTTTAAGGAAATGCACCTGCAGGCAAATGCAGCAGCTGTCACAGGCCCAGCAGGAGCCCAGCACTGCTGAACAAATGGTCATGCAGGTTACAACAACACATTTATTCTATCCTACGTTGGAGAACATTCTTTGAGTAAATACAGCCCAAGATAAGCTAAAAGTAACCCATGGAGAACAGGCACATGGGATGATGGATGATCTAGGAACTCCTCCAAAGAAAAACACCTCTATAAATAAAAAGTAATATTGAATAAATACCCAAACCTAGTTTGCTTGTTTGTTTGTTTGAAGGTTTGAGAATAGGAAGTATGTTTCTGTTCCCTTGCGGGAGCCACATCAGTATGGAAATATATATATTTTTTAATGTATGAATGGAGCCATAACACAGGAAAGACCCCTGGAGAAAAGAGCCAAAGACAGATTTTCAAGAGCTCAGGCTTCAGAATTGAGGCTAGATTTTCAGAAAATTGCAGTTCCTATTGAGGCATCAGAACAGGAATTAATTTATGGATTGCTGTAGCATCTATAGGCTGGGACTTCTTTGTGCTAGATGCCATACAAACATAAAACAAAGACATGGCCTTTGTGCCATGTCACCAAGGGAGCTGGGCACTTTTAAAAACCTCTTGCTAACCGTGCACACTAAGTATTGGAAAATATGACTGAAAGGGACTTATGTATTTCCCTAAGTATTTAACTTTGACAAACCATGGTATAGTATTATATTTATGCAGCTGTTTTGCTATAGCAGCAGCAAATATATAACATTTAATAGTGCCAGTTTAAACTACTGTATTAGCTTTATTATTTTCATTGATATAATACCACAATGATCACTTTAAATGTTCTCAGTTTGCCCTTTCCAGACCTGTACCTTTTCCTCCAAGCATGCCATCTAGTGGGTTGAATGCAATATCAGCTGTCATGAACAATTGAGTGTGTTGGCTCTAGGGCAGTGGTTTTCAACCTGTGTTTCTGAAGGTCCACAGACTACATTTAAGGGGTGCACAAAAGATGACTATGAACAATCAAAAGTGTGTGAATACCCACAAGCATAATTCAAAGGGGTCTGCACTTCCATTAAAATTTTTTTAGGGATCTGCAAATGAAAGAAAGGTTGAAAACCACTATTCTAGGTGACAACACTTGGAAAAAGCCCCCAAAATGCCTGAGTGTGAGGACAGGAGAAAAATGAAAAGGAAAGAAAAGGAGAGAGACAGAAAGAAAGAGGATACATAAAGGAGCGGAAAGAGCAGGAGGAAAGGAAATACAAAGGAAACAAAAAGGGAAGGACAAGGAAAAAGGTCAGGAGAGGACACCACTACCTGTGTTATCACTTTTCCACTATTCTGCAAATGTTTTCTGGGAACCAGCTAATCATCTTCAAAGTTGTTATGAAAATTTACGAGCCAAGGCACAAATCTACTTACTTTGTCCTTGTGAGAACAGTCAAAATGAAAGAGAAAACTAGTTTTACTCACCAGTCAAAAATAAAATTACTCGCCCCAAGTGAGAAGGATGCTGCCAGGTTGAGTAATGATGTGTCTGTTTATGATCCCATCTCATATCTGTCTACTATTCCCCGCTGCTCAGATGTGCTCAAGTCTCCCTCCAAGCTAGCGTTGCTGCAGTGACTAAATATACGCCACAATAGTAATATTATTTTGGTGCCTCGGGGCCATGCTTACATCTCCTCTTTAGTGTGGGTGACTGTACTGCTCGCTGTCCATGGGCTGCAGCCTACAGTGTGAAGTACTCCAGTGTGGACAGGTCTGAAACCAACATGGATTTCATAAGTTATAGGTATTACCTGCTTTTAATGGGATGGACAAACCTGTTTTAACTGGACCAGGACAAGAAGAGTTAATTAAGGTCCTGAAGGCAGGCGAATAAAGCCTGCACTACCCTAAAATACAAAATGCTAAGATCAGAGATGCAGAGAAATCCAATGAGAGGATACTGGACTAGGACACAGATTTGTGACTCAAGTTCTGTTCCCATCTCTGCCAGTGACACTAGACACTTCACCTCTCCACAGTTTGTTTTTTCTTCCCATTTTGTGTTTTTCTTATCTATTTAGATTGTAAACACTTACTTACTCCAGGTGTTGTACACTGCCCTGCAAAATGAAGTCCTGCATGCAGAGCTACGTATTATCACAATAGAAACAATACTACCATTGGCATCCTGTGTAATACACTCTTATCTTCTAATGTTCTCCTTACAGGCTGACACTATCATGTTTCTTAACAGTCCTATTAAAATACACTAATCACTAGCTTCCCTATAGACTTGGAACCATGGGATGTCTAAGATATGCCTACGCCTTCTACCATTACAGCTCCACTAACAGTACAGATGCCAGTCTAGCATGCCCTACTCAATCTGACAGTGGTTCAAAAAGCCATGGATCATCCTAAATTTGATTAGGGCTCCCACTTTTGCTACCACCATTAAAGCTGCACCAGTGGAAAGGTAAGGATGAGGGATTTTAAAAAGTTTTAGTGAAGTCAAAGCTTAGGAAATGAGGAACTAGCACTGCTATATCAACACTGTTAAAGGAGGAAAATGCCATTAGCATTTTGCTCACAAAAAATAAGTTGATCCATTTTTTTAAGGAATATTGCATAGAACGGCCACTCTTTTGGCTGCTATATCACCTCCTTGGTGAGGCAGTAGGAGTACTGACCACAAGTACAGACACAAGATGTTGTTTGCTCTTGATAAAGTAAATGCAGCTTTTTAGTTGCCAAAACTTAGGGAGTTGAAATCACTCCCCTGTCTGTCCTCAAGAGTGCACTGAACATTTTTTGCACTACTCATACAGTCTGAACTTTCAGAATTTTTAGCTTCTGCTTTCACAATAACGGAGTACTACTGCTAGGCAAGACAGATAAATTATTCATCTTGAAGGCAAAAATAATTAAAAATAAAGCTGGCTAGAAAATTCAAATTGGGCAAATGTGTCATGTCTTGGAAATCTTCATTCTGTCAGCCAAGCTGCATGTTGGTGAACAATCATGGAAACCCTGGGGAGCACAAGGAGTCTGAGTGGGTAGGAAATAAAGAGAAGTGGTAGGGAATCCGGCCCTTTCGCCTTTAAAACTATACATCATGGGTGAAATCCTGGCCCTATAAAGGCCACAAGAGTCATGGCACTGGCTTCCATGGGACCGGTATTTTCCTCTTGCTCTTACCTCTCTATTTGGATTCAATGAAGCAAAATAAATTTTCCCCTGGGGTAATACCGAAGTTTATTTCATAGATTTCATAGACATTAGGGCTGGAAGGGACCTCGGAAGATCATCGAGTCCAGCCCCCTGCCCAAAGGGCAGGAAGTCAGCTGGGGTCATAGGATCCCAGCAAGATAAGCATCCAGTTTCATCTTGAAGGTGTTCAATGAAGGCGCTTGAACCACCTCCGGTGGCAGGCTGTTCCAGAACTTGGGGGCTCGGACTGTAAAGAAATTCTTCCTTATGTCCAGCCTGAAACGATCTTGAAGTAGTTTGTGACCATTCGACCTCGTCATCCCTTGGGGCGCTCTGGTGAACAAACGTTCCCCCAGATACTGGTGGTCACCCCTGATAAACTTGTAGGTGGCCATCAGATCACCCCTGAGCCTGCGCTTTTTCAGGCTAAAGAGCCCCAGGGCTCTCAGCCTGTCATCGTAGGGTCTGCTTCCCTGACCTCTGATCATGCGCGTGGCTCTTCTCTGGACTCTCTCAAGCTTCTCCACATCCTTTTTGAATTGTGGAGCCCAAAACTGGACACAGTACTCCAGCTGCAGCCTCACTAAGGCCGAGTACAAGGGGAGAATGACGTCCCGGGATTTGCTTGAGAAGCATCTATGGATGCAAGCCAGCATTTTGGTCGCTTTACTAGCCGCCGCATCGCATTGCAGGCTCATGTTCATCTTGTGGTCAAAGATGACCCCCAAGTCTCTTTCTTCCATAGTGCTAGCCAACATAGCACTGCTGAGCCTATAAGGATGCTGAGGGTTTTTCTTCCCAAGGTGGAGAACCTTGCATTTATCGGCGTTGAACACCATCAGATTCTCGTCCGCCCACTTGCTGAGCCTGTCCAGGTCAGCCTGGATAACCTGCCTGTCTTCTGGTGTGGATGCTTTGCCCCAAAGTTTGGTGTCATCGGCGAACTTGGCCAGTCCGCTTCTGACTCCAGTGTCCACATCATTAATGAAGATGTTGAACAGTATGGGTCCAAGGACAGAGCCTTGGGGGACCCCACTGGTCACAGGACACCACGATGAGTGACTTCCATCGATTACTACCCTCTGGGTCCAACCTAATGACTTTACCTTTAGGGTTTAGATACTGTAAAATAAATAAGTCTTGGGACCACACATAGAATACTAAAGAGAAAACAAATCTATGCTCATTAATTAAGCACAATCCATCTCATGCACTGAGGTACTGTACAAAATAAAATAGCATGTGATCATATAATTAAAGAATGTATATGCACAAAGGGGCCGAATTAGATTTATAACCCAACACAAGACAGACATAGCACACAGAATACTAATTAAAGCATTAGGAACATGTTATTGTCCTGATTTGGCAAAGCACTTAAGTAAGTGGCTAAGTACCACCAATGTCAAACAAGTTAAGAATATGCTTAAAATTAAGCACATGTTTAAGTACTTTGCTTGAACTAGGACCTTACTGTGTCTCTAGGCATTTCTATATCTGAACTGTAATGCTCTGTGTTGTTCTAGTACTCCACTGCATTCTAAATTAATGCAGTTCTAATGAACATAAAAGAAAAAGTGTGCATTTGTTTGCATAGGCATTATCTGCATGACAAAGCAATGAATTAACTCTGAAACACTATTGCAAATCTAGGGGAAATTACCTTTCAGTTTGTATATGGCACAACCTTCCATTCCAATAATTAGGAATAATTCAAGGCCAGCCTTTCACATCTTGAGAATTCCAATTACAGTGGATATTTAATATAACAATACATCTGCCAGAAGATTAAAAATAATAACAATCTTTATTATCAATGACCTCTGACTTCCATCTTATTCCAGAAGAGTGGTGTCACCTCAGATAAAGTAACTCAAACACTCTACTGAATGGGAGGAAAGCAATCCTCTGTGCTGCCTAAATTTACTGGGTTTCATTTCCAGCAGTACAAGTCTTGGTATGGTATGTACTGTACACCTGTTTTTTCCCCAGTAGTGCACAGATAATTAATATTAAAAAGGAGCAGGCTTGTGCATCTCCAAAAGTACCACTGCAAGGCTCCTGCAGTCATACTAGAGATGTCTCTCTCACACATTACTGTTCATTTGCTGCACATCTGTTCCAACTGAACTTTATTCTCCCAAGCAGGCCTTAGAAAGGTGCTCTTCTCCCACTCCCTCCCCACCCTGTCTGTGTGTGCCAGGATGAGAAGGCAACCTTCTGAAAAGAAATAACATGCTTCCTCAGTGAATCCCCTTGTTTGTACTATGTTGTTCTGTGGATGGTCTGAATTTTATTATGGACCAAAAGGGGATATGCTGTCCTTTAAGCTATGGAATTTCAATCAGGACAAGATGATCCAAAGATCTAAAGGAAGCCACAGAGGAAGGTCTAAATGATCAGAAAAAAATCCTATGAATAATTTTCTGTGAGTATGTGAATACAGTATATCTATTTTAACATAAATTACCTTGAATTAGAGCTACCTTATGGTGTAAAGTACTGCCTGATATGAGGAAGGCCACATCTTCACTACAAACTTTTACTGGTTTAGCTATGTTTGTTAGCAGCATGCAGAGGTGAGACGTCAGGCTGACATGGCCAGGCCAGCAGAGGCACCTAATGCAGATACAGTTATAGAGGCAAAAACTGCACTTGTTTTGCTTGTGATGGCATTTTCACTATTCAAGCACAAAGTGCAGTTGTGCCAGTAAATCTATATCTGCACCATAGGATCCTTTTGTCAGCACAGTATTAAAATAATCATGTGCTGGTCAAGTACTCCTAATCTGGAAGTAGCCTAAGAGTATCACAATGTAAAAAAGGGAAGTAGGTTATGAATTCTTACTGTTTATTTTTTTACTACAGCCTTCCCTAAGTTCTCTTTGCCTTTTTATTTTAATACATTTTACAACATGTCCAAAGGCTCTTATATCCAAGGTATCTGAAACAAATATCAGTAATTGTTATCATATCAGAAGAGTAATATCCGGAGGTAATATTTCTGGAAGCCATAGTACAGAAGCTGTGTAACAGTGATATGGTCTGAGCGCCATATGTCAAAAGGTCAGAGAGCATAACTGCACAGTACCCTAGTCTAAGTTGTTTTAAATCACTGGGATCTGTAAACACATTCCTCTCAAAATCCCTTACTTGTGTCTGCTTCAGCCATAGGCAGCTGGGAAGCATCACCAGGAGCTTTGTTCTGTAGAGAAAGCTGTGATCAAGCATCTGCTGAGTTTCTGTAATTTCAATTAATGCCCCCGCCCAACAAAAAATAAAGCAACCTGGCAAGAAATTTGTTTTGTACAAATACCGAATCCCTTGGAGTGAAGGCCCATTAATCAAGCATGCAATGGCACTGAAGAAAATTAAAGCCTACACATAAAAATGGTACTGCCTCAATTACATCTACTTAAAGGAGTACTACCACTTAATGTGGAGTTCTGACATGGGTATAAAGGTGCTTATGCTGATATAGCTGATTTCTGTACAGAAAGGGGAATGATTGGCACCAGTATAACAGTGTTCATACTAATTCTATTAGTAAAAAATATCAAAACCCTCAAAACACATGTCCTGGTTAAAAGAAAAATCTTAATGAAGATTATTAGGTCAGTGCAAAGTGGTTAGTCTTTGCTTCGGATTCGGATTCAGCCGATTCAGGGGACAGTGATTCGATTCAGTGATTCGAATTTCTGTCCCAAATCAATTCAGCCACCCAATTCAGCCGAATCTCCGAATCAGGCAGGCCCATCTGTCATCTGCTCTCCCAGCCCCATTAATGGTTGTCCCGCCTGCCTCAGCTCCCAGAGCCGAGAGCCAGGGGCTCCATCTGCGTGGAGCCCGGAACCAGGGGCTCCGTCTGGGTGGCTGTCTCTGAGGTGCCGGGGGGGGGGCCGCCGAGGCCGAGGGGACCCGAGGGGTGTGGCGCGTG
>NW_005841918.1:3817609-3841629 GCF_000455745.1 Alligator sinensis
CCCTGCACGGGCCCCTCTTCCCCCGGGTGTGGTGGGGGTCGGCAGGGGGCTCCGTGGCTGCTGGAGGGTTTCTGGGGGGCTTTGGGGGAGCAGGGGCGCAGCGAGCTTTCACCCGCGCGTCTCTCGCCGCTTCCGAGCCTAACTGATTTACAACACAAGGAGGCACAATACCCAGCACTAATGCCTTAAAATAAGTTTATTTGTATAATTTAAAAGACTGTTGGAGGACAGTGTCTCGGGTGTCTATTCAAAATGGACAGGAGGAAGTATGATTGGTTACTGCCTTTCAAGAACCACACACCAGTTTCCCTGATCATAGTAACTCCTTTGAATTCTTATACCATCCAGAGTTTTGCAGGCTGCTTCAAGTTCTCCTTCACAGAACACATGATAATAGCGGTGGAAAACAGGACTGAGTTCTTGCAATTTGTTAGAGCCAGCTGGGAGCTGCAGAGTTGTGATACTTTCTTCCTTCTTTTTAGTGCCACCTTTGAGGTGCCAGGGAACAAGTAAGTCTTGTGAATGAAAGGACGTCCTGTTAGTGTGAACAGGCAGACTGGAGTTAACGACCTGCTTTGCAATGAAGCCTTTGTCCTCAGAATCATTGAGGACTCCATCAGAGACTGTCAAGTCCTGGGTGCTGTTGTCAGGTGTTTGATCACTGACTGGTCCCTGGGCGACACCAGTATCAATTTCCTGCTCCTTCCCTTTCTTAGCTTTCTTTTCTTTAAGATACTTAGACTTCTGGTTGTTGTATTCTTGTTCCATTGCCCAGACATAAATGAGTGCCTTTCCACCTGGCCTTAGAAGCCGGGCTAATTCACGAAGAGTAGCTAGTCTTCTTTCCTAGGAAAGAAATAGCATGAGCCAGTCTGAAGTTAGTATATAAACAGGAACATAGGAGAAGAGAATTGACAACAACACTGCTGCTGCAGTGAATGCTGCCAGAGAATGCTGCCTCTCTGCTTGCTCCCCAGTTCAGAAAGAGGAAGGGTTTTGTTTTGGTTTTTTTAAATAAATCATGCTCTATAACAATATCTTCTCTGTCTGAGACAGGCAAGCATACAGTGTCACCCTCCTCCAGCTTGGAGCTGAGAAGCAGCAATTATTTCATAAATCAGTCAAATTCTGAACAAGCTAGACATGTGAACTGGTCCAAGTCAGCATGGGAGCTACTTTTGCTTACTACATGTGAAAACATCAGCTGCACGGATATTATTGCTATTATTATTATTACAGTATTGTCTGGAGATGCCACTTGAGGTCAAGGGCCCATTGTGCCTGTGTTATAAAACACCCAGTACCTGTTAGGAAAAGTTTACAGTCTAAACAGACAGGAGCAAGTACTATTATCCCCATTTTTCAAGTGAAAAAACAGAAGCATGGAAAGATCAGAAGATGTATTCAAGGTCTAAGAGGAAATTGCAGGCTGACTCAAGCTGAATCCAATCTCTCAAAACCCTTCCTCTCTCTACCGCCATGTTTTAAGCAAAGCTAAAAGTCAAATACACTGGGCATTTATACACATACTTCAGGTGGCAGTGAGGGGGTGGGGAACACTTTAATCAGAGTGGCTCCAAGAGCTGCTCTAATTGAAGTGCCCAGAGAGTCATGTGTATCAGCATCTCTGTGCTGAAAAATGGTGGCAGGGGTGCTTTAACAAAAGCTTGTTTGATGAGCTCCAGTTAAAACACCCCCACCACCATTTTTCAGCATGGGGATGCTCATGAGTGACTGGTGCCTCCTGAATGGGGGGGCACCCGCAGAAGCCTCCAACGGCGGCAGCCCCGTCAGGGGGGGCACCAGCCCTACTGACAGCATCAGTGTTGGCCATCGGGGGGGCACGTGCACTCCCATGCACCCCCTACCAGTTACCTATGGGGACACTGATGCATGTGACGCTGGAGCCTGCTGGAGTGTGGTAATTACCACACTCCAGCAGGCTCAGTTAATTGAGTCTGCTCTGATGCAGTGTAATTACAGCGCATCAGAACAGCCTCAATGTATGTGTATAGGCACCCAATGGGATAAACTCTAGTTTCCTTTTAAGCACCTCAGGGCACTTCAATAGCCACAAAACTACAATTTCTGGCATTTACACAAAGTTTGGAGTCTACATAGTTACTCTCAGCCTACACTTCCCTTCTGAGCATGCTTAGTAGGCTGAACTCTGGCTGCAGGTTGGCCTGAGGAAACAGAATCACCGTGGCGTGCCTGTAACAGCATTTATGATAAGATAACAGATAACAGGAGAAGGATAATATGGTATGGATAGTATGGTTAAATCTTGATAAAGGACTTGTTTTATCAAGATTTAAGCAAAGCTTTTCATGCCAGACTCCATGGGAAATTCCTGGCCAAACTTGACAGGATGGATCAATGCTGCAGCTATGGGGCAGATAAGGAGTTGGCTTAAAGGGAGACTCAAACAGGGCAGAAACTGTCCCACAGCTGTTTAGCCATTTTATCCAAATATTATTAAATACAAGGTGCAGAAGAGCCATTGCGGCAGAAGCCAGAGCTCCCTCTCCTCCAGGGCAGCATCCATCTCTGTGAACTGCTTTTCCTGACTTGCTCTCTTCCTCCTGTCCTCACATAGCTTCTCTTCCTGCCAAGTAGGCCTACTTCAAGAACAGGGCTGGAAAAAGTTCTGGACAATAACTTGGGGATTACAGCACTTTGATGGGACCTGGGAGAAAGAGCATAAGGGGAACCTAGAACTTGGCTTCTCCAATTACTCTGGCAAGTGCCCTAATTTGTAGGCTGTTGGGCTAAATGATCAGAGGATGGTTGTCCTTGTCCCCTTTTCTCTTCCAGATTACTTCTGGGAGGTTTGCAAGTACCTGAGTGATCCTGAGTGATTCCACAGGTGAAAATAGAACCCAAACTGTATATGAGTGCCAAAAATTGCTGTTTTGTGGCTATGTAAGTGCCACTTAGGCATGTAAAGGTGAAACAGGATGTAGCTCAGTATCTATAACAATCAAAGTAATCTCTTCAGGCAGAATGGAACAACAGGGATCTGCACACAGCATGGGAAAAATAACAGGAATAGTGATGCCAATTGAGACTCGCAGGCCTGAGGACACCTTGGAAATACAATGCAGAGCTTTTGTAATCTTTCATCACCAAAGACAGAACACAGTAAGCATTGGAAAGTAGCTGGAAAAAACAGGGCAACTGGCAAGAAACAGACAAGACATGAAGGGAATGTCTAAAGATAGTAGCAAGATATCAGTTCATCTCATATGCTCAGACAGCTTCCTACACCAGGCTAGATCCTGTCTCTTTAATCCTGTCCTCCCATCTTGGACATCTTCATCTCTTCCTCTTCAACTGCTTAGGCTATACAGTTCAGATCCATACTGAGATCTATACCTAATTTTCAGGGGCACCTAAATGCTTTACACAGTGAACATGGAAGAGTTAAGCACCTAGGAGTGGGACTCACAACAGCCAGCACGCTGAACAGCAGGAAGGCTTAAGCCAGCAAATAAGAAATGATGGAGTAGGGTGTGTCCAAAATCCTGTCCCTCTGCCAGACTTTCGCATCTATGTGAGGCTGGGATTCACAGCCTGAAATCTCAGTCTACACAACACAACTGGGAGCCTACCTCTACCTCAGTGAGGAGGAACTCAACAAGGGGTGGGGGATGTGCTTCTGGTCTGCTCCCAATACTGCTTATATGCTTTATGCAAACACTTCAATAGGTGCAGCCCCTGAAACAGGGGCCACAATTCCACAATTCCCCTCTTCCAAGCAAGTGCCTTCATCATTGAGCAAGTGTCACGCTGCCATTTGCCTATTCATTTTCTGGCTCCATGAAACACACATTCCAGTTTCAACAGAAGGAGTGCAGCATGCCCCCATCTCAGGCCAGCCAGTAGCCAGGGCATTATATGGGGAGGTGAGAGATGTTGGTTTCAATCCCTGCAAACTGAGGAAGGCACTTTCCTTTGTTAGTGCACTAACCACTAGGATATGACATAAAAGTTGGCTATCACTACCACTACAGCTCCATTTGTTCCTTCTCTGCCTGTTTTAGGGTGAAGTGGCCATGGCTGCTGTATTTTGTGCTGAACTCAGTGTTGCCAGCATGTGCTGCCTGTGTTCTGAGCATGCCACCAGATCAGGCCCCTTCAGCAACACAAGCACAGCTTCACTTCATGTGCCCCAAAGAGCCTTAGGCAGGAGAGAGGTGGTAGGGTGTTAAGCTAAGCCAAGATGACAACAATTCTGAACGTGGGCAGCAGCAGAACTTTAGGTGCCCAAATAAGTTTTCTGACAAAAACTTTGTGCCAGCTGTTTCTCAGGTACCTAAGCACAGCTTTTGTGGATTGTCTGCTTGGACTTAGGCAACTCAGTTCTGCTTCAGTTACATTTCAGGTAACAAAATGCATTTTTGGATCTGGCCCTAAGCTCTTACGGAAAAAGATGCAGTAGCAATAGCTGACTGGGTCTCACTGCAGTACAATTTATTATTGTCATTACTACTACTACCATTAGTGCCTGGAGTTTCCATCCCTACTGTGCTAGAGCTGCACAGAAAAAAAGCAGAGACACCTCCTGCCATGAAAGGCTTACAAGGAAAGTAACCTAAATACATATTAAACTTAAATTAATAACAATAAGTTCAAGATGCAGCACATCTAACAATATCAACCATCTGTTCATCACATTATCTTCTTAGTACTCAACCCCATAGAAAGTGTTAGGATTTCTAAAGAAATAGGAATGGCAACTAAAGAAAGCATTGACTTACCGCTGTTGAAAAATGGTGGATTACAGCAACGGAGATGCAGGCATCACAAGAACTACTTCGAATTGGCACAGACAAGGCATCACAGACAAAAGCCTCACATCCTTTTTCTCCGCAAATGTCCACAAGGTTTTTGCTACGATCACAGCCAACCTGCAACAGAAGGTGTTTTATTAAAGTGCTGTGTGTCACAGAAGAACGTTAAGACTAGTACCATCATTTTCTGCAACTGAAATATTTTAGTGGATATGTTTTGGTAAAACAGTACGCTGTTGATAGTAATATGAAACCATACTATAGGAAAATGTGCTGGGTTGGAGGTGGGAAGTGCTTTGCATTTCTTTTTTTCCTTTTGCTACTTATTTAAAATGGACTGGGGAGGTGATGAGCTACCAGACAATTAGTTATGGCTCCTTGGTTCTTCCTCAGCACAAGGTGAACCAGCCTTGAGGTTTCTTATGAAATTGTATGCCAGTGGAGGGTCAACAGTGTGATGGGGAGTCTGTCCTGCTCACCAAATTCTCTCTTTTTTCCTTCAGCTGTTGGCTTTACACTAACAGGGAGTCCACCTCTATCCAGATAACCTCCATCCAGTTAAGTTTCCATTGGCTGCTATAGCTAGAATCAAACCATTCTTCATTGTCTGAGCAGTGCAAAGTGACTTGGGAAGAACAAAGGATCTGATCACTAATCTTTTATGAGAGAAAAGGTTTGAGTAATAAATAGCCAAGGGATAAACTCCAATGATAGTTCCAATGATAAAACTCTCATTCACTGATTCCAGCAAAGCCAAACCTTGGCTCTGCACATTACATTTTAGCTTGATAATGTTTTAAAATCAGGTACAATACTGAATGCCCAAAATGCTGGATTTTCAAATGGAATAAAACACTTCACATCTAACACTGGGAGCACAATTCTTGCCACTTTAGTTTCTCTTTACCTCCTAAAAACCTCAGCACAGAAGCAAAGGCATTTTAAGAGAGACAGTGTATGCTGAGGTGTGTCAAAAGATCAGTTTTAGGGTAGTTTTCATAAAATGCTACTTCCTCTCTTGACCTTGCTTCCCTGTCTCTCTCAAGGCTGGAAGAAACCAATATCTACAAACAGCTTCTTACATGCTTTGCATAACAACAATAAATCAGTGGTGATCAAGGTCTTTCTGTAAAAAACCTCTCAGTGAAGCGTGTATTGCTCTGATTTTTAACCTGTGTGAGTTGAATGTCATAATTAAACCAATGTTTTGATATCCAAATGGATTTTAAACTCAGGTTGTCCAAAAATATTACATTTACTTTTGTTCCAGATAATCCAACAATAAGCAGTTAGTGAAAAAAACATGGTCAGATTCCTGGATAATTATTGCTGACAGGGTTTGTGTCATTTTAAGCAGAGAGAGGATTAAGTCAGTCTTGATGCAAGAATAGCAAGCCACCTGCTCTAACTCAACAACTTCAGAAAGGTGACAGCCTATTTTAAATTAAAGAAAAAAATCTTTTCTGCACTGATTTGTGAAAAATTACTATTGGGAGAGACAGTACCATAAAAACCTGGCTTTTTTGTTATAACTCTACATTCCTAGGGCAAGTAGCTTTGGAACATACGAAGCCAGCTTGCAATGCAGACACCAGGCCCAGATCCTCAGAAAAATTACCAGTTCTTTCACTGGGAGTTCTGCCCAGGCCAGGACTGCCAGATGTGGTCCAAAGTAAAAGTAGTTCTGGAGAAAAGGTGCTGAACCATCAGTCTAAGAAAATGGGTCCAAGAATCCTCTGCTCTGGAATCCTCCTCCTCAGACCCTTCGCTGAGTTTATAAAATTAAACCAGCTAGTGCTCATTCTGGTTGCTGATTTACGGGATGTGCATTCATTTGGAACTAAACAGAGATATACACTGGAATCCAATGGCAGTGTCAAGAGATGATTTTGGACTGATCACCTGTACATGAAAGGCTCCATACCTCACTGCCAGTCCCTTCCAGTCTTCTGTGACTAGGATGGCACAAGTTTGCAGCAGTTAACAAAACACAGAGCAAAATTAACCACTGCTATGAGTGAGTAAGCATTACTGATTTCCATAGGATTGCCGTAATTTATACCACTGTTCAATTTAGCCCTCAATTTATACAGTACAAGTGGGCATAAGTAGTGTGAGCTCAACCACAGAAATGACCTTGAAAGGGACCACACTGCACAGTGATGAAATCCAATCCACTGAACCTGAGAAGAAGAAAGACTGAAGACTGCCAGAATGTGAAGTCCTAATTTGCATGTAAATTATACCAAATAATTGTGAAGACAGGCTGAGTTGCAATGTCATACTTATTAAAGTGAATCTACCGCCCAAAACAAAAAGATTGCATCTTGCAATGAAACAGGAGACCTTGAAATATATCAATTAGAATGCACAGCAGCTCTGCGAAGGATAAACTAGGCTTAATGTTAAATTGTCTAGTGTAAATATTATGATAGATACTGCATGCATATGCATAAAAATGGGGCACACAGAGTCACCATAAATCTCTCTCTTACTAGAGAGAAGCAAGCTTAGGATCCTTACCAGGATTATCACAGGATGACATTTTTAATATATAGTTATGAAAGATTTATAGTACTTTATACAAATCAATGTGAGAACTATGTATTCATTGGTATTGGCTTAGATCTTTTTTTAAAAAGATGAGCCAGATCCTCAGCCAGTGTGAACTAGCTGATTCCAGTGATACCATGCCAAAACACAGCCAAAGTTCTGGCCCACATTTTGAGGAGTATGTTTTGGAATTTTTTTTGCCAGGTGCAGGAGGTGTTGTTCAGGGAGATGGCTATCTAGTGCTAAGAGTCAGAACTCAAAATCCATGTTGTACATGTGCACTTTGATGTGCAGTAGCCTACTGTACTGTGCAGTAAAGTGTCACATAAAAAAAGCATATGAGTATGCTAAAGTGTAGTAAAATAGGCTACTGCGCATTACGTCTGACACTGCTGCGAGATGAAGAACCCCCAGTAGGCTTCAGCATGGTTATAGCTGGGCGGCTTCTGTTTGTGTTATAGCCCAGGGGCTTATGTTTGTGTTGCTGTTTGTAACTGGTGGTTTGGGCGAGGCTATTAGGGGTTGGAGGAGGCCTCATAGGGGACCCACAGCAGTGTGGGAACCCCAGTGCCAGCAAGGGCGCAGAATTCGGGGTGCACAGACCCCAGCCCCAGAGATAGGGAGGCAGCAAGAAGCCCCAGAGAGAGGGGGGCATGGCTGAGAAGCCCAGTGCAGGCGTGGTGAGCCCCGGAGAAGGGGGCAGCATTGTGGTGAGCCCCAGGAAAGGGGGGCAGTGCTTGAGAAGGCCCCCGAGATAGGGCGGCATTACTGAGAAGGCCCCCGAGAGAGGGCGGAGAGGGAGGGACAGGGCTGCGGAGAGCCCGAGCGCCAGAGAGGGCGGAGAGGGAGGGACAGGGCTGCGGAGAGCCCGAGCGCCAGAGAGGGCGCGGAGAGAGGGACAGGGCTGCGGAGAGAGAGATAGGGCTGCGGAGAGCCCGAGCGCCAGAGAGGGCGCGGAGAGAGAGAACGAACAACGTCAGTCACATGTGTGAGGCTTGGGGTGTGTCACAGGGGTGGTTGGAGCCACGCATAGCCCATAAGGCAGGAGTGTACAGAACACTCAATACCAGAGAGGAACTAGAGATAACGGGAGAGCCATGGACAAAAAGACGAAGGGCAGTCTCCCTATAAAATATATAAGATCAAAGTCGTGGCGGGCGAGAATTGGAGGGTGCTAGTCGGCAGCTTGGCACGGTAAAGGAGGCGGCAGGGGAGAGCACGGCGACCCTGACCGCCCTCCTGTTACACAATCCTATAGCGGAAAGCTTCAAATCCTTCTTCCCTCCTGCATCTCTGCAGTGACCAGCACATTTTGTGAGCAACTATAGCAGAGCCCAGTGGGCATGTCTACACATGCATTCATGTGGTGTAATTACAGAGCATTAAGTTTAATAATGCACTGTAATCAGCACTACTGCACAGCAGCACCAGTGCACAAGTTTTAGGTGACAGTAATGTGCAGCAGACCAATTCTATCGTGCCTTAGTGCATTAGCATGGCTTTCACCATGACATGCTAATGCACTGTAGAATCACTATACTGCAATTCTAGCATCTTGTGTAGATTTGCCCACAGACATACAAACTAGTCCCAGAAACTCTTTGGTATCTTTTTCTTCAAATTATCCTTCTACTCTTCCAGCCCTTACTATGGAAGAAATATGTTCTAATAATATGGCCTTTGGGACTTGATTTTAAGGCTAGCAGGGAGCAGTGCTCTAACACCCTGAACAACAAATTCCTGAGAACTCTATGATTCAATTTCTGGCTGAGCAGGGACATCTCTTTTAGAAATATGTCCAATCTTGGTTTCATTTTGATTAAGATGAACTGTTCAATTTTGATTTAAAGGAAACTCCACCACCTTTGTTAGTGAGTTTTGTATTTTTTTTTTAAGCGTTCACCTCTGGAAATTTTTTTCAATCTTATGGTGTTTATGCTCTATTTGTTCTCCAAATCAAACGTGTTGTATTGAGCCACCTGAAGCCTCTGATCTGCATCAAGTAGCAGAGCTGACTGTTCAACTAAACCTACCTCAGTCACTCCATCATTAAGTTGTTCTACACTTTTTATTGTTTCCCCCAAAGGAGGCTCCCATCTCAGGTTTCACTAATTTTGTCTTAGATGGCGATTCCCTAATGCCTGATTTCGTGGCAGGCACATTCCTACCTTTCTGCATGGAACTTTGGCCCAACAGGAGCTGCACTGCGTAGATTGCTGCTTCTCTCTGACAGCTAGCAAAACAGAACTTGAAACTAAGCATTGCCCTTCTAAATAATATTTTGGGTGCTGGGATCCATAGACACTTGCTGTGAGGTTTCAGCACCTTTATGTTTCTAAGGTCTTAAAATAGGATTTCAGTCATTAGTATAGCCATGCCTAGATAAGCCACTAATGTAGATGTGGTTTTCACCAGAGCATGTTTCTGTCAGAGCAGCTACATTGGTATATCCTGTGCCTATACTGGGGCTTGTAAGTGCGCATGAGAAAATCCCAGTGACAACACAGCATAAGTCACATGGACCATGTGAATGGTGGTAGCTCAGCTTACTAGGCGGGAGTCATTCGAGTGGTGTGGCATCCCTCTACTCTACACTTAGGACTTATTGGATTGCAAAACTCATTAGATTGATGAAACAAATGGGAAAAGAAAAGAAATGGAAGGGAAGGGAAGGGAAGTGAAGCTTCAAAAAAGTCTGCAAAGCTGTGACTGAGGTGGTTCCCCAGCAACCCACAGGAGTCTTTGGTATGGGAGGGGGACCAGGCCTGAAGGAGTTCCCTGCTACTATGTTGAACTGCCGCAGCTTCACTCAAGCAGTGATCACCCTCCAGTGGAGATCAAGGTGTCCCCCCAATTTTTTTCATAGTGGGTAGTTCATAAAACAATTCAGAATGGGTCATTGTGGATGAAAGATGCGAAATGAGTATGTTAACTACTAATGACATCACAATTCAGAAGATGTTAAATCCTCACCCAAGCTGAGGTATAAACTGAGAAAGAAGTCATTATGCTGCCTAACATTATGTATAAGCGTTATATATAACCTGTATGTAACTGTTTATATGCTGCCGCATTATAACCAGTTCGACCTGGTAGAATTAGTTCATTTAAGATTCTAGAAACCCGATTGATTCAGTGCATCAACTGATCAAGAGAACTACATCTAATTTTGAAATCCAACCACCAAATGAAATTATGCAACTCCCCAGAGAAACATCTCAGCTATAAATAACAGCCTGAGAGCCCTGAAGAACCAAATTACGTTCTAGCAAGCATACGCATACACAGCATATGAGACAACACCCAGTCACAGCAAGAGAGAATGATTCCCTTGCTTCAGCTGGTCTGAGTCAGACTTTCCGTATTGCTTTCACGTACTGTTTGTTTTCTGCTGCACAGACTCAAAGTGCCTTTGGAAACAAAGTGCCATAACTAAAATAGGCTCATATTTTGGTGACGAAATATCAGCACCAAGCTATATCCATTAGTGGGCTCAATAGTTTTGTGCTCTTGTTGCTGCAGAGCTCTCTCCATCTGCAGGTTTCTCACCCCTTTTAAGTGTTACTTCTGCCTATCTCATTTCCACCACATCCACTGAAAGGGCCTCCAGTCTAGGAAAAGACTGAATCCAACATAATTAATGCATCAAAGCTTTACTCCCCTCTCTGACAAAACTTTGAGTGATATTCCCAGTTCCCACTAATCCTAGGTTGGCAGGGATGGACACACGTCTCAGTACAGAAAGCAGATTCAAAAAGGTGAGGTGCAGTGCAATTTGCCAAATTAACACCTGCTCTTCGAGAGCTTTTTGATTATCTGTTTTCTCACCTTCTTTTAATATTCTTGCCAATATTTTTTTTTTTTTATAAATTCTCACACAGTCACTTGCATCATCATGCCACTTTTATTAAACATGTAAACTGTGAAACTGAGGGGCTCGGTTACTTTTCAAATTTGCACTGCAGTTTTCCAGGGATAAAGTCCCTTCAAAGATGCTTTCATACACTGTCATACCTACTCTGACACCCTGGAAACTTGGAAGCCAGATGTAGAGCTCATTGAGGCTAATGAGAGTCTTTGTAATTACTTCAATGACCTTTGGACCTAGGTTGTGGCAGTGCAGGATGCAAAGCTAATAAAAATATCAAAACACAGCCCGAAAATAGGGATTTTTGGGGGTACAAATCCGTTTCTATGCCATTTCTGAATTCAAACAATGAAACAGTGGTAAGGAGCCAGAAAACCGATGGATTTCACAATTTAAGATTCAATGCATTTTCCAGCTTCTGTCCTAACTAAATCAGGCTCAGATTCCATCTCTCACCCAAAAATTATTAACCTGAACTTCTGCTTGTCATGAAACTGCTGTTCTGTACTGCAGGGGTTTTCAACCTTTTTAACGAGTGTACCCCTTCTGTCTCAAAGTTTCAGCTCATGTACCCCTTTATATTTTTTGTTGTATTTAAAGGGTATGGGGGTGCAGATTGAGGCCCCAATGGTGAGGGAGGGAGTGGGGCTTGAGCTGAGGCAGGCACTGCACAGCAAGGGCAGAGTAGGGTGCGGAACAGAGCCATGAGTGGTTGGTCTGGAGGGGGGGCGGCTCCTGCTGCTGCACACACCCTGGGAGGGCATGGGGGGCATGTGCCCCTGAATCTGCATGCGGGGCAGGCTGCCACTGCAGGCTGGGGCCGGGGCTGTGCCAGGCTCTTCCTGGTAGGAGGCTGGGCCGGGCTGTGCTTGGAGCGGGAGGCAGCAGCATTGGGAAGGGTCTACAGGAGGGGCTGCAGCCACTCCCAAATTTGCCATAGCCCCCCCAAACCACCTCTCAGCACTGCCCCAGCACAGATTTAGGGGCATCCCCATGCCCTCCCTGTGGTGCACGTAGCAGCGGGAACCATCCCCCCTGCACGGCTCATTCCCAAGCCCCACCCCAGCTGGGCAGCCCCTGCCTCTGCTCCAGTCCTGCTCCCTCCCCCACTGCTGGGGCCTTGATCTCCCCACCCCACCCACCCATCTCCATGTCCCTTCCCTCATAACAGAGTAACCAGCCAGACCCAGCTTCTCTCCGCGCTGCCAGGCTGCGCTTCTGGCCACCTGCAAGTTGCACTGTGGCTGCACACATGCATGTGGCATTTATCGGTCACATTATCAGCCACAAGTTCTGCATACCCTCTACAACCTTTGTAAGTACCCCTAGGGGTACACGTACCCCCAGTTGACAACCACTGCTCTATTGTAATGAAATAACCAGAGCTGGTTTTGTGGAGCATACCTAGATTCATGCTACTTTCACTGTCACACAATGATACCTGGCTAAATAATGACTGTGTAATCATCTAAAAAAAGTCAAGCAAATGCAATGGCCCAGTTAGCTGTGGAAACATTTCAGACAGCACTTTAAGATTAAAACACCAGGAGACCCACAAAAGCTTTGAACTACTGTTAGAGCTTCTATTTACAGTATTCTGTCTCAAAATGTACAGTGACCTCTAGAGCACACTGCCTACAGGCAAACAGCCCTTGCCTCAGCTCCTTCTCTTTACTTTCCCATATCTACAGGTCAAAATACTCTGGGCTGCATGATTATTGTTATATCTGTTCCCCAAGAAACATAACACGTAGTTTTCCGGCCCTGTTTCTTTGCTTTTCTTCCTCTAGTGTCTGAGCTGAAAGTTCTACCCGCGCACTGTGACTACAGAGACTTATAAAAAAAAATGAGACTTACAAGTATTGCCATGCAAAGACATACTGCAGATACTGATAAATATCCTGGGTCAAATGCTGCCTGCAGTTATCCCCACAAAGTCAGGGGGAATAAGTGGAGGAAAAAGTTGATTCTCTATGCCTATGGAGCAATCCTGCTGTCCCAATAATATAACTCATACAAGGATTTTACTCTGCAAGTTCCACCCAACCAGTTCACATGAATATCCAGCTCAAAGTATACAGGATTAAAACATGGGGGTTTGTATCATTTGAACAATCTAAGAAATAAGACTGCACTCAGAGCTGCTCGGTAGGATACACCATGAACACAAAGGGAAGGGGGAGATGCACCTTCTCATAATGGGCGAGCAGAACCTGCTGACTAACCCAGAAGTAAAAAAACTAGTCTCAATGGAAGAGATGTTACCTCTGCATAGCTATACCAAGAGTGTTTGCTCCCTTAGCAAATGGCACTGACATTTCCGTATGTTCTAAACTACTTCCTGTGAAAACTGCTGGCAAGATTTCAGAAAACAGTACCAAAATCCATTCAGGGAGTCAATTATAAGCACTCTCCCAAAAAACGTATTGTTCATGTAAACTGGGGTACATGAATGCCCAACCCCACAAAAAACTGTCCCCCATGCAGTCCTGTAACCTGTCTCAGACAATAGCAACTGTTTCAAAGGAAGGTGCATAAATGCACTATGCTAAGAGACAGTGATGTAATAATTTTCCCATAGAGAGGGCATCCACCTAACCAGCATTCCTTCTAAGCTGCGTGGTGTGTGCAGTCAAGCAGGCGTGCTCATGCCGCGCTGCCAGGTGTGCTTCTGCGACTGCGCAC
Source organism: Alligator sinensis (assembly GCF_000455745.1). Classification (NCBI taxonomy): domain Eukaryota; kingdom Metazoa; phylum Chordata; order Crocodylia; family Alligatoridae; genus Alligator; species Alligator sinensis. Next base: position 3,831,512 of record NW_005841918.1, read on the forward strand.
ACCATGCAGCTTAGAGGAAACGCTGCACCTAACCCTGATATACTGATGCTGATATAAGTTCCAAAGCATAAGAGTTTGCATCACTCCCACACACAAGAACTGTATCATCTACAAAACTGCCTAAACCAGGAAACATTCTTCCCAGTCATCAAGTTTGGTAGATCTCCCTGGAGTATCTCTAGCCTCGACTACTCCATCTTTTTGAGTCATTTGCTACCTTTGCTAACTGTAGCATCTACCATTCCCTTTCATTACTAGTGCAAACTACTAACCTTATCATCCTATGCTCCTTTTCTTATTCCTTACCCAGTTTCTAATCCATGACAGTACCTTACTTCTCACCCCATAAATACTTTGTTCCCTTACTAGCCTTTTCGAAAGACCTTTAAAAAAGCCAGAAATTATATATCTACTGGCTCTTCTTTATCCACCCGTTGGCTGGCATGCTTAAAGAATTCTAGAAGCAAAAGCAGTAAGGCTCATCCTGAAATCCTGTGCTGATTTGTGTACAAAGATGAGGAACATATTGTCTGGACTCTAGCTCCCTCCCCACTTCCTTCTAGAGCAGTGGTGTTCAAAGTATGGCTTCTGGGCTGGATCTGGCCTATGGAACCATGTCATCCAGCCCACGAGGGCCCCCATGGGTTTGGAAATTTGGCAGTGAAGGAGCAGTAGTGGTTTTAATTGCTGTGAGTCCCAATTAATGCTGCCACTGCTCTCCTGCTGCCAAATTTCCAAATCCACAGGAAGCCTTAGTACTGTGACTGAGGGGAGGCAATGGGGGCAGCACTCTGAGGCACAGCTTTTGAGAGAGGCACAAAAATAGCTACTGCTGCCATCAGCATGGCAGCAGCCAGCACTGGTCATGCAACATGGCTGCCTTGAGCACAGAGCTGCCTACTATGCCCTTGGAGAGCTCCAAGAGCCAGATGATATGATCCTACGTGCACAGGGTTGATCTGCAGTCGGATCTAGCACAGAGGGTCGGTCGATGTGAACTGACCAAAGACAGACCTCACGTGATAGCCTGGTCCAGTCTGCAGACCAGCCGTGTGCCACTGCTCCAGCTCATGGATCCGGATGGCTTGGGCACCACTGTTCTAGAGGAACCAGCTTTTTGGGGGAGATGAACAGTCAGATGACAACAGCTGAGTTTTATTTGCACCCATCTCATCTCCTTTTTTGAATTCTCCTCTTGCCCATTTCTTCTGTTACTTTTGGGGATTTTCTGTGTTGCTGGGTATACAAAATGACCAGTGTCTTAGAAGAGTAGCATGGAGGGTGTTCCTCCAAAGAAAACTGCATGCATCAAGTCTGTCAGGAAGCCACAGAACCTGAACCTGTGAGGTTCTGAGCAGGGTCAATGGGGCACAGCATTTGGGGTATACCCATTCCTGTCTCCTAAATGAGTTCCAACAAGCCAAAAAGTTCCTTCCTGAGTGGAACCAACGTGGTTCTTTGAAAAACTCTCTCTCCCTAGTTAGATTTACAGATTTCTTTTACTGGAGAATGTTCACGCAGACATGAAGGACTGCAATGGATATAACATACCAATGGACTATTAATTACTTTTAGGCTACAGCAGTTGGGCATGAGCATGCCTGCTTATAAATCAGTTGATTCTTTCTACTTTATGACTACAGTAATGGAAATAGATGCATTATAAATACAGACAGGGCTGTAAATAATAAGTTGTGTTTTATAGATGAATACAAATAGTAGGACAGAAACTCCTCAAACATATAAACAAGTCTGGCTTTTATTGTTAATACTAAAATATTTTACATTATATAGAAGTTTTCAGCCTGAAGGATTTCAAAGGTATTTTATAGTCTAAGCACATAAAGGATTCAATACTTTGCTAAAATGCAGTCATTTCTGGAAAGAGGAACAGTGCAGACAATATACTATGCAACAACAAGGAGAATTTTTTGGCTAAAAAGAAACCATTGAAAAGCTGTATTCTCAAAAAAAGAGGTGTTATATAAATATTTAAAATGTAAAAAATTCTATTTCTTCAGCATTTTAAAAAATTCCTTGCCTAACACTTGTGTATCTGTTGGAAAGAGAGATGAGCGTCACAACCAAATTAAGTAGTGCCCATGTCACAAACAAGTAAAACCATTCAAAACAGTTTTAGTCTGCACTAGGTTAACTAAGAGTTAACTAACAAAAATGATAGTAACAGTTTTTTTGCTGCGCATGTCAAAAAGAGATTTATAACTGCGACACTAACTAGAAATGAAACTTAGCTTTCTGTGCTGTACATAAATCATTATAATTGGTCAAAGAAAACAAGGAATAACCCTGTGATAAGACCCTAGCGAAGACCGCTAGATAATTGGCGATTCTAATTAAATTTATGACGTGGCGAAAAGCAATTGGCTATTACACAAATAAAACCCGTCTTCACTTCCGTGAAGAACGGGAGACCTCCGCGCACACACCTAAAAAACCTCTGAACGTATGCGTGAGAGTAACTGACAAATTGATCACTTGTCAGTTTCTCCCCCATCTCGACCCAATTCTCAGACATAAATCGAGGACTTGCCGGCCCCACCTTTTCTCCATTTCTCTGCCTCTTATGCAGACCGACGAACTCTTTTATGACCTACGAACCTTAAGCTGTAACTAACCAAGTATCTTTGACCTCCGTCCTTTACCACCTTGACGGCGTGAATAAATAATCTTGCTTTGCAACCGATAAGCGTCCGCCTAATTAATTCCACTCCAAGCGTCACAAGTACCCGCCTGACGGGCCCTTATCAGCCTGGGTGGGAGTCAGGGAGAGCTGCTGGCCGGCTGCCCTGGGTCCCGACAATGAGTAAGTGAGAGAGGGTGGGAAATAGAGTTTCAGTAACAGATATGAGATAATAGTGAAAGTAAGTAATATAGGTGTCTTAGGCAGTGGGAAAGGTATTGAGAGGAAAGATGAGAGGAAGGAGTAGATAGAGGAAAAAGCAAAAGTCTATAAAGACCATAACCTCAAAAACAAGAGCGCATACAAAGGAATGATGTGACAGAATTAATTATATACAAAAACTGTATATAATTATATCACAAAAACTGATATGAAAGAAATGCAGGATCAAAGGAAATTCAATATACCTTTCTCTTTAATAAAGGTCAAAAGGTTAAATTAAGCAAACTAATAAAAATTAGAAGCTGGAGTGGAAAAGCAAAAAGATAAGCAAGGGAAGCTAAGGGACAGCAAATTGCCTAGAGCTTCTCCTTCCAACACACAAGACTGAAACAGTTTGGATCTCATGCTTTTAGTCTGTACTCCATCCCCCTTTCTTATTGGTTTATTCTGCAAAATAGACCTGAGTACTGCTACTGGAGCATCAGACTGTACGGTCCATGTCAACAACAGCAGTTGGCCACCTATAAGGGGTGGTAGGTATAATTTAGGCACCTTGGGCATCTTTTCACGTGCTCAGAGGAGAGGAGGGCAAGATGCCTTATTTGGAGCAGCTCCAAGAGCCACTCTAATTAAAGTACCCATAGTGTCACATGTATTCAGCATCCCACATTTCAAAATGGCAGCAGGGGCACTTTATTTAATAGATTTCATAGACGTTAGGGCTGCAAGGGACCTCGGAAGATCATCGAGTCCAGCCCCCTGCCCCAGGGACAGGAAGTCAGCTGGGGTCACAGCTGGGGCAAGATAAACATCCAATTGACCCTTAACGGAGTCCAAAGTAGGTGCTTGCACCACCTCTGGCGGCAGTCTGTTCCAGGCCTTGGGGGCTCAGACAGTAAAGAAGTTCTTCCTTATGTCCATCCTGAAACAGTCTTGGAGTTTGTGACCATTTGACCCTGTCATCCCATGGGGTGCTCTGGTGAACAGGAGTTCCTACAGGTCCTGATGTACACCCTTTATATACTTATAGGCAACCACCAGGTCCCCCCGAGCCTGCGCTTTTCCAGGCTGAAGGGTTCCATGGCTCTCAGACTCTCATCATAAGGCCTGTTTTCCTGCCCTCTGATCATGCACGTGGCTCTCCTCTGGGCTCTCTCAAGCTTCTTCACATCCTTTTTAAATTGTGGAGCCCAGAATTAGATGCAGTACTCCAGCTGCGGCCTCACCAAGGCTGAGCACAGCAGGAGGATGACATCCTGGGATTTGCTAGAGAAGCATCTATAGATTCAAGCCAGAGTTTTGCTCCTTTTGCCAGCTGCAACATCACATTGGTGGTTCATGTTCATCTTGTGGTCAATCATGACCCCCAAGTCCCTTTCGGCCGTGGTGCCAGCAAGCGTAGCACTGCCAAGCATAAGCATGCTGAAGGTTTTTCTTCCCAAGGTGGAGTACCTTGCATTTTTTAGTGTTGAAGGCCATCAGGTTTTCATCCGCCCATTTTCTGAGCCTGTCAAGGTCAGCTTGGATCTCCATCTTGTCCTCGGGTGCGGATGCTTTACCTCAAAGTTTAGTGTCATCAGCAAACTTGGCCAGTCCGCTTCTGATATCAATGTCCACATCATTAATGAAGATGTTGAAAAGAATAGACCCAAGGACAGAGCCTTGGGGGACCCCACTGGTCAAGGAGCACTACAATGATTGACTTCTGTCAACTACCACTCTCTGGGTCCGACCTCAGAGTCAAATCCACAGACAGTGGACTGTGATGTAGCCGAGGCCGCAGTTGGCCAGTTTTTCTATGAGATGATCGTGGGAAACCAAATCAAAAGCTTTTTTAAAGTCAAGATATATGACGTCCATCTCTTCACCCTTGTCCAGGTGATATGCCACCTGGTCATAGAAGGTCAGGCAAGACCTACCCTCAACAAACCCATGCTGGCTACCCCTCCAGAAGTTGCCTTCAGCCAGTTTGGCAAGAATGGTCTCTTTGATTTTTTCATCAAAGAAGCTTTAGTTAAAGTGACCCCACCTCCACTTTGAAGCATGGGAATGCTGAATACATGCAATGCGGAGGCTGCTGGCGTGTGCTAATAGGCATGTTCCACCAGACTTGATTAATCAAGTCTGCTCCCACACATGCTAATTAGCACACATCAGAGCAGACGTCCAGAACGTGTATAGGTGCCCCTTAAGGCTACAAAAACTGCTTATACACTCTTAAAGCCACAGATGCCTGAATCTGCATCTGTATAGCGTTCTAGGCATTCATAGATGCTAGGGTCGGAAGGGACCTCAACAGATCATCGAGTCCAACCCCCTGCCTAGGCAGGAAAGCGTTCTGGGGTCAGATGACCCCAGCCAGATGCCTATCCAGCCTTCTCTTAAAGACCCCCAAGGTAGGGGAGAGCACCACATCCCTTGGAAGCCCATTCCAAATTCTGGCTAACCTTACCGTGAAGAAGTTTTTTCTGATATCTAGCCTAAATCTGCTCTCTGTCAGTTTGTGACCATTGTTCCTTGTTACCCCAAGAGACGCCCTGGTGAACAAAGCATCTCTGATCCCTTGCTGCGTCCCCCTGCATCTCAAAGGCCATTCCTGTGCCATCATCCATCATCTGTGCATGTCCAGAAAGAGAGAGAACAACCAAGAAGGTGCAAGAAACTGGAACCCTGGACTGGGGGCACTCCCAGGTTCTTGTCCATGCTCCCAGGACTGCTAGAACATTTTGCATTACAGAGCCTTCAGATTAAAAATTAAGTGTTGAGAGCAGGGACCAAAACCCAAGTCTCTCTCCTCCCATATAAGTGCCCTCATTACATGGGTACAGCGTCAGGCTCTCTCTTGCTATCTCTGGCCCAGTGAATTTTTCCCCCATTGCTACACAACAGAATAGCTTCAGATGGAAGAGTGAAGCCTGCTCCCATCCCCGCCTAACCCATAGCATGGTGGGTAGGGCATTCTCCTGAGATGTGGGAGATGTTGGTTAGAAACTCTTCATGTTGAGAATGGCCTATCACTCAGGTTCTCCACTTCCTGGGCAAGTGTTTAACCATGAAAGTAGCCTAAATACAAGTTTGGGGTTTTTTTTGTTTTTTGTTGCGTTGTTTTGTTGTTGTTTGGTTTTTTGTTTGGTTTTTTTTGGGGGGGGGGGGGGGGGGGGAGTAAAGCACTTGCCCATACCTGAAAGGATGACTTTGGCACCTTGTCCTCAATCTTAGCCTCACATAGACAGAGCTACAGATAGGCAGGATTTCAGACACATCCCTCTCTTCAGAATTTCCCATTGGCTAGCTCAGCTGCCTAGATGCCAACTTCTCCTCTTGCACTGTTTAGGGAACTCCGGCTCCTTTCTCAGAACTCTGGATTCCACACCAGTAGCCAGGCTCCTAGAATCTGAGCGTAGTGACCCTGAGCACTGCCATGGTCAGTCCCTTCATGGATCTAGCTCCAGCTTCATGGTCTTTGCTTGTGCCATGTGCACTGTTGACACTTTATAAATAAATACATCTAAGAATAACAGGCAGAGCACACCAGGCTCCAACTAACTATACAGTACGTGCACCAAGCTTGTCTGGATGTGACACCCTGTGGGTATCTAATATCAGACCCTGTTACATCAGTTATAAGCAATCTGCTGCTCTACCAGTATACGTAGATACTGTATATTTGTACGCAGACCAACCTCTCTGGTATATTTGCCCAACAATTTTGCCTTGTGAAGATTACTTGGATAAAGGTATACCAGTTGCAAGGGGCCAAAAGCTCCTGCATGAGCTTGATGCATGGCTGCTTTTGTGGAAGGGAAGGAAGAACAAAGAGGTGCCCTGACTGACATGCTCTCCTGGTAGATTTCTGAAGGGAAGCCTGTACTCAAGTTCATGCTGCTTCTCTGAAGTTTTCACTTGCTTCTACAGCAAAGAAATGTGTACACAGGTGTGCAGTGAGGGGCAGGGGGAGGAGTAATGCGACAAATGGCAAACACAGAAACCATAAAGTTCTTCAAGTCAGAGACCATTTCTGGTCCTCTGTTTGCATGGCAACTAGTACAACTGAGACACTATGATAATATGAATAAACAAACTAACAAACAACAGCAACAAGAATAAGAAAAACACAGTTACTTACCATGTGCAGACCCTTGTTGATACCTAAGTATTTCCCATTTCCACAACCAACATCAGCCACTATAGACCCTTCTGGTAAAGCCCTAAGAAACTCTACAATTTTGGGCCATGGGCTATGTCTGGTGCTGCTGAAGTGGGCTGCAATCTCTTCATAGACCTTGTGGACATACTCTTGTTCCAGCTTTGCAGCCGCTGTTTCATTGCCAGTGAACATGGGTGTTCTCTCTTTTTGCTGGTCTTGTTGGCTGTCACATACAGAAGGGTAAGCTAGACACAGGAAGAAGAAATACAAATAAGGAACTTTCTAAGTTGAACAATTCTTGTGGATTACATGTATTTTAAAAAGTTAATAAACTCTTACAGCATTTTTACATGGGCTGTGAGGTGAGTGGGCATTTTAATTAGAGAGGTTTCTGGAAGCCATTCAAATTAAAATGGCAGCAGCATCTCAAGCAGCTTGTTCGACAAGCTTTAAAGTGCCCCTGCTGCCATTTTGAAACATGGGGACGCTGAACACAAGAGATGCAGCAGCGTGCTGGAGTGTTCCGATTAGAACGCTCAAGACAAATCAGAATGTGTTGGAGCACATGTACAGGCGCCCTTAGAATACAAGTAAAACTTCACTTCCTTCATCCATCATCTTAAAAGCAAAAACTTAAGTGATGTAGCATCTGTCAACTTGGCTAACTTACAAATCAAAATGTGAAAACCTCTGATGAAATTGAAAAGTAGCAGCCAGCCCATTAGTCCACATGAAGCCTGCTGGAAACCAATAATTTTTCACACTACTCAAAATTAACAGCCCGAGCCTCCAAAAAAATGTCACATTACCACCGGTGTCAAAGATCATACACTGTTTGTTAAAGTTTCTGTTCCTGTGACTATGCAGGTTACCTAGAGTGAAATTCACCTCTATATACAAGAGTGAAGCACTTAAATCTCAGCTGAAACCTGTCTGTGAGGAAGGGAAGAATCATTATCATTCCCTCACCCCCTTATTTTTTTTCCTTTATTATAGACTCTATTAGGAGCTGAGAAGCAGTGAAACTAAAATGGCTTGTACAAGGTTCTCCAGGAAGTCTGTGGTGGAAAAGAAAATTAAACCTAGGTCTCTTAAGTCCCAGGATAATGCCCTAAACACCAGGCCATACACTGGCCCTCTTCTGGGGATAAAATTTCACCCTAAAAATGACATGGTTTAAGACCCTAGAGGGTACAGGGGATTTTCATGTGGCCAGCCTTAAAAAGGATCATCCTCTTTGGCTCTTTCCACATCCATTCCTCGTTTTTCCAGTGTGATCTGATCATCTCAAAACTAGACCCTGCCCAGTAATCAACTGGGATTCTTTAGGAACAATCATGCTACCCAAACTCCTCCTTTTGAGAAAAATCAGGAAAAAGCATACATTTTTCAACACTGCACTCTTCATGAATGGTGGTGTCTCCTAAGAAGGAGTTTTTAGAAGAAACAATATCTGAAAAGGCTTGTTATTTAATTACACAAGGAGAACCAGCTCTGGATGTAAGGGCCTTGCTACATGTTACGCTGAGACACAAATGTTGATCCACGTTAGTGCAGTCACATGTTCAGACCAGCAGGGTTCTGAAGGACTGAAAGGTAAGACTTCCCCCACACCTGCCACCAGGGCTACCCCAGTTCCTCCCTGCCCCACCTACTTTTAGCTGCCCAGCTGTCTGTCCCAGGGGAGCAGGCAGGGAAGAGTTATCCTGTCCACTCAGCAGCTGCTGCCGCCACTGCCACCACCACTTCTGGGCTGGGACTGAACCCATCAAGAGAGCAGCAGCAGTGGCAGCAGCCAAGCAGGCAGGCCCACCCTTCCCCTGGGACAGACAGTGTAGGCAGCCACAAGTAATGGGGGAAGGTGGGGCATGAGCAGGGATCTGGAGTGCTTGGGAGAGCAGGAGAGGGGTAGTGGGCCTGATTCAAGCCCGCAGAGGAGGGGGGCAAATGGGGTGTTTACACCAAGGTGTAGCCTACAATGTAGTACAAGCTGGGTAGCACAGATCAGAGATAATCCTGCCCTGGAGTGGTGCAACTTTGAGCCACATTATGAGTTCTTAAAACCAGTTTCAGGTGCTAATACGTAGACAACCCAGGTGTTAAGAGGTCCAGGAGCAACCCAAAATTACTGTGTAACAAGGCCCTACAAGCTATTCATATAAATCTGAAAGGTTTATTATATGTTACTCAAACAAACAAGAGCATTTGGCAAATTAGTAACACTAGATTTGAAGTGCAAGTCAAGATACTTACTGCAGTTGCAGGGGCTTCTTCTCACTTTCCTAAAAGTAAATGATGTCCTCGTTCCCCTCTTGTTCAATGTTAAATCTCCAGTGTCGGCAGTGATTGTTCCAACTTTTTGTCCCTCAGAGGCCTGAACAATATCAAACTTTCTCGGGGTGATCCTAATATAAAATCAATACATTATTTAATCTGTGCTGGAAAAAAACTGCTTCTGTTTTCAAAGAGCAAGTCTCAAACCTATTCTATTACAATGTGTTAATGTGCTGCTGCCACCCAAGTTACAAATATGCTGCTCAGAAGCCACCTACATTTCACATCATATAAACTGGTCACTCCCAAAAGGGCAGAATTTATGAGTGACTACTGAGTGCCATAAAATGGCTACCCCAGTATTTTTGCTACCTCTGCTACTATTGTACGGTAGCTTTTAATAAGTCCAATTTTCTTTAAGTTTTGTTTCCTTCCTTACAGAACAAAATTCTATAGTAAACATAGAAGGAAAAAGTAAATAATAGGATCAAAACAAAGACAATTACATAAGTAGCAAATTTTTGTATAATGTTATTCAATCTATATAATGAAATAAATTCTTAATGACATGCAGTGCTTTGAACTGTGCTATGATAAAAAAATGGAACCATAATTTTATGGTGGAAGTATTTTTTTTAAATAGAGAACTCAGTGTTACACAGCAGTAAAACAACACACAGAGTGGGCTACAGGTAATGTAAGACCTATGCACAGTAGGAGAAGAGACTGCTATTTCCCTCTGGTATCCAGGTGCATAGGGAGAGATGGATCTATGATCCACAATTCACCAGATGGTACACCTGTGCTGACATGAATGGGCAAGTGAGTTTCAGC
>NW_005841918.1:3841639-3857116 GCF_000455745.1 Alligator sinensis
GGCAAGTGATTTTCACCAGCAAACTGAGTGGCACAAGTTTACTGCCCTTGCTCTTTCCTGAGGCCGAATATCTACAAACAGCACCTTACTCAAGACTGGATAGGCAAAATGTAAATTTAAGCCTCTAATGCCATTCAACCTATTCTCTTGCAACCTGTGAATTATTTGACTCCAGAGGGAAAGTAAATTGTACAAATGAGTCAATAGATTTTACTATCTACAGTGAACCTTAACTTTAATTACAATAAATATACCAGGTCTGTGCCCCCTCCAATATTTCGCTGGATTTTTTTTCAAGATCCCTGTCTTAGAAGCTAATGAAAAATGAAAAGATTGTCTTGGAAAGCGCATTTAAAAAAAAAACAACATAAAAAGTATGTTGGAGTGTAACTGGTGCTTGTGGAAATAATGGAAGAGTATTGCTGACTCCACCCAGGTAGACTGCAAGGTTTTTGAAATACATCTGCTAATTCTTTCAGTTCCGACCTGTAACAACCATGTTTTTTCAACCATCCCCCTTAGGTGAGCCATAAAATGTGGCTCTTTAATGCCTAATAGTACAGACCAGTAGTTTGAGGAAGTGCAGGAGAAGGCCCTTCTAGCTTACCAGAGAGAAAATGTGGGCTAATAGGCAAGAGCTGAATCAAAAGTAAGAGGGGAGCTAGAATAGCTAGAAAAAAGCCCCTGATTTTCTTTTGACAAATTCTTGTGAGGAAGAGCAAAGAAACAGAACGAAAAGGGGAAGAAATTAACAACAACAAAACTGTTCCATTTTTGTGAACAACCATTTCATACAACGCTGTGAAAAGATTTGGTATGCATAATGAAAAGCTTCCAAAATAGGAACTGTGCATTACTGTGTTCAAGATGGAGACAGACTGGAAGCACAAAATCATAGAAAACCATAAGCAGGCAAAGAAGGTAATGAGGACCCATATGTGATTTCCCATCCATTTCACATGGGGGAAAAAATAGATGTCCTTGGAAAAGAAATTAATAATCTTCAGGGCAATAACTTGGCACTTCAAAGCTGTTATTGTCACACTGATGCATTTCTTGAACTTAGTCATCAAGGAGATTAATGCAGAAATTTCCTCAAGAAAAATAAATCATCTCTAAGGGATTGTCCTCAATGAAGTGCCTTCAGAACTGCTGACTTCAAAAGGAAGTATGTGATTCCCAGCACGAGAGGCATTTAGAGTTATACTGACTTCCATACTGGCAAGCTGAATTTAACCCTCCTGGGTTAAAAAAAAAAAATAGCTGAAGGAAAGAAAATAGTTTCTTCGTATCTTCTGTCAGAACAGAGCAGTTAATCTCAACTCAGATCTCTACTGTAACTTATTTCCCAGCAATATCAAAACCAACCAATCCATATACATGCCTAGCTGAGAATGCAGCTGTATCACTGGAACTGGGTTCTTCCGTGTGTAAACTATGCGACTTTCTGAAAGAATGAGGACTTTTCACCCTCATCAGCACTCCCTTGCTCATTAAAATATGCATCTGATTTCTTAGAGCAACGGGCTTTCCATTTACACAGGAAGAAAAGAGCAAATGTCCTGCTGGTATACCAGAAGGCAGTAAATTAGCTACTTGCCTAGATTTTCCATATATCCACAGCAAACTAATGAAGCAAAGCATGGTCAACGAAATCTTGGGATCTCTAACAGAAGCTGCCTGTGAGCCTCTGAAACTAAGAACTCAAAATGTATGACCAGGCCTCAAGCTGACTTGAGTCTGCCTTGCTCCACTGAATTCACTTAACTACGCTGAAGCATACCTGATGAGGACCTGGTCCACAGTTCCTAGTCTACTAGGTTGCTAGCCCCAAGTTTTATCTTTCTTTTTTTTCCTGTTTGATGCTATACTTAAGGCAAATCCTATTCCTTTGGCAATAACCCACGCACACTCAGGGCTAATCTTGCCAGACAGCAGTCACCATTTTTGAGGTTGTACAATTATTTCAATCCAGTTTTGTTTTTTTTTTTATAAAGGACACCTGCTCAAGGCTGAAAATTTGATTCTAAGGATGGAGAACAAAGTGCTGGAGATATCTTTGCTTGGCACAGAGCTGTTTTATTGCTGTGAGGTCAAACAGGCTGCAACAGAAGGCACCTATACATGCCAAATGCCAGCTCCAACATGTGCTAATTAGCACATGTCGGAGCAGACTTGATTAATCTAGCACACTCCAGCAGCCTTCATGTCACGTGTATTCAGTGTTCCCATGCCTCAAAATGGCAGCAGGGGCAATTTAATTAAAGCTCGAGCAAGCTTTAATTTTTGAAGCACGGACTTTGAATACGTAAGACGCTGCGGGCGTTGGGAGCCTCTTTAATTAAAGCGCCCCCCGCCACTCCTGGAGCATGTGTAAAGACACCCAGAGTGATCTGTCTGTTTAAGAAGGAACAGTCAACCCTGTCAAGAAAACCCAGCTGGGTGGCATTTGGATAAGTAGGGAATGTCTGGCTGGAAGTTTTAAATGTTCTCAGAAGAGTAGAGGACAGGAGGAAGGAAGCTGTGAATGTAACAGTTTGCTCCAAGTAGGGGGCCCCAGCAGAAAGGGGCACCCCTCCTAGTTTTCAGGGCAGAAGCAGGAGCAGATCCAGGGGTGGTGCAGTAGTGTGGAGGCACCCCACTTTTCTGTTGACAGTGCCACACAAGAAGCAGCCAGGGACATTTTTTAAGTCTCAGAAGCAAGTAATAATTCCCTACTCCCTTCCTTCCATGTTCTGCATCCTCTCCCCACTCCCCCCTCTCCTGCCACTGTATCCAGCTGCCATGGGGGTAGAGTTGGGGGAAAGCTCCAGAACCACTTCTGCTTGCTCCAGCCAGGCTCTGCACAGAGCCAGGTTCCGCCAGGAACAGCAGCAGCAGCAACACACAGGTCCCTTCTCCCTAATCAGTCCCCCCCACCTCCTGGTGTGCCCTGCCAGCCTGGAAGCAGACACAGAGGAACAGAATTTGCTGCTGCTGTCTCTAGCCAAGCCTGGCTCCACAGGTAGCCCAGTTGTAGTGGGGCAGGAGCAACTCTGCAAGAGGCTAAGCAACCTGCGTACACAGGCCACTATACCAGCATATGCATGCATATTCAACCAAAAAAATCAGCCACTGCAACCAAGAACAAAATCATAAAATAGAGTAACCTTTACATACGAGGTACAGATGAAATTTTTTCCTTCATATATCCTTTAGTCTCTTCAATAATACTGTCTATCTAGTGTGTCTCTTAACCGTGTCTCAGAAACAACTGCTCTTTGAAAGAGCTAAAAAAATTAAGTACTTTCCCTGTACACCCTGCTAACAGGAATAAAATTAACCCTCTAATTTCCCTCGTCTCCAAATACATGCAATGAAACATTTCCAGAGTGATCCCAATACTGAACCTTTTGCTTTCAGTAATCTGATTTGTAAGAAGTAGATAAGAAGCATTATAGATGATCCTAAATACATCACGATTTGCAAATGATGTATTTGCAAATGATTTGCAAATTAATGGACTACATTTGCTTGCATGATAATTAGCTAATTTTATAGACTGTAAGTATAGGCATCACTATAAGGTTAGTAGTCATCCTGTATGTCTATCTAGTTATTGCTGTCCTCTTTAGTTTCATAGCTCTTAAGCACTAAGTGCTGGAAATGCCATTTAGCCATACAGAGCTAGATTGTCACCTGATGCAATGATGGCAATAACTGGCATTTAGAAGCAAAGAAACTATTGGGAGCAAGAGATACTTAGACAGATGTAGGAGTGGGTGTAAAGCTCTGCATGTAAATAATGAAATAAATGGAGCCATGCCAACTGAGGATCTGGCCTCACAAATGCCTCTTTAAACGTATGTGGATCCTCTTGAACAACTAGGACAAATAAATCATTTCTATGGAAGGGGGAGAAAGGGCATCAACTGCCTGGGACTGGAATTATTGTATCAAGGGAGAAAATCCTGAGATCTCCAGTTTAAATCCAGCCTGTTTCCATGGTCCCCAAAAGACACCCTATCATGAGAACACAAGGGGCCCATATCACAAAATTCATGTTTGCCAACAGACACTACCATCAGAGAGGCCAGGGCTTCAACTGATATGGAGCCTGAACTATATTCTGAGTTTCAGAGATGTTTCTGGAAGAAGGCTGAGAGAGTTTGACAAGGGTGAAAAAAACTCAGTAAGACCAAGGCCTATATTTGAATCTTCTCTGTCAACAAAGTCCTTTATTGCCTAAGTACTTTTAATATGACACTTCACAGGAGTCCCAGCCTCTTCTTCATTAATATTTAAAGACAGGATACACAGGTGACAGAAGAGATCTCTAAATTACTGAACAGCACACAGAAGGGAGAATCCTATATTTACCTTTCCTCATGATGCACAATCAAGAAATCATTCAGAGAAATTAAAAGACAGCATATTTTATACTGATAATAAGATTTCTTTTCATTTAAATGACACACAGCTAAGTCGGTGCGGCTCTATTACATAATTAATGACTCTGTGAATCTAGCGGAGGAATAAACATTCCCCCAGAGCACAACTGTCCATGATGAAGGCTTTACATATTCATCTAAAGCAGTGATTTTCAACCTTTTTAAGCTTAAGAGACTCCTCCGTATTCAAGGCCCTCAAAAAATGCCAGCTCTGAGCTTTCACCTTTTTTTTACTACAGAAAAGCAATAGAGCAATTATTTTGCTGCGAAGATCTCTGAAAGATGACAACAGGGCAGAATGCTTTTAAATGCTATGAATTTCCATTTGAAATCTGGGGTTTTATCTTTCGAATCATGTTCGAGCACCTAATAATGCTACTGTTGTGTGGCACCCCATGACACCCTAGAAAGGATCTTCAGCCATCCCAGGATGCAACAGCACCCAGGTTAAGAATCGCTGGTCTAACCAGTGTGACCCTGCCCACTACCACAGCACACTACTGGACAAGGTAGACAATTGGTCTGATCCTATATGACAACTGCAATGCTCCTGATGCATACATTTCTGGTTTGTTCCCAATTTCAGATGTATGTATTTAAATTATACTATAAATAATGTCTCCCAGTGTATCTGTCAAAAAATGCTGTTCCTAGGAGCTCCAAGCCACTGTATGCTGCATGAGCAGTTCAAAGTGGCCTCAAACCAGCCGGATTTAGAAGATGGAGTTCCTCTGCACAGGGGAAAATCTGATAGAAGAGTCACACCTCTGCTGTTTTTTGCACCAGATACTCCTGACAAATCTCAGGCAAGGGGAAAGGCGAGGGTTTGCCAAGGGTCTGGGCTGGGTTGAACAGAAATAGGTGTGTGGTGAAATGCAGATCTGTCATGGCCAATCCCTCGCTGGCATATGGTTCCTAAGGGATTTTACATCTGGGACATGTTAAAGATATTCCTGTGCAGCCTGAACTTGTGTCAGATTCCCTACAGCCTCTGCTTTTTGACCTCTGAATGCAACTGGGATGTAGGAGAGAATCATAATATTCAAATTAATTTTCTTCGGAGAATATTTACATATAGAATAGTGTAAAAAATTCATATTCATGAAGGCATATGCATAACCGAGGCATTTCAATACTAGTAGTATGACTAAGACAGAGCAATTGACGCAGCCGCTCCAGGCACTGACTTCGGTGGGGGGGTAAGGAGGAGGCTGGAGGATGGGAGCGTGGAAATATCAAATCTCAAATATACAAATTATGTTAGTAATATGGCAACAGCCGGAAGTCACTGTTGCCCCAGACACCGAGCTGCTTTGTTATACTTCTGTTCAATACCCACCCGTGACTCCACAGGTATCTGGATTCTCCAGCCATCACCAACAAACTACGACGAGGCAGCATTACCGCAACTGTACAGCCATCTGGGTGCTTAAAATCCATCACTATCTAAGGACAAAAACAATTTTTTTTTTAATAACCATCATCACTTACATATCCCTATAAGTGTGCATGTCATTGTAGAGACAAGGCCAGATCATCAGCGAGTGTTACCTGATCTATTACCGTAGAACATCTACCTCCTTCCTCAGGCAGCAACGGCCTCCAGGTTCCCATGCATTCTTAACACCTTCATATACTTACAGTATTTCTAACTTCAAGCATTCAAAAATGTAAGATATTCCCTCCCCTCCCCTGAAGGACATCTGCTTTAAAAAAAAAAATCACAAAACTTTAAGAATGGAAAGTTTCAGATCCTATTTGTCTGTTGCAGTTATATAGTAAAACACACCTTCAACTAGGTAATAGAGCATCTCAAAATCCTTTGTGTTTACCGTCACAAGATCTCTATGAGGTAAAGTTTATCCCTCTTTCAGACAGAGAACTGAAGCATAGAGAAATTAAAGACCAGATCCACAAAGAACTTTCATCTTCTAGTCCCATTTTGGTTCCCTTTGACTTCAGAGGGACTTGGGTTAGGCACCATAACTCTGTGAATTTTGACCTAAGAGCCACATCTAAAAACAAAACTTATTTATACACCCAAGTTTCATTTCAGCAGAATTTAAGCATTTAAAGTCCAAGTAGATGAACTGCAAACCCCTGATCTAACTACTTAGGCCCCTGAGAGGCCACAGACACCTTAGTTTTCTGGCAAAAGCTTACTCAGGTGCATAAATTCAGCTATTGTGCATGCTCAGAAGAGCCACAATCTGATCTAAATATCATCTAAGGCTGCTTGGATGAAGTCCTTGCACCTAAGTCCCTTCAGGGACTGGTAGAGGCATCCTAAATGTGCCTAATGCAAATTGACAGCACTGAGTTTGCCACCCAGAGCAATGTTTATCCAAATTGTGGTGAGAAGAGGTGATGGTGATGGGCTTGTGCATAATAGGATAAGGGCCTTTCAGTCTGAGAGGATTCAAACTCACATCTCCCTCCTCCCAGGACAGTGCTCTGTCCCACAGGCAAGAATGCTCTCAGCCCAGCTTGCTTTCTCCATCCTTTCCAGTTGAGGCTGGGCCACAGTGCAGAAGGAAATGCAAAAGTCATACACCCAGTGAGAGAGCAAGTGAGGGCATGACTAGTTCTGTGATGAGGGCACTGCTTCAACAGGAGGGAGTCCTGGACTCTTATCTGTGCTTTCAAGTCTATCTATGCATTTTGTCTAATAGCTCTGTAATGCAAAATACTTAATGGAAGATCACAATGGAAGATCAGGAGATCAAATATCATGAGACTTGCAATAAAAAAAAAAAAAATCACAGGAGTTGTCAATGCTACATTGCATCCTGGACTGCCTATACCCTGAATTTATTGTTAAATATGTCCCAAACTGGCAAAAGTGCTGCTATGGAAGACAGCAGATGGCATTTAAGGAATTTAAGGGACTAAAGGAAGAGGTTCATTGAAAACAAGCTAGTCAGAAACTATTAAAAAGGTCAGTATCTCCATTTATGCTGAAGCACTATGCACTAAACAGTGCTGCCATCTGATTTGCAAAGTATGAAGAACATGAGTTTAAAAAGGAGATTTAATCCAAACAAAATTAAGCAGTGCTCAGCCTATCCATACAGAGATGTTTAGCAAAGAGGAAATAATGGTGCACATGGTCAGTCATTTAAAACAAAGAGGGAGACTGTCATACAAAAAGCTCAGCTTCCAAGGCCACAAATTAACAATTACAATATCCATTGCTTTCATTAAAGCAGTCTTTCACCAGTATACACTGGAACAATCTACAATAACATTTATACTTTAGGAAAAATGTCTTATTTATTATTTATACTGTGGTACCACCCACATACAATGACGCATCCCCTTCACCTGCAGAGCTGACCATCTAATTTAAAGACAAGAAATGACCAAAAACAAGATCGAAATGGGTAGAGAGAGCAATAGGAATAAGTGCATATGATTTTTACACAGGTGCCTACATACAGTAGTTCACCTTCGGGAGCAAAAGAATACACTATAGAAACAACAAAGCAAGTGCCAAGAATTCCTACTTACCCTATCCCTTACACTTCACAATTGACTATTTCTTGAACACAATGGGAGGTATGAGTTTTGAGAAGGTAGTTTCATAGCTTTGCATATCAGCTTGGAGAGTCTGTCCAATGCCTCTGGGTTCCCACTTAGGGGCCTTGTCTGAAGCAGCTGGAATCAGTTCTTTCCAATTCTTCACTGTTCTCCTGGCCTGCTTCCTACCTCACCTCTCTCTCACGGGTTGTTTTTCCTATTCACATTTGTTACTAGCCTTGGACTTTTTCAAGGAGCTTAGGCCAGGCTGCAGGTGTGTGGTTAAAGCAGAAGACCCAAAGACTATTTATGTGTGATTGCAGAGCAGACCTTTGCAGACATAACTGGACTGGTCAGCAAGGTAAAGAAAGAAATTAGTCTGTCCAGCTAAACAATGTGGAAGACCTGAGAGGAGGAGACCTTATACAAGAAGGTCTTTAGATAGATAATGAAAAATCGTATATTATAGCTTTAACTTTAAAATGTTAGCAGTAACAATTGATGTAACTAAATGTGTGGATATAAATTTGCTTTTACAGATACATGTGTGTTAAATTCTTTAGATAAATTGTAAAACAAAAGCAGCCTTGCTAGCAAGACCATAAACCAAAGTAAAAAGAAAACAGGATGGTGGCAAGTGGCATTTCAAACTGGTGAAAGAAGGAAATAAGAAATCCTCCCTACCAAAAAGTTGCAAAGGACATAAACCCTATCTAACTGACACCTTCTAACGCCAGAGAAAAACTGGTTCAGTTTGCTTCCCAAAGTCTCAGTAACTGTATGACAGAGTAAGCAACATATAAAAATGGGGTATATGAACTGAAGGGAAAACGAGAGAACCAGCACATTCAAGATCTGATGCCAGTTTGTGTGAGACTCCCCAGGTAGCACAGGTAAGGCTCTACACTGTGCTCTTTGGTAAGGAGACAAGCACTGAAGTATTTACTTTTGACTCTGGTGAGCATAAACAACAAAAAGCCAGGGTGTAGACCCAACTTTTGCCTCTTTTAACAACAGCGAACACACTAAATGCATGTAATCCAGATAGCACATCTCATGTTCTGCTTCCCCAAAAGCTCCCAAAGCCTTATTTTCCAGTTGTTGAAGGGCCCATGATAAGCTTTAGCTGATCAATCTCTCTATTAGCCCTTAGCAGTTGGGAAAGCCATGCCACACGGCATGTTGAGAATGACAGAGAACACCAATGTTCCTGGTAGCCATGTTTTGACTTAACTGCAAGGGATAATGCAGGACCTGGCGATTGCAAAGGAAGAGATAGGCAGGGGAGAAGAGCATGAAAACCTGGAGGAAATTTTATCTGTGTTGTTAAAAGAGCCAAGGCTATATCTGAGGACCAGATACATACAGTTGTATATGGTCTATACCAAAGTTGTACTGTTGGGGGAAAACAGAGGGGGCGGGATTCCTTTAAAGGGGAAAATCCGTGTTTTTCCATGTTTTCCCCATGGGAAACGAAAAATCTAGATCCCTGGTAATGAGTCACTCTAGTAAATTTATGTATAGGAGTAAGTAAGGGCAGGACTTGTCTACTGCTTAGAGAAAGGAGCTGAAAGTTAGGGCACCCTCTTATGGGACACTGGGCAAGTCATTTAATTTATGGGCATGATCCTTATTCAGGCTAAGAATACTTTGCACAGCTCTGGCAGTTTAAAGTGTCTCTACAGTGCAAGTAGAACAATGTATGATGGTTGTAAGGAAAATGGGAACTTAGTCTTTTGCACTTCAGTTTGTTCATCTATACAGTGAATAGAATATTTACATGCATACAATCAGCATTTGCAAAGCACTGAGATAGATGGAAGGAGATGTAACAGCTTATTCATCAGTGATAAAACCTAATTACTGGATTCACGTGGAGCAAAAAGAACTTGTCATGTTTTGCTTCAGCACCAGATTTGGGATTTGAGGATATGAGGAACCACAGTTTAGGGGCATAGCATGAACATTTACAGGAAATTATGGTAATTTATGTGTGTGCATTTCTTTCTTTTCCCCTAGAAGAACTGCACCCGACTTAAAAGCCTAAGCACTGACATTTCTGCTATTCTTTGTCTATAGTAAAGAACATTTAACCCTGCAGAGTTTTAGAAGAGTCCCATTCTTATCTATTGAAAATACTTTTGCTGACTGAAATAGATACCATTCCCATACATCCATATATGTCTTTATTCTAGCAGAACACTCTAAGTTGTCACCATCATACACACACAAAAAGAAAGATTAAGGCATTAGGTCCTTTTTCTAATTCACTAAGGACTCACAATCAATAAAGCAACTCTGCCATTGCTGATTCAATCTGTCTCATGACAGCTTTGCTCCACAGGAGCTATTTCCAATTACTATTTTCGTTTTTATCCATTTTCTTTATTCTCAGAGGTGGCAGAGTCAATAAAGATCAAATTTCCAGCTAGCCCATGGTGCATCACTGGGGACTGCAGTCAATAATAAAAATAGAGGATGCTTTGATCTTATACAACATATACCACCTTTCTTTGTAACTACAGAAAAAAAATACACATCTATTCTCTACACACACCAAAAGCATAAGACATAAACAAGCTAATAATGTCCATTGTAGATGTAAATATCTCATCATGCTAGTTTAAGGAATACCATTCAGGATGATGGAGTATCTAAAGCAGCAAACAGCTTCCAAGGCTGGCTAAACATCACAGCAAAGCAGACATCCAAATTAGACACATTATTCCTAATATATAAAATACAGCAAAATGCAATGAAAGAAGAAAGGAACGAAATTAAAGAAAAAGGGAAGTAGGGAAATCACTTTTGCTTGAATCTTCAGGGTATGAGAATTCTGTGTTCTCCCCATTTCTGAGCTGACAGGTGAATATCTGTTCAAGAGTTTATACAAAAAGAAAATTTGCTTTTGCAGGAAAGGAACAATACAATTGAATGTATGTACTGTCAAGCAGGATCTCCATGATGGGGATAATACTCCATTTTTCCAAGGTCTAACTCTGGCATAATTTACATTAATTACGTTAATTTAAAACTCAGGAGAAAACATGGCCTGAAGGTCATAACAACTGCATTAACTGCACGTATAGAAAAACCCCAAGTTGCTGAGTGACTACTGAGCAAGCTGTACAGCCGCTCTGCACCTCAGCTTCCCCAAACATGGGGGAAACAAAGATGCTGATGCTCACTTCACAAGGCTGTTGTGAGACTTCAGGCTCCAATCCTGCAAGAACAGGTATGCATCCACACAGAGCCCCAGCAACAGTGGGTTCTGTGTGGGTCTACAAAGACTCATCTGCAGGATTGAGGCACATATATGTGCACAGTGTCCTGTGATTAAATAGAAAGAACACCTTAAACTTCATTACTTCCAAGTTTTCAGTCCCAGAATTCTGAATGGCATTAGATTATGTGATATGAGATTATTTCACAAAAAAGGACCTTGGCAAAGTGCTTTATCAAATCCATCCAGGTATTTACATTGCACACATGGTATATGAACACGTTTCAGCAGCTGGAACTATGATAAAGCTGAAATCTTCACGTGCTTCTTGTCCTCAAGCCACAGAACACAAACAGTAAATTAATCCCTTAATAACATTTACACCAAAATAATGCCCAGTAACTGTACCTACTGTGTACTTACATCGGTGGTTCTCAACCTTTTTTAGACTCAAGGCACCCCTTAGAAAACACCAGCTCTTACTTTTCAGTTTTGACTACGGAAAAATAATGCAGCAATTCTTCTGTTGCAAAGAACTCAGATTACAATAGGTCAAAGTGTTCTTAACACTATGAATTTCTATTTGAAGTCTCTGGGTTTATCTTGTGAATCATGTTTGCGCAATGAACAGTGCTAATATTACATGGCACCCTGCATTACGCCTGAAAAGATCTCAAGGCATCCTAGTGTGCCAAAGCACCCTAGTTGAGAATCACTGACTGACCTGTGTACTCTTCAGTGAACAGACTTTTCTTCAACAAAAGCATTCCCTTTTCCATCAAAATTCTGCGCTACCATATTTCTGGTACTTCAAGTTATGTGGCATTCACCCTGTTTGATTATACTACCTGATGTGCTTATGTTAACTCTCCCTTTTAACTTCATGACATTGCAAGGGGCAAGAATTCTTGTGTGTTATATCTTTTATTGGAACAAATGTATGGTTGGTATAGGCATAGGCAAGTATTCAGCTATCGCAGCACACTTCGATTTTACAGACCTAGTGGGTTTTTTCATAGTCATAATGGAGTGCTTTTAATTAATGAAGGAGAATACCAGATCAGGACTCCTAGATGCAGTTTCCTAGCTGCTCTTGAGCAAGTCACTTCCTTCTACTGCTTCATTTTCCTTCATCAACAGCAAAAGGATGACTCCTCTGTCCTACCTCATGGAAGAGGGCTGGCAGGCAGTCACTGCTGTTTATGCTGTTTATCAGACATTATGAAAATGCTTTTGAAGGCTCTGTAGAAGTTTGGTGTATTAGGATTCTGTATCTCTAATGTCACAATTCCACCCAATGACCTCCCACTGCAACAGTCCTCATTTTGTCAGTAATTTTTAACATGTTTGCTTGCTTCAGCATTCAGTTAGCATTTATTCTCCCCCTACTTTTCTTTCCTCTTTACATTACACCAATTACACCAAATTACACTGGTGTAATGTAATTTCATTACATTACACCAATGAAAAAATATGCAAAAGAAAAGGCTACAGTCAGACTGCCAGTGGTGTTCTAAAGAACTCACTATTTTGCAGTCTTCTTTTCCTGGCCTGTTGGGATGTAATTCATCAGGCCTCTCTGTCACATACCAGCTCTTTCCCACGTTAAGCCTCAACACATTTAATATTAGAATTCTGCAGAAGGTAACTCCTGTTCCTGTAGCGAAGAGGTTAATTGAATTTTCATTGCTTTGCTCTCTCATCTGGCATAGTTATAACTTATTCCCTCTAGAAAATGTGATCCAGCCCCAGAATATGACCTTGAGCTGCTTCTGTGATTGCTGAGACAAAGAGTCGGTCAGGTTTGCAGCAGTATCTACTTTACTAAATTTTGCTAACTCCCAATTTTCATCCTTTAATAAATGGCCCTACTAACTCCTGGCTCAGCCACTTGCTTTCTGTATACTAAAAGTTTAATACTGTTTAGTCTGCACCTTATTTTTTCTATTGACTTAGCTTCCCTTCACAACATCTTTTATACTCTTTGGGTGTGTCTACACCTGCATTTAAGCACGACTAAATTTAATACGTATCAAGCTAATGCACATTAAGCAATTTTTGGCAGGTGTCTACTTGTCCAAGGACTTGACATAAAGTTAGTGCCAAGACCCTGCAGCCCTGCCATGTGCCCCTAGTGGCTTGGCAGACTCCGCACTAAAGTTAGTGCAGGGTCACATCTACATGTGAATTAATGTACTTTAACTAATCACACTTAAGTTTGATACCTGCATTTGCAGGTATCAAATGCAATTATCCTCATTTCACTATTTTTAATGCGCATTAAGGGTGTGCACATGTAGATGTGCACCCATAATATGCATTAAATTAGGCTAATACACATTAAGACGTCTCATGTAGACGTCTCCTTTGAGTCTAATTTCTGCTCCCACAAAGGTGTATGCTACTCCACTGACAGATAGAGAATTGCATCCATCTTCATCAGGACAGAATACGACCCTTTCAATGTATCCGGTCCACCGTCTTCCTATTCTTGTTCACTTAGGGTTCCTATGCTGTGATAGAGCACAGGTTAAGGTGACAACACCAGACCACAAGGCAAAGGTCAAATTCTGAGCCCAAAGACGTCAAAAAGAATCTTGCCACTGATTTCAAGGGGTCCAAGACCTGCCCCAGATTGAAGTGGCTCTGTATCATTACATGCATCTCCTCAAAACTTATAGTTTATGTTAGTTTAAATCTCTATGTTCCACTTCATAACTACACATGCTCACTGTGAATATAGAAACAGCCTAACGAAAAACTACTGTACTTATATAGAAATATCACTAAACACTGCATTTGGGTAGATATGTAAAATTATATAAACGGTGTACTGGTCTGTAAATTTGTATAGGTATACTTAAACAAATGCACACAGATGAATAAAGTGCTATGGTGAATATGTAGTTTACACACAGACAATCATGCATACAATGCCAACTCTAAGACAGGGTAACCACCTACCAGCATATAGCACCCTGCATACCTGCGTGCAGAAGAGAAATTTAAAATAAATATAGTGCCACAAACTTTTCTTTCCCCTTACAACTATAAAGATCTCTTGGCAAACAGAAAATGTATGACTAGGAATGGACAGAACTTGAGGGTTCTCAGAAAGAAAATTCCACATTATAAAAGGTCCTCAGCTTGTTTGATTTTAAAAATGTAAAAACATACCCAATTGGCAGGTGCCATCTAAATTAGGGCTTGTACACATGACAGGTTATTCTTCTATACCTTACACTTGTTTTTAACACAGATATAAATTATGCTGGGATCCAGGTTAGACACACAAGCATACGTACATCCTGGGGTAGCTACACTCCATAGGCACAAAAATTGCATTTCTCTGGCAGGGGAGCAGCTAATAATGATGTAAGCACTCAAATTAATCTATCTTGCTTTAAATTACATGAGTATAGTTTTACTAGATTTGTTCAGGAGTTATTCTACAAGTTAATCGGGTGAAGCTATCCTGTACAGCAATATGCTTTACATTACTTGTCTGCTCCTAACACTGGTATAAATGTGGATTACACTAATGTCAACTGGTCTAGGACCAGAGATTACAGATGGCAAATGTATGTTTAGGTGTTCCTCCTTGCTATAACCATGCTCCTACCTCACCCACTTCACCATTTGTCCACCTGCTGACCCTTGTTATGTCTCTAAACTATAACTTTCCCAGAACAGGAACTGTCTTTGCTTCATACATCTGCCAAGTACTAGCACAGAGAACCTAAATTCTAGTGGGGCCCCTGGGTAATATGAATAATAATGATTAAATGTGCAATACTACAGGACAAAGAGCAAAGTGGATGCTGGCATTCGCGTAACGGTCCTCCCACTTTATGGACCAAGCTCTGTGGACTCACCCCGCTTAGATCTGAAGATGGCAGTACACTCCTCAAAGACGAGTCCATCAAAAACTGCTGAAAGGAGCTGGAAAGGCTCCTGAACTGAGAATCAACGGTGACAGATGAAACCATCAAATCAAATGCGCAGCATCCAGTAAGGGAAGCACTTGCCAGTCCACCAACCTCTGAAGAAGTCCACCAGGCAATAAGACAGATGAAGAACAACAAAGCATTTGGCCCTGAAGGTAACGTCTTCAAATGTTGGTGGAGAAACTATGACCAACAAGCTCTACACAGTTTCTCAAAATCTGGAACACTGAGGAAATTCCCACTGACCCATGGAAACATTGTCACTGTTTTTAAAAAGGGAGATAAGTCTGCCTGTGGAAACTATCAAGGTATCACTCTCCTCTCCATCACTGAGAAGATCCTCGCTCAAATTCTGCTG
>NW_005841918.1:3857126-3866376 GCF_000455745.1 Alligator sinensis
CGAGGATTTCCTCATGCTGAAGAAATCCTTCCTCAGTCTAAATGTGCGTTCAGACCATTGAGAGACATCACTGACACTATTTTTACAACCTGGCAGTTCCAGGAAAAATGCTGAGAACAATACTAGGGACTGTATGTGGCCTTTATCAATTTGACCAAAGCCTTTTACTCTGTTAACTGTGAGGCTCTATGGAAGATCTTATCGAAGTTTGACTGCCCAGGGAAATTTATCACCATCCTAAGACTCCTTCATGACCAGATGACTGTCTCCATCCTATGCAGTGGCTCCGCTATAGAGCCCTTTGCCATTCGAACTGGCATCAAGCATGGCTGCATGATCACACCAATTTTGTCATCAAGATGCTCATCTGTGATCATCTGTCATATGACATCGGCACTGAGTACAGGATGGACAGGAACCTTTTCAATCTGCCACTTCCGTGCCAAAACCAAAGTTACTTAGGCCTTGACTGTGGAACTTCAGTATGTCAATGATTGTGTTATCGTTGCACATATGGAGGAGGACCTACAAACAGCCCTTAACTGCTTCTCAAGAATACCAATACCTGGGACTGACCCTTAACATCAGAAAAACAAAGGGGCTTCACCATCTGGTTCTGGGCCAATCAACTCCCCCAGCAAAGATCCTCGTTGATGGACAGGAGCTGGAGAATGGTCAACACTTTACATACTTTGGCAGCCACCTCTCAAAGAAGGCCAACATTTATGAGGAGCTCTAGTATAGGATCCAATGTGCCAGCTCTGCCTTTGGACGACTGACTCGTGTGTTCAACAATCACAACATCAGTACTCAAACCAAGCTCCTACTATATAAGGCTGTGGCAATCCCGAGTCTTTGCTATGGCTGTGAAGCCTGGGAGACAGACCTACAAAGACCACCTGAAAAGCCTGGAACACTATCATTGTGCTACCTCTAGAAGATCCTTGGCATACTGTCTGTATTCTTCACATGTAAACTACATGGTACTGAATAGCTATCTCAGAAAGATGAAAGGCTGAACTGATCTTTCCAGGCTTGAACAGGAGGTTATAATGACTGCTACAACAGCTAGGGATTACTAAATCACAGACATTATGGTCACTTTCCCTCCCACCTGTAGCTGAATGGTTTGGCCCTTTAAGAGAGAGCAGACAGCCGTGTTGTAAAGCCCAGCCGCAGGCAGTTGGCTAATGAAGGAGTATTTAACTACCAGTTAAAAGCCTAGAGGACAGAACATAGGACAGTCCGCTGGGTGAAAGAGCAGTTTGTGGACAGGAGGCAAACTGGAACCCATACACTCACTACTAGGAAGAAACCACACAACGGTACTGGGCTAGAGCTAAAGGGCCCTTCTTACTGCCCAGAGAAGGGCTACAAGCTTTGTTAGCTGGTTCACTTGTTTGGCTGATGCAAAAACTGTGTTTGTATTTAAAGGACTGGCTGAAAAGCTCCCAAGGGGAGCAAGGCTAGGCTGCAAGGCAGCAAGCACACCCATCTGCTTACACCACACCTCACCTGCTCTTTGTCATCTTATTTCTGAAATCCCCAATACATCCTCTTTGCACTGCTGGGCAAAAGGGACATGTCAAGGACCCAGAGTCTGACCTTAGATATACAGAAGTGACTAAACTAAAAGGAAAGCCATTCCTTTGCAACCCAAATCATACTCCGTAAAGAGGCCATAAAAATAATGAAAATCATCTTCTTGGTCAATATTGTCTCTATAGGGCAATGAATGAAGCACGATTCAAACAAGGCATGAAACCAAACAGATTTCTTTAAACACATTTGGGGAAATTGCTTTCTCCACTCATGTTATTTCTACATTTCTCTCCAACATTCAAAAAATACCAAGGGTGCTTAAAACTTTTAAAATACTACTTTTGTACACCAATTAAAAAAAAACTTTTCAAAAAACCCCAAACCTAATAACAACAGTTAGACAGCTGGTGTACTAAAACCACTGCTTTTCATGCTAACTAGGATCATCTCCTTGTTCCCTTAGGCTTCCTTCTTGTTTGCTTTGCCCACCCATTTTCAATTCTCTTCCATTTTGAGTGAGGAGCTCAGGGACTTTGTTATAAAGTCTGGACACCGCCTACCACAATAGGGCTTTTATGTCAGGCACCCTGTAGCAGGGCACTGGGGAGCACTTGCCACTAGAGACAGAAATTACACATAAACCAGTTTAAGTGATCAGAAACTGGTTTCTGAACCTGTAACAGAATAAGTTCAGTGCACATAAACCAGTTTCAAAATGGCAAAAATTTGTTTGAGATAAACCTGGTTGAATGTAGTATCAGACTTAACTGACTGAGCAAACTGGTTTATGGAACTTCCCAGACCACAGACTCCTTCCTGGTTCAAGTTAAACCAGTCTCCCAGCATCCCAGCATGCTCTGCAGCCCTGGGCAGGGTTGTGCTCTCTGCTCCAGGGGAGCAAGGCTAGCCCTGCCCCTCTGCTCCCTAGCTGGAGGGCAGGCAGGGGTAGGAACGTGGCCAGATGACAGCCCCCCTAAGGCGAAGGGGACAGAGAAAAGGTTTATTCCCCTGTCCCACCAGCATGGACCTGTCAGACATTTCTCCGCTCGCTGTTCCAGCAGCCGGGGCATGGCCAGCCCTGGCAGTAGCCTCAAGTGAACTGGCCTGTCCCACCAGCACAGACCCGAGCTGGGGTTCACCTGGTGCTCCCCCCTCACTGCTGCTGTGGTGGGGGCATGGCCCATGAGGCAGAGGGGACAGGGAGGGGGTTTATTCCTCCCTCCATCCCTTCTGTCCCCAGGGGATGGCAGCCGGGGTCTGCCATCCCTGACCGCCGCCGCTGCCACTCCCTGTACATGGTGAACAGCAGAATAAGCTCCTTTCCTGCCCTCTGCTGATGGCAGAGGGAGGGGGAAAAATAACCCCTCTCCCACCCCCTCGGCTAAGGGGGCCATACCAGCTGGCCTCTGGCCACACCCCCACCCCTGCCGCTGGAGTGGCAAGGAGGCAGGGACCGTGACAGGGGCAGCAGCCCCTCTCATGGTGTCCCAGGAGTGCAAGCCTCTTCCCAGAGGGGAGCTACGCTTGCACTCCCTGGAAAACCTTGACAGGGCCTACAGCCCCATCACGGTCCCTCCTCCCTCGCCACTCCAGAGGCTAGCTGGCATGGCCCCCTTAGGTGAGGGGGTAGGGAGGGGTTATTTCTCCCCTCCCTCCAGCATCTGGTGCAGGGGCAGGGAAGGAGCATATTCTGCTGCTCACCCCGCTCAGGGAATGATCAGTGGCAGTGGGGGTCGGGGCGGGCAGGCCCCAGCTGCGGCCCCCTGGGGCAGAGGGGAGAATAACCCCCCTCCTTGCCCCTTCTACAAACCCCCCCAGCCCAGCTTCCCTGTGGCTGAGGGCTGCTCTAGCGCCCCCCAGAGCCTGGCCTGAGCCACTGCAGGCATGTACCTGCATTTCCTGAACGTCTATTCACTTGCAAATTGGCTCAATCTAGGCAGGTTAAACTAACCTGCAAAGATAGAATCAATATAAGTTCTGACTTTTTGAATGTCTGTCCTTAGCCTTTAAGGGGAGAAGCTGCCTGATAGGCAGCTTCCAGTGGTGTGGGGTCTGATTAGAGACTACCCTGACCAGAAGAGGGCTGGGCTTGAGCCATGGAAGCCCAGGGCCTTGAGCCAGGCACGCAGTCTAGCCTGAGAGTCACAAGGAGAAGAGCTCTTGGCGGTAAGGCACCTGACTGACCAAAGAAGTAGGGTAAGCAATTTTACAGACCTGGAAACAAGGAAATTACCTAGGGCAGACAGAAGGGTTTCATGCAGGCATGTGGTCTTTATTTTATGTTGATACTCTTGTATGAGTTATAAGCTTTGAGCCTGGCTGGAGGCAGGCTAAAGGCATACTCAGTGAGCCAGTAACCCAGAGAGGGGCTGAGCGGGGGCACAGAGGGTCCCCCAGCCCAGAAAGGTGGCTGAATGAGTGAAGGGGAACATCAGTGTGGCAGGTGAGTAATCAAGAGAGGGCTATCGTAGAGTCTGAGCCCGGGAGGAGCCATATGGCCAGCATATGGCCAACTCCAACCGACTTCAAGGGCAGGCCTTAGTTTTACATACTTAATTAGAAATAAAAATAAGTCACAGCTTATAACAACTGAAGAGAACAGTGCATAAACAGCACAATCAAACCAAAGGGGACTAACTTCTCCCTTGGAAGTAGGATGATCACCCTGTTAAAACAAACAAACTATGTTCAACGCAGCAGCGGTAGCCAGTGTCCAAAAAGCTAAAGTGAGATACTGTCTGAGCCACTTAGATTTTCAAAGTGAAGTCTGGAACATCAAGGTGAAGATGAGGACAGGATGCTGGAAGGAACTGGGGAAAGGAACTAGGGAAAAACTGAAATGGACCTGGGATGGTAACGGTCCCCCTTCTTCCCTCCCTGTCTTCTCTCTCAGACCAATAATCAACCATCACTTCCTTCCTACAGCTCCTTCCCCAACAACAAATGGACCAAGGAATCATTTCATATAATTCACATGCTGGTTCAATGGTCTTCCTTAGCACCATCAGCTTTTCTCATTTAAAAGCCCACCTGGAATCCAGAACTTCCCCTTTCCTCCCAGTCCCCAAGGTCAAAATTCCTTCCCATCCTGAAGACTTAATAGCTCTGCTTGGAAGATCCTTCAAAAATTAACTAGTATTTAAAAAAGCATGCACACACAGGTTTGTTGCTGCTCGTAACAGGGATTAGGGGGTACAGCCCCAGTGGGTACAAACCATCAGAGTTCCATGGAGCACTGACAATTTGCAGCACCTGCAGATACACCCCTTACCACACCCCCTCAATTCTAAACACTGTTGAGCAGGTCCCCAGTTATGCAACCTGACACAACGCTGCAGCAAGCAAAGCACTCAGTTTCAAAGTCTGCCTGTCTTTACCCGATCTTTTGAACTCTGTTGCTTTCTTGAGCTGCAGTATTATGAAAACGCAATTTAAATCCAGGAGAAACAATGCGTCACGCTATGGGCTTAACAAGTTAAGCTTGTTTAATTGCTTAAAGACTAATTGTGACTGGCTTCATGTATAGGCCTGAATTTTTAAATGAAATTTGCCACGGTCTTAAAATAGACTCCTAGAACAATGGAGAACAACGTCACTGACTAGATGAAATTAGCTTTCTTTATTGAATTCCAGAACCGAAGTATTACTGAAATGCAACAGCTAAAGATAACGACTTTCTAATGCCCTAGAGTTCAGCTTGTTCACTGTTAATTTGCAGTAGGCAGCAGAGGTTTTATTTCATGTACTATGTACTGATCTTCCGAAAAAAGAAAAGAATAAAAATAAATTCTACTGATATCTCTCTTCCTAAAATTACAATCTATTAAAACTAAAACTAAAATAAAACAGAAAAACCCCAGCACGTCATCAACAGATAACAAAACTGAGATTTCTAAGCTCGGATAGAGCACTGCTTACCCAAGAAAGGTTTTGGATTCCGCAGGAGGAGAGAGAGAAAGGCAATTCTAAATACAATTGTATAACGGCTACTGTAGTTTAAACTGCAAGCTGTCCGAGTTTGTTCCTTTCATTATTGGAGCTTTCATAAGATCGCAAAAAGATTGTTTTAAACCTTAAATGGCTGACAACTTACCCCCCTCCCCCCGCGTCCGAAAAAAGACACACCACTCTAATGAACCCAGGAGGACACACTGGTTTTGTATTTTGTAAATAAACAGGTGCGCTATCTCGTTTGAAACAAGACGCATACAGGCTCTAATCTATCTCCTCTTGAAGTCGATGGCAAGGCTTCCATAAAGCTAGACAGGGACTGCGGTAGGATTGTTTTTAGGACAGTTTTCCACATTCATTCCCGTTTACATGGAAGCCAGTGAGAATTCTCTACAGAAAACACTATGGGATAACAAGCCACTTTTAAAAAAGCAGTTCAGAGTCCACTAAAAAATTAAATCCAAGCATTTACATTTCATACTAAAACTTTTAAGAGCCAGACATGTGAAAAATTAGAAACAAAACCATGCTGTCTCAGCATGCAAAACAGGACAGTTTAGTATGAACTGAAGAAACACAGAGTTTGTAGCTATGGACAAGAATCGACAGTGCTCTGGTTAACATCAGATCACCTTCATAAAACAATTTTCTCAATTTTTTCTTATCTGTTCAGCAGCTGGGACTGTTCTCACAATGCCAGAAAATCCAGGGAGATTTCCAGGACTTCAAGATACATTCTGCTCTCTCATACATAGATAGGCTTCAGGTGCAATTGCTGGCCAATTACATCTGGACAATACAACAGTTTTTGAAAAACCAATGGTTATCTGCATTATCAGGAGAAAGTTGTACTGAGCCCAATATCTTCCCCATTATCATGTCACTTGTCTAATTTCCAAAGTCTTATCAGGTGTGGGCTAATACAGAGGCTCTACAGAACTGTGGTCAACAGCAATAAGGCTCCCCTTTCACCTCTTACTCTAATCTGGCCACAGGGTGGAGACCACAGGGTAGCTTCTTGTCAGCAAGCAAGGAGCTGGAAAGAGCATGGAGAGAAGGAAGAAAATGGGAGGAGACCTAGCTCCAATTTCTCCACTCAGTACTCAGCGGGACTGGACATACTTACAGAGACAGAGAACAAGCTGCTCCACAGAGAAAGGGTGCATTAACTTACTCCTCTCCTTGAGCATTCAGGCAGTAGAAGGTAGACTGCAACTCACCAAACCACAGTTCATGCTTTGGCCCATTCCTAGAGCAGTGAAACTGTGTGCTATCCCACCCTTAGGACAGATATAACATTACAACCCAATAAATGGATAAGATCAGGAAATCCCTTTCCTTAACACCAGCCAGCAAATCCATTGCTTGCTGATGAGAGTTTTAGGGGAAGTCAAGAGAAATGGGGTTTTTGTCATGACCCAAAGGCATGATTTTGTGTGTGCTTCGGCACCAGAATTATCCCCGCCAAGTTGCAGCTTCATTGCACGGGAGAGTTTCCTGTTGCAGAGGAAAACCCCGGTGCAGGGACGAGTTTCCCGCCTTTTTTGCAGCTTCTTTTGCAGAGTGCATTGCTCATGTTGCGAGAGGAATGCACGGTGCAAAAGAGTTCCCACCACCGGTATGCAAATTCGTTCCCCACTATTGGCTAGTTATAAATTATTCCCACGTGGCGGCTAACGATTGGCCTGTTAGCCGTATAAGAGGCTTGAGCGGTTTCCGCCCAAGCCGAAGAGGACTCCACATCCATCTCGTGGGGACTCTGGATACATGGCAGGGTAATAGAAACCCTGTGTGAGATTCAGAGGAGCGTGGCGACCTGATCCATCGCCCACCTCTTCCCGTCTTCGAGCGCAACTTTTATAAGACGTACCTACGATTCTCATTTTGGTGGCTCGTTCACCCAGAGCATCCGGAGCTCTGTTCCGTGGAGCCTAGCAACCTCCACGAGACCGTCTGTGTTGTCTGTCTGTAACCGCAACTCAAGCAAGTTTTCCAGCCTGCACCACTGCCATCTCGGTGTAAGTAAACAATCTTTAAAACTACCGCTAAGCGTTTGTGCCTAATTCCAGCTCGACGGCCTTCCCTCTCCGACCCGGCGTGCCCGGGCTGCTGGCCACAGCCCGCGTGCAGCACGGAAAAGGGCTCGGGTCGCTCCCAGCCCGCACAGTTTTCTTCCTTTGTGAAGCTATAGGGAAGATGGTATATGATATGCTGGCTACCAAATGCAGAGAGGAGAGATGAAAGCCAAGTTTCCCTCAGATGCTCTCTCAATTTAGGCCCCTAGTAGTAAATGCAAGAATTGCTGCAGTTTGCAGTGTGTATGGAAATCCACAAAGGTGGAAGGCTGCATCAATTTAGTTCATTCTTCCAGATCAATGATATAATTCCAATATTAAATGTTTGGGAGAAACTTAAAAATTCCCTGCTCCCAGCTGCTGTTTTGGGCATCCTGAGAGAGATGCTTAAGACTGTCAAGACTACCTTGGAATCCCTACTTCCCCAGTCTACTTCATATAGCTGTTTTCTAGGCTAACTTCTCATGGAGTCAACAATAACTGCAAAACCTCTATAGGAGGATCATAGGAAAATAGGGCTTATCATAGCAAGTACAAAAATCCAACAGTGAACCAGTCTCCCACCAAGATGGGAGGTGGGGAAATGGGAGAGACATTATATTTTAAAACTAAAACTTAATCATTCAGATCTTTTTGTTCTTCCCCCATAGCAGGTGGACCAAAGAGCAAGGTAAGAATCTGGATGACATTCTTCAGAGAAAAACTACTGTGTCAAACAGTTCTAACTGAAATATTGCAAGGACCATTGCTTTTGGGGCAATGCTATTTGAAAGCTCTATTTGGTGGCATCTCACTGTGAAGCAATTTCTGGTAGTGGACTCTTAAGGCTTTTGAGAAGTATAGTTGGCTCCATTATCCCATTATACTTGGAAAGGTCACCAAGCAGGTCCTCAAGGAATCTATTGTGACACATCTTGAGGAGAACAAAATGATCAGAAACAGCAAGAAGAGATTCAACAAGTGCAAGTCATGCCTGGCCAACCTGATTTCCTTCTATGATAAAGGCCCTCTGTAGAGAGGAGAGAACAGTGGATGTGATATACTTACACTTTAGGCAAGATATTCTTGTTAACGAGCTAAGGAAATAAAGACGAGATGAAAGTACTGTAAGATGGATACACATCTTCATTAAAGATCTGGATGATGGGACCAAGTGCATACTTAGCAAATTTGCAGATGACACCAAGTTGGAGGGAGCTGCAGACACTAAAGCAGGGCTGGGATCCAGGATGACCAGGAATGACTGGGAAAATGGTCCAAAACTCAACCAGATGAGATTCAACATGAACAAAGTCCTGCATTGGGATGGAGTAATTGTATGCACAAACAAGAAATAATTGGCTAGACTGCACTACTGCAGAGAAGGCCCTAGAGTTACAGTGGACCATAAGCTGAATATCAGCTAACAGTGTGCTCTTGTTGTAAAAAAGGCCAACAGCATACTGGGTTGTATTAACTGAAGTGCTGCTTGCAAATCAAGGGTGTCATAACCCAATGATTTTTAGTGCCTCGGCACATTGGAATTTTCCCGCCACATGGAGCTTTCTTTGCACGGTGGATTTCTCAGCTGCAGAGAGAAATCCCCGGTGCAAAGAGTTCCCGCCACACGTATGCAAATTAGTGTCCCACTATTGGTCAATTCTAAATTATTCCTACGTGGCAGCTAGCAATTGGCTCGCTAG
>NW_005841918.1:3866670-3875392 GCF_000455745.1 Alligator sinensis
TGTGACCATCGGCAGTGTAAGTAAAGCTTTCTTTGTAAAACCAATACGCTTCCGTGCCTAACTCTACTCCGTCGTGGAAAAACCCCACCTGACAGTCCGGGGTACTGGCCATAGCCTCAGACCGACCCTCGGTCCCGACAAAGGGAAGTGATTCTTCTACTTTATTCAGCACTGGTGAAGTTTCACCTGGAGTAGTGTGCCCAGTTTTGAGCCCCACACTTCAAGAAAGATGTGGACAGATTGGAAGGAGTCCAACAGAAAAAAAACGATAGAGGAATGGCCAAAACAGATAGGGTTACATAATCTGGAGAAGACTAAGGGGAAATTTGTTAATGGCCTTCAAATACTTGAAGGACAATTATAGTGAGGCCTCACCCGAGTGAGGCCATAAGACAAAGAACTAGGAGCAATGGTGTCAAGCTGATGCAGAGGAAGCTTATGTTGGAGAGAAGAATGAACGTTCTGATTATAAGGGTGGTCAAGCATTGGAACAGGCTACCTAGAGAAACAGCGGAGTCTCCATCCCTGGAAATTTAAGAGCAGGTTGGACTGGCACTTTGCTGGGATGGTTTAGTCAGAGACAATCCTGTCTTCAGTAGGGGGCTAGACTACATGACCTCATGAGGTCCCTTCCAGTCCTATTTTCCTATGACCTTCCCATAGAGTATTTGCAGTTATTTTTGACTCCGTGAGAAGTTAGCCTAGAAAACAGCCGTATGAAACAAACTGGGGAAGCAGGGATTCCAAGGTAGTCTTGACAGTCTCAAGCATCTCTCTCAGGATGCCCAAAACAGCAGCTGGGAGCAGGGAGTTTTTAAATTTCTCCCAAACATTTAATATTAGAATTATATAACTGATCTGGAAGAATGAACTAAACTGGTGCAGCTTCCACCTTTCTCGGTTTCCATACACTCTACAAACTGAAGCAATTCAGGCACTCAACTAACTGGTACAAAACATGTTTTAAAACTGCCTTGGATGGCTGCATGTTCAAGGAATCCCATAGACAGGGCTGCTGAGGTGATTCTTCACATAGTCAGGACAAAGCTTTTTACTTCAACTACAATCATCTGAACCTGGGTTCTTTTCAAATTAAACTGAAGGGACTAAAGTATTGTGATTTTTTTTTTAAAAATTATTTCAATTAGTGCAGTTAAACTGGTACTGTTTAAACATGAGTTTATACAAATTCTTAATTACCACGGAATAATGTTTCTGTCTACAAAAGATGTGATATAACTTAATTTGATATAACATAACTTAAAAGGAAAAGAAAGAAAAGAAAAGGCAAGCAAAAATTATGTTGGTTGAGTAATAAAAAAGGGAAGTATGACTGGGACAGCACAACTAGTGCTAGTGCACAATGTCTAACATTTTACAATTTTGGGAAAGACCTAACACAACAAGTAATACATGAGAACCACCGACTAGAATTTGGACTCTGAAAAGGCTTCCAATAAAAATCCCTCCAAAGAGATTGGTAAGGAAACTTAGTTTCAAAAGGTTAGAGGCAAAAATCGTCCACATTTCTGTTTCTTAATCCAGGCTGATTAGAAACAGATTGAAAGATAGGAAACAAAATGCAAGAACAAATGGCCAGTTTTCAGCACAGAAGGCAGTTAATAGAGAGGTAACCAATATGATCAGCACAAGGACCAGTGTTACTCATAAATAGTTATATGAGTGATATAAAATGTTTCTTTTTGTTGTACCCCTACTTCCAGGATACTGGATAGAGTCAAGATTTGCCTCTTTGAATGAAGATCCTCAATACTCACGGTTAGGGCACTGAAGAAAGTCTAGGACAGTGGTTCTAAGGCTTTATAGAGGGAGAACATCCCTCCCCAACTTTTTGGAATTTGTTGGTGCTCCCAAACACACCTTGCGCACAGTCAGACCAGGAAGGCTGTGACACACGTGTGCTTTCTTGCCTCATTACGGATCTCTGGTAACCCTAAAACAGGCAGAAGAGTTGGTTTGTGGTGCAGCCCTTCCCAGGATAACCCTGCACAGCTTCTCCTGGATAGTGATATGCATGGGGCAGGTGGAAACATCCCGCACACAAGTTTCTGGGAGCAGTGTGGGAGGGATCAGACCAGGAAGGGCTACAGCACAAGCTTTCTTGCCTGCTTTAGGCTTATTACAGAACTTTAATGAGGCAGGAGAGCACATGTTCAGCTGTGTTCTCCAACCCTTCGAGGTCTGGCTGTGCACCAGACATGGAGGCACTTTTACTTGGCCACCGCAGCTGCACTTGCACTCCAACACCCTTGAGGGGATCTCGTGGCATCCTGGTTGAGAACTACTACTCTAAGATGTACGGGGACTTTGGCAGAGCACAGGGACCCACCATTGGCCGTGCACAGTTACTTAAATGCACAGTTACCTATGAACCAGACAGATCATCCGCACAGTCTGAAATTCCCCTTTTTTTCAGTCAGTTGTAAAAAGGGCATCAAACAGACTGCTCCACTTCATTGTTTGGAAAGAGCCAGGAAGGGCTCAGCTATGGGATGGGGAGGAGGATAAGGGGAAGGGAAGTGACTACACTGTACCACTATCAGGTTTATAGTTAGAAGATCTGAAATCGGGGGGGAAATCTCATCCCCACAAGACAGAATTAAGTTATGCCCAAGGATATTTCTACGCCTTCTTCTGAAGCAACTGTAATATAACAGTGTCAAAACAAGACACAAACTGAGAGGGGCCACTGATTTGCAACTGGTGTTGCAATTCCTCTGTTTCTGCTTTTTAAATAATGTACCACAAGCTAACTTGTGTTTATTCATGACATGTCAAATTAAATCAATTTCAGGAATAGAAAATGAAAAATGTTGAGCTCGTTCTTGCAACCACTGCAGATCTGCAAAAGGAAATCCTGACATTTTTCACAGGCTTAAACCATAACTTCTCTCAAGATTGCCAAGCTGGCCTCATGCTGAATCCATGCTCTGAATAAAAGGCTGTAACTTATGCATCTCTAGAGACACCCAATGGAGACAATGAAAATAACAGCCACTACAAAACAACATGGAAGCTACTTTAAAGAAGGCATCTGTTCCCCATTTTACAGCATCCTAATTAAATGATGCTAATAGGGGGAAGTGGGAGACAGACAATTTGCTATCAAGCCTTCTAAGCCCCTATGATAGGCATCACCCCAAATGTTTCTCTTTTCTCTGTTGTGCTGCTTTCTGAATAAAGGAATGCAGCACTGCAAGGTTCACATGGTTATTACACTCATCATTTATCTGCAGTAACTTCTAAAGGCAAAGGTAAACATGCTGATTTATTATGACCTTATGGAGCCCAATAGGATAGTTTAGTACCTCTATTCTCCATTAGTACCTCTATTCTCCACTGTAGTCATCTGTGGTATAACAAAGATTAGGGAAATGTTTTAGGTAACTCCTGTTGGATCTGATAGGTACTAGGCACTTCAAGAAAGCCTCAACTCTACTGATGCATGGTGAGATGAGACACTGCATCTCAGTGCAATGCACTTCTCTCTGCATTTTCCTTCCCTCTTTAAATCTCTCCATTTTCCTTAACTGCTTTTAAGCCTCCCTCCCCATTTCCTTAAGCTTCTCTCCCTGACCTTCAAAGTCAAGTCCTAGGCTAGGTCACTAGATACTTGGGTTCACATCCCTTCTTTGCCATGGGCTTCCTGTGCAATTTTGGGCAAGTCATTTGGTATCAGGTGCCCACATGTATAATAGCAATAGCATTACACCTCACAGGTGTGTTGCAAAGATAAATATTTTAAGTCATGGGTCGGCAACGTTTTTGGGAAGAGTGCACAAAACACCCACAACCTTGCCTTGTAAAATATTGGTGTGTCAAAGGTAGAAGATGCCAGGGGAGCCGCGAGAGGCCCGATCCTTGTTGTGGCAGCAAGAGCCCCAACCCCTTCTCCACCAAGGCACGTGCGCCAAGCAAAATGGTTCTGTGTGCCACGCTTTGATACCCATGCCACGGGTTGCCTACCCCTGTTTTAAGTAATGGGAGGCATTAAGATACTACAGGGGTTATAAAAGCACCTATGATAGAAAAATTAAAAAAAAAAATTAGCTATTTGCATTAAAGGAACAGTATTCTGCCAGTGCACTTGCTGGGCACAATGTTATAAAACCACATGATAAGCTGGTCAACAGGTAAAGGTGAGAAAGAAATATTTTTCCAGGGCTTAGTATAATCATGAAGTATATACATTCATTATGGTTTTTCTTCCTCTGATGCATCTAGTATTGGTCAGGCTTGAAAATAGGACACTGGATCAGACAGACTGACAGTCTGTTTCTTTAGGGAAGTTCTTATTCTTTGGAGAAGAATTAGAAAAAGATTAGCTGTATAACTATGATTATGGGTTTTTTTCTCATCATGGATAGAGCCAACTGGAATACGATGTGACAAACCAGAAAAGGATACAACACGCAGACTGAAAATAGAACTAAAAAAGCTAGGTATATCATGTCTTAGTCAGATAGAGCAAATGTACTAAGAGATGCAAATGGGCATCCCAGGAAATGTGCTAGTTAAAAGTGAAAGGAGGGGGGGAACAAAAGATGAATACAGAACTGTGCTGATGTAAAAGTACCACAATAATATGTCATTAGTGAAGTGTATAATTTTTATATGTGGAAAACTACAGCAAGAATACAGTTGGATGCACAAAAGAAATGCTACAATAGCCAATTTCATATTGCTACAGGTGAGAGTCATGTTTTAAATGCAGATGAAGATCTACATGGGTAAGAAAAAGATATTACAGAAATATAAAAAGTTAGAAAATTACCAGAAGGAGAGACTATCAAATAGTGCAGAATTTTATGGGGCACTGGCTGGTTTACTAGCCCTTAAATGCTCTCTTTGGCTGCCTTCATCAGAACACTATGTTAATAGCCCATTAGGAAAATATATTAAAACTTGGGGACCTATTCAACAGACTATTTCCAATACCCATGTCCAAGATATCTACCAAAGACTTAGGTCTGCATGTCTCCTCGATTAAAACATATGAATTCCAATTTTCAACAACGGCACAACACTCCAGGCAGCCCACTTCCAGCAAATGCCTGTACTTCTCAGGTGATTAAAATCACTCTGCCTTCAGCCACTGGTTTAAGAATATCACCAAGGTGTGCTGTAATATAATCACCCAGAACTGCACTGCCTATGGTGTCTCATCACTGAAGTAATATAGGCTATGGACCAGTCAGTTTTTAATTGAAAAAGAAGGTACCAGCAGCCCAGGGCCCCAAGCCCAGCTGAAACAGGATAAAAAAAATTATTCAGCACCAGTACACTTTGTAAAAAGAAAAACGACTGAACTTTTTTTTTTTTAAATCTACAAAGCCAAGTTAGCTGTAGTTTTGGTAGTGTTCATCTTCTACTCAACCTCTGAAATACTCAGCATGCATTAAAAATTAAACTGGAAAGGAGTGGATCACTTAAGGGGATGGATTAGGGGACAAAGAGCCTCTTACCTCTAAGCAACCATTTCAGAGAATTGAAAGGGGCTCTCAGCCTATTCCCTAGTGGAGGAGTTCACAACTGGCAGGATCAAGCCAGCCAAGAGACTGGATCCAGCTCAAGGTAGCTCAGGGAATCAACAGCACATTCCAACCACAGCAGCAGAGGAAGTGTCCCCAGGATGGTAGTGCCTGCCACATCCAATTTATTCTGTCTGCTACAGCAGAGGCAGCATATCTAGGGTCGGTCCTAGCATCTGTCTTTAGCTATCAGCTCCCCTTGCAGCATCTGCTGATCACCGAGGGATGCAGGTGGTGGGTCATAACCACAGCAGATGGTGGGTCATAACCAGGGGCCCATAGTGACTAAAAGGCTGTCAACTCCTGCTCGAGTGGACAGGTGTCCCATGTTGTTAAAAGCACCAACACAGCAGACTAGATGATGAGCCTCAAAAACAAGGCCAAAAACTAAATGGCCATGCAGGAGGACAACTTCACCTCTACTAATAGTAATTCTAAAACAAACCTGGGCAACATGGAGCAGCATGTACCGATCCCCTATACACAGCTGGACTTAAGAGGCACCTACAGCTAATGGACTCTTTAAAATGTTGATGTGAGCAACTTAACCAAAGCCAAAAATAAAAATCAGTGACACAGCACTGATTACAGCTCCAAAAAGTTCCTTGCTCCCAATCCTGTACTCAGACCAGCTGACCACAGCTCTCTCTTTCTGTCAACACTTAACACAATTGCAGACTAATCATCAGGTTATAATGTCATACCCTGAGGGACTGATGATTTGCACTTAATCTCACTCCTGCAGATACAGCTCTGCACAGATGCATGCTCACACTCTTTGTGCTCTAATGCCTGAAGGAGCAAATGGCAGAATGTGTCATTCACGTGTGCAGTCATTAGCTCATGAGGCCCCACTGAAATAAGACCATTATTGGACCCTGCTATGGATGTCACTGTTGCACATGATGATGCTATTTATACAGCACCAGGACATTTGTGGCAAGTAACAGAGTTATATCTCTATTTCCCTGGCTCGGAGAGCTATGGAAACTGTGGAGAGTTGTGGAAGATAGTGCATATAAATATGGCAGAATAGAGAAAGACTTAAAAAAATTATTTGAAGGGTGATGGAGGAGGGCATTCAGCAAAGGTTTGGGGTGAGGCTATTCTAAGTCGAAGGGGAAGTATAAGAAATACATACAAGAGAGTACATGCCAAGGTGCTGTCATCCCTTGGGGCCAGGTGCAGTAAAACCTTGAAGGAGAACTTGTACAGAAGCTGCAAGATCGGTATTCTTTTCCCAGCGCTGCCAGTGACCCGCTCCAGGACCTTCATCAGCCACTTCCCCTCTCACTGCCTTTGTCCCTTCTCACCTTTTGTCTGGATTTTCTGTTTCTGTTCTAAGGTCATTAGAGTTGGGACTGCAATTGTGTGGTTGTACAGAGCATAGCCCAAGTGGAGCTCAGATCCCAGCTAGAAACTTTAGGTGCTATTGTAACGCAAATGAAAGAGCAGGGATATTTTGGGCAGACCAGCAGGAGCAGAGGAGGATGTAGGAAGAAGTGAGGTGAGAGGCTTAATACAAGAGCAGTGTTGTAAAGTATGCATACAAAACTGAGGAAGGACAACAAAGAACCGGGTCCTAGGACCTTAAAACAGCCAGGAGTTACCTGTATGGTGAAATCCTAGTACCAACGAAATCAACAATAAAGTTCCCTGTGACTTTAATGAAACCAGGATTTTAGGCCCACTGTCACATGGTTACTTTAACATGCTAGCATCCATGAGTAGAGTGAAAAAATACCATGTAAAACATACAACCTTTTATTAAATGCTAAGAACTTTGCTTTTGTATCGTTCAAACATCCAACATATATAAAAAATAATAAATTTACCTCAGCACCTAAACTGAGAGAGAGAATTTCATCCTCAAAAGCAGAATGTGTGTCAATATGAGGAGGAATTCCTGCATAACGAAAATCACAAAGGGTTGTCAAAACAATAATGCTAAGTATCACAGCTGGCAAGTCCTATTTTCATGGCTATTTATCTGTACATATTTAAGATATATTTTTGATTCATAGACTTCAGAACTAAGTAGAAAAGAGCTGCCTGCAACACAGTAAAAGAGCATGCACCTCCCTCTCAATCTGTTCCTTGATCAGGAGTAGCTATAAACAGGAAAAATGTTCTGCATATCACGGTTAGCTGTGTTAGTCTACTTACATGCAAACAACCGCACTAAGGATTTTCCTTTAATTCAGAATTAGGGCCATATCCATAATACAGATACAGCCCTATAAGAGAGAAATCACAACCTGCTTCCATCTCTTTTTCGTTTGAAAAAGATATGGACTGTTTACCTCTTCAGATCACCAACTCTTCCATGCTACATTCATCTTAAAAGCCAAGAGTCAGATTCCATTTTCACTTACATTAGCACTGAAACTGTACCTCTAATTGCAAGTTTCCAAGTTAAGAAAACTGAATCCTGACACAGGCCTTTATTTAAAAAAAAACAAAAAAAACAAAAAAAAAAACAAAAAAAAACTGTTCAGGAGTGTGAACTGCAAGTGGATAGGTAATCTTTCCCCCCAAGTCAGGGCCACCAGAGACGGTTTTTGGTTAACAATCCTAAAAGATGGGTTTGATTTTTTAAAAGCACAAATATGCTTACCTTGTCCAGGTTCATACTGGTTTACTGTCAATTGATCAGGTTTATGTTTGATATATCCTTGTCTCAAGCACTTCTCCAGGAGCATATTGCAAATTTCAGGAATACCTATTTTGACATACAAAAGTCTAAACAAAATGTTTTCTTTTTTTTTCTGCTCATGACAGATGAGAAATCAAAATCTTGGACAAAACCCATTGAATAGCCTTGTAGGCCTATGTACATTGTCTTTTATGCAGGTAATTCTGAATTTGTTATGGCACACACATGGAAAGTTCTTCTTATAGTCACAAAAATAGCGTTTGTATCTGTAAATTCTAGTACCCTTAATAAGTGTGCACCAGACCCTAGTGTTACTGAAAACAATGGCAAATCTCCACTGGGTGCGGGCTATTGACGGACTTTTTTCCTCGCAGGGCCTGGGCAGACTGGGCTGTGCCACCCCCGCCACAGGGGCTAGGGCTGCTGCGCCACCACTGGGGCTGGGCCCAGGGCAGGCTGCGCCACCACGGCCGCGGGGGCTGGGGCTAGGGCTGGGGCCCGGGCAGGGTGCGGC
>NW_005841918.1:3875493-3881271 GCF_000455745.1 Alligator sinensis
CCGTGTATACATCACCGCGGAGAATACACGGGTGTGGTGTATACACGGATTAATTTACAAAAATACAATTTTCCACGGGTTATACGTGGGTGCGGCTTATGCCTGTGGGAGGGCTATATGCACGAAAATATGGTAATCCTTTTTGATGTAATATTAATTCAAAAATTCTGAACTGCTTAAGTTCAAAATGCACATTTGACTAGTAACCAATGAAAGTCAACAGCCATGTGGGTTTTAAAAATACAATTAGACATAGTTAATATGGCTTCATGCCCGCACCACAAAAGCTGACAGCTAAGGTGCTGATTCAGAAAAGCATCACTATTGAAGAAGGGTGCTCAAGCATATGTTCCAGTGAAGTTAACTCAGGGGTGTGCAATTATTTGGACTGGGGGGCCACTTAAGGAATTTTGGTGAGCTGTTGAGGGCTGAGGGGTGGTGGGAGGTTTTGGCCTGACCCCCAGCCTCAATTCCCTGTCACAGCTGTTTATACCACCCAGCACAGAGAAGGTGGGGAGGGCTGGGGGTGCCAATTGATTATATATGGCCCCAGGCCCATCTGCCCTACACCCATCACCAGGGATACCAGATGGAGCAGGCAGGCAGGGGTCAGGATTGCAGGGCAGTGACAGTGCAGGGCCAGGGCCTGGGGCAGAGCTGCAATCCACTCCCTGCACATCCCTATGACAGGCACTGATTCCGCAGGCAGCAGCCAGCCCCTGGCCGCAGAACCAGCGCCCATCGCAGGGGCACGTAGGGAGTGGATTGCAGCTCTGCCCCAGGCCTCAGCCCTGCACTGTCACTGCCCCATGCTCCTGGCCCCATCCCAGCCCAACTGTCCCACTCCTGAGCCCCACTGCCTGCCCACCAGCAGCCCCATCCCATCCACCCAGCAGAAGTGCACCCTGCCCACAGGGGTCCCAGGCCAGTTTCCATGGAGACCCTGCCCACCCACTCCATCCAGCACCCCTGGTGGTGGGTGCAGGGTGGACAGGCTGGGGTGCTCAGGCATTGGAGAGGATCCAGTAGCAGTGGCAGAGAAACT
Source organism: Alligator sinensis (assembly GCF_000455745.1). Classification (NCBI taxonomy): domain Eukaryota; kingdom Metazoa; phylum Chordata; order Crocodylia; family Alligatoridae; genus Alligator; species Alligator sinensis. The sequence continues at coordinate 3,876,539 of NW_005841918.1, forward strand.
GGCAGTGGCAGCTGGAAGGAGCTGCCACAGCAGGGGTTGCCAGGAAGCCAAGTCTGGTTGCTGTGTGTCTTAAGGAGGAGAAACTGCTAGGGAAGGGACCCTAGCAGTGAGTGAATAAGGAGCCCAGCTGCGGGTTGCCGGGGCAACCAGGGAAGGTCAGCTGACTGGAAGGGGCAGGGCCTGGCCCTTATAAAGCCCAGGGGCTGAGGCCAGGCCAGCAGTTCCCTGCCCGCAACCATAGAGGAAGGAGTTCCCTGAGTAAAGATGCAAGGAGAAGCCTGATACAGAAGCAGTATCTAACATGGCTGAGAGAGATAAAGGGTCTCCGGTAGGAGTGAATGTTTTTATGGCTGGACGGCTTCAGTTTGAGTTATAGCCAGAGGGCTAGTATTTTGTGTTGCTGTTTGTTTATAACCGGTGGTTTGGGTGAGGCTATTAGGGGTGGGAGGAGGCCTCATAGGGGACCCACAGTAGTGTGGGAACCCCAGCGCCAGCAAAGGCGCAGCATTTGGGGTGCACAAACCCCAGCCCCAAAGAGGGGCAGTGCGGAGAAGAGCCCCGGAGAAGGGGGCAGCAGTGCGGAGAAGAGCCCCGGAAAAGGGGGCGGCAGTGCGGAGAAGGCCCTGCGAGAGGGCAGCACTACAGAGAAGGCCCCAGAGAGAAGAGCCCCAGAGAGGGGCGGCATAGTAGAAGAGCCCCAGAGGAGGGCGGCAATACTGAGGAGGGGCAGCATTGTGGAGAAGGCCCCAGAGAAAGGGCACGGAGAAAGAGAGACAGGGCTGAGGAGTGCCCGAGAGGGCGTGAACACCATAGAGGGACAGAATAACGTCCATTTCACCTGAGAGGCTTGGGGCGTGGTATTGGGGTGGTAGGAGCCGCGCATAGCCCCTAAGGCTAGGGTGCCCCGGAAGCACCCATTTGTAGAGCAGGACCCACGAGGGGTCTGGGAGTCCACAGGCAGAGACTACAACCAGAAGTGACCAAGAGGGCATAAAAAGGAAGCCTCCCTAACGTATTTTAACATCAAAGACCTGGCGGGTGAGAAACTGAGGATGCCCTTGGGCCAACTTGGCACGGGAAGAGGCCTTAAGGAGATCACGGCCCTCATGTAGGACTCTGCCTTTGTGACACTGTGCCATCCCTGCCCCACTGCTGTAGCACTCAGCATGCCCAAGAGGCACACACAGGGATAGGATGGGCTGCACTCTGCACCGCACGACAACTCCACATCCAGGGACAGTGGAACCAGCTGCACACACCATGGCCTGGGCTCCCCCTCCACCTGAGCTGAGCAGGTGGACGGACTGCCACAGGCTGGATCCAGCCCATGGGCCATATTTTGCCCCCCGAGTTAACTAGACCTTAAGTACATATTTAAGTGCCTTCCTGAGGGCATGGGCAAAAGAACTGATGTGTGTAGCTTGTCACATAACAAAGTAGTCTTGTGTCACACACTCATACCCTGAATTGCATGACATGATAGATCACTGATGCTGATGCTAGCTTCTAGCTATATTATTAGATCTATTGGAACAGATTTAAAACCAATGTCTTTTTAAGGTGTCTTCTTAAAACAAAACTCTTACCTCCAGGCAGTGGTTTATCTTTATCCACATTGTTGTTATCATATCGAAACTCATAGCCAAAATGCTTTACTCTTCTATGTTTTAAAGACTTTTGTGCTGCAAAGTAAAACAAGTGAATATAAAAATATTAGAACAGATTTGATATTTTCAGACTTCCTGCTAGGCCTATTCCACATAACTTCTGTTCAGACCAAAAATGTTTTTCACAAGTTGGTAAGAACTATGGTGGCCCTCAAGATAGTACAACTCAACACTTCTATAAAACAAGGGTATGAACAGACACTGCCAAAGGAAGTGGATCAGCTGAAGCAAAACTCATGTCATCCATTGTTCAAGAATTCCTCAAGTCTCTTGCTCCCCTTTGTCTACTTGCTGGGACCAACGGGTCAAGCAGAAGCATGGGTTGGCACAGATCCCAGCGTAGAGCAGAGCAGAGGTGTGGAGCGGTGTGGGACACGAAGAATTCCCAGTGCCCCATGCCTCCATGCTGGGACACGCACCACATCCCATACTAACCTGTGCTTCACAGGGAGGCATGGAGAAGTGCAGGTCCCAGCGCAGAGGTGGCAGGAATTTCCCAGGTTCCACACCAACCTGCACTTCCTGGCCAGTGCCCATGCTGATCAATGCCTCTGCATGAAGCATGGGTCAATGCAGGAACCACTGTAGATCCCGGCATGGAGGCACAAGGTCATGAGTCCCAGCGTGGAGGCACAGATCGCCAGCAATTACCCGAGTCCTGAGCCCCCGCATCAAGACCTGAGTGGGCTTTCCCCCACTTATGGAGTTGTGCCTTTGGAAATCATGGGGCAGGTCTCTATAAGCAGGGAACCCCGAATTTCTCTGCATACAGAGAGGTACCCCAAGATTCACTGGGGCAGATCTCTGTAGGTAGGGAAAACCAGGCAGGTGCTCCTGAGGTTTAAGGGACTTGATCCTGCAGGGGAATTTCTGAGGTGCCACAGAGCAAATAGACATTTGCCACAATAAAGAAGCATTACTTAACATTATGTTTTGTTGTTGCCACTGATCTGAAGGCAACATGCATGGTGCATCTGAAGGGACTGCATGGTGCATGGAATTCAGGACTGCAGTTGTCCATACTGCATTCATCTATCCCTGGAAGTATACCAGTTTCCCCCAATCCATGTTTAATGCTTTTTTTTTTCTGTCCTGATACCTGGATAAGCACATAACATGGGCTTCTGAGTATGCAACAGGCTCCTACTTTCTTTGCATCATGATACCACATTCTTACCAAGGTCAACATAATGCTCTATACCATGACGAGGTATCAGTTATTTTCCTAATTAGCTTCTCAATTCCTAAATAACTGGCTTTAAGATATTTAATTCTACAGAGCACAACTGAAACTACATGAGCAGCTAAAGTGGGAGCTTCTTTGACTCCTCTTTGGTGACACAAAAAATATCAGCTTTCAGATAGGATACCAAAGTATTGGCATGACATTTCTCAAAACACTTATCAGATGAGTCTGCTGTTAGGAAATGACTCTAGTTCAGTGATTTTCAACCAGGATGCTATGACACCTTGGAGTGCACTGACATCCTTTCAAGGGTGCTGTAGGATGCCATGCAATGTTAGCACTGTTAGAAGTGCAAGCATAATTCACAAGATCAACCCAGAGATTTCAAATAGGAATACATAGTGAAAAAAAACATTCTGACCTGTTGTGATCTAAGTTCTTCTGCTGCAAAGAATTGCTCTATTATTTTTCTCTAGTCAAAAAAAAGAAAAAACTAAGAACTGGCATTTTCTGAGGGGTGCCTCAAGTCTGAAAAGATTGAGAACCACTGTTCTAGCTAGCTGCCTGAGGCATCATTCCAAAGGCATCACTTTACACCACACATTTCTGGATATTTGTAACTTTATTATATATGACTCAATTTTACAAGTGCTATACCAAAGATGGTATCTTACAGAAAGGAAGTGATACAAAATAACAACGTGCAGATGTTTTACTCACCATTTTGAATGACTTCATCTTCTGTCCAACTGATACTCTCCAACATCATTGTTTCTTCCTCAGGAGAAACAAGCTCATCAACCACCTTCAGGCCCAGAGGCAAATTTGTAGGCATAATATCCTCCCAGTGCACTACAGATATAGGAAAAAGAAAATAGTGCTGCTGTCCGTGGAAAGTGACCCGTTTGTGCCCCTTAGGCTAAAATTATATTTTACTAGTACTGTGCAACATGTGATAAATGTTTAAATTGATCACCAACTGAATTAATGAACATGCTTAGCAGCACTAAACAAAATCAGGACCCCAAATCCTATGCTATATGACACTTTTCTCACATCTCACCGAGTAGGACTTGTGGGACTCAGTGCTTTCCAGACCCCTAAAAATGCCTGAGGCTTTTTTTCTGTCAAAATAAAAGGTCAAACCTTTCCCACATATTTCAAAATAGATTCTAGCTGTACTCAATTCATCTTTCTGGGACTCTTGAGGTTTGTCATTGTTTCTGGCTGGCAAAGAGAACTACAGAAAAAAGCATGTCTGAATACTGTATATTTTGTAGTTGAATACATAATTTCTTACATTTAAATTTCAAATGGGTTGGAAATCATTTGTAGTTTAGTGACAAAATGTAGTAAAATATATAGTGCAACATCTATCTTCATGGAAAATGACTACTACAGGTAATAGCACCCAACCCCTCAGATTTTGCAGCCCTAAAATTATTATTAAAATTACAGTAGAGTTTAGCAACTAAGATCAGGGGCCCTTACGTGACGTGCTATGCAAACACGTAGTAAGAGAGAATCCTGTACCAAGGTTCTGATAGTGTAAACAGACTAAGGGTAGGAGAAACGGAGTGTTACTGCCTCTATTTTACAGTTGGGAAATAAACGTGGAGCGAGATCAGGATCTATCAGATGTCCAAGGTCACACAGGAAATCTACTGGACAGCAATTGATCCCCTTGCCCCCACAATTCCCAATCTATTTCTTTTGCAACAAATCTTTTCTTACTCTTCCACAGTAAATTGTTTGGAACCTGCACCCCTCAGCCCTCTCTCTCAATGTGCTTCAGTTGCACTCACTTGCACTAAGGAGCACCAGAAACCAGCAATTAGATAGGGGAGATGGCTTGGGAGTATTCCCAAGCAGACAAAAGC
>NW_005841918.1:3881281-3908917 GCF_000455745.1 Alligator sinensis
CTTTCCAGCACCAATCCTGAGCTGTCTGCTCTATCTAAACACTAGTTTCTGGTGTGTGTAAGTGAGCGAAGGGGCAAAGTTTACCTTTTTTGCACTAGCTCCTGGGTTGGGAGGCAGGCTGTACAGACATAACTCCTGTCTCACCCTACGAGACCAGATTTCATGGTATGCAGTAAGATGCTTTTCCCCTCGAGATTTGACTTAATGAGTCAGTTGAATGCTTTTGCTATTATGAATAGTTACTTTTGGGATGCTGCATTCCTCTCAGTTACAAATTATGATTTTCATGTTGTTGGACAAGCTGATCTTTATATTAATTTATTCATACATTTTGTTTAGCCACAAAAAAATCCATGATCTGTGAAAGCACTTGCAGATGTTGTGCAACAGTATGAATTAAAAGTAAAAATTAAAAAGCAAGAAGAAATCAAGATTAAAAATGCAGCCTGGAATCTTCAACCTTCCCCTGGAAGACTTCTCACAATCTTCCTCTTGAAGACTTCCTGCAACCTTGGAAGTCTTCAAGAGGAGCCTGGACAGACACCTTGCTGGGATTATTTGATCTCAGCAGTATTCCTGCCCAGAACAGGAAGGTTGGACTAGATGATCTTCCAAGGTCCCTTCCACTTCCATTTCTATGAATCCTGGCTCCATTAAAAAAAAAAAAAAATCATAAAGAGTTTTGTCACTAACTTCACTGAGACCACTATAATTCTAACAGACCACTCAAAAGAGACATGAAAACAATGGTGCTTTATGAGACAACAATACTCGTACCTTTTCTCACAAAGTTAACATATAAAATAACAGTGTGGCTGGGGTCCTCCAGTAGCAGCTCCTTTCCATTGAGAGCATCGTAGGCTTTTGTCCTCCAGTATTAGCTCCTTTCCATTGAGAGCATCGTAGGCTTTCTTGGCTTCTTCTGTCGTTCCGTATTTCACAAACGAATAGGGTTTGTTTGGAGGCATTAGGAGTGCTTCCACCAATCCACATTCCTCTACTAGCCTGAGTAGTTGGTGTCTACTCACTCCATTACCCAGACCTCCATTGGCAACAACCAGGTTCTAATTAACAAAATAAAATAAATCAGTGTTGATCACCAATTTCTCTATCTGAAAACTGCAGTGCACAAGCACACCTGCATGACATATAGAAACAAAACTGTTATCCCATGAGCAGTCTATGACTGCTCTGCTTGATGTTCCAGATTAAATATTTATATTCCAGTTAATCTGGTATGTCAGGATCAGAACTAAAGCAACCACAATTTGTTCCATATGTATTTTAAGGGCCAGGGTTTTACAGAGTTGGAGTCTACCTGGTAAAAATAGCCGTGTGCGTGTGTGTGTGCGTGTGTGTGGTAATCACAGCACTGCCTACAAACAAGTTATTGATGCATGGGTATCTAGCTACACTATTACTTTCAGGTGGCAGACAGTGAAATTGATAGCAGACAGCAGTTTCACTTCTCCTGAAACTGATGTTTTTGTCTGGAAATTTTGCAGGTTACACCAAGGACAGAACCAGCCTCAGACAGAGATTAACCTCAGACAAAGGTCCTTTACAAACATGAAAGGGAGAAAGGAGACTGGTCATTCAACCTGAACATTATTTAGGTTATGAGATTGTGTGGGTGGTTTGTGGAGACTGGCTGTTTAACTGGTGGAGTACAAATAGTTGTCCTGTTGTCATTATTTTAAAACATTTCTTTTTAACATATTTCTTTTGCAAAAGATACATAATTTTAGAAAAATGTAAACTATAAAGCTTAATTGACTTCTGAACAGTTATGTTGCCATGTTTGAAGACTGAATTTAATCAATTCCAGTAAAATGGAGAGAGGGCAAATGAAAAATGCCCATAAGAAGTATGGAGTCTGGTATCAGTAGCTCTGTATAATTAGCAAGACTTGGCCACTTTTCTGGGGCCAACCAGAGCTATTTTTCAGACATTTTCTCTCTTTAGTATCTTTCCTGCAAGTTGTAGGCAATCTTTTTTTTAGAGCATTTCTATAAAATGTTTTATTACCCTATTTGAAAGCAGAAAATAAAATACTCTACTCTTTCAAGAAGCAGCAAATAGTTCTTCCAAACAACAGTAAGTTAGCGTGTAAATGGGAAAAAAAAAGAATTACTAAATGAAAAAAGAGAGCTTTTAAGGGTACTGGCATCCTAACAGTGAGTACCGGGTTAATGTATGAGCTCCTACTGACAGCATACCTGTTATGGTAGCTCAGTTAATGCTATTATATTGAGGACATTATCAGCTTCTGCATTAAAGATAGTGTTTTTCAGAGGTTTTACAACCCAACCACAATGCAAAATATAACAGTCGGGTTTGAAACAGCAAATAGTGAGCACTAGGTTCATAGCTCATAGTTGTATAAGTTCACTGTCATATATGAGTTTGGTCAAGAGTAGAATTTCAGGAGAGTTTCATCAATACCTAATCTGTGCACTGAACCACAAAAGTCAGAGTATTTCTTATCCTCTGTTCTAAACTCAGCTTCAAATTCTGACTTACTACTAGTACTAATAGGCCTAGAAGTAGGCATATTACCCACACAGAAAAAATAACAACAGTCTTAGCACTAGAGCTTACTATGTACACTTGAATTTCAGATCTTAACATTTTCCTACATAGCCACCTTCTCTGAAATCCTGATGACAACCAAGCCCAACTTTGCCACAGCACATGCAAAACAATCAGCTACTATATATGAATGAGAAAGTCTGCAGGCTCAAGCCATGAGACAGAGGGGACACTGATAAAGAAAGCATGGTCACCAGTTTAGGGAGGAGATTATTGCAGAGAAAAACAAAGTAGGAAGGATTTCTAAAAGACTATTTTAACAGAGTTTGAAAAAGAGAGATTGAGTTTTATGGAGGAGCATGGGGGGAAGGAATTAAAGAACTATGCAAAGCTGAAAGCAGGGAAGACTAAGAGGGTAACATGGAGAAAGAAAAGGAGGCTGTGATGTGCCATTAACAATATGTAACATGCCAATAAAACAAACATTGAGTCTCAAGACACCCTTTTAAGAGTCAGTTTTCAGAGCATAATTTTGATTTAGGTATCACACTCATCTGGCCTCGCACCACTCAAGCAGCCAATGGGACCAGCCCATAGGCTGGAAGAATGGTGCCGTACCACCAGATCCAGGCACTTGGCTGCCACAGCAGATACCAGCTGCATGGTACTGGGCTTCTTCCCTGGTGCTGCTGGGGCTTCAGCACTGTTTGTTTCACCCAGGTGCTAAGCAGCTAAGCTGGCAAAAGCACTGGCACTGGAGCCCCAGTGGCAACTCAGGAAAAAGCTCAGCATCGCAAGTGCTTGGCTGCCACCACAGAAACAAACCATAGTGCTGCTGGGACTTAAGCAGCACAGGCCTCATCCAGGTACCTGGCTGCCATCAGGAGAAGAACCTCCATCATGGATCACTCGGCTCTTTGGGCTGGATACAGATCATGGGCCATATGTTTGACATCTCTGCTTTAGCCACAAGTGAACTGAGGGTATGGATTGGCTATGCCTGCATACTGGCATAATAACAATAAGAGCTTCAAGTCACCTGAGTGGTGTGGGAAATGCATTCAATGCCCTCATGTCGCATTAAGGTACGTTGAGCCTTTATTTGTTTCCTCAATACTTTCTTCTTCATTTTACTGAGTTTCAAATTTTCTTGATGGGTACTGTCCACTTCCAAGTCAGCCATGTGAAAAGTGAAAGCAACAGACAAGATACAAGATGTTGCTTTCAAAATTCCTAATGAAAAAGAAAGAAATCTGCATTAAGTAATTTATACAAAGGTCAATATTTCATTATTTTTAAAAAGCCATTGACACATGAAGCTCATATGTAAAAATATAAATTTCCTTTATTAGTAATAGCAACTACATTCTAATCTTTCCTTTAACATTAATCCTCCTTAGATGTTGGGTCAGTATCCCTTGTCCACACGCAAAAAAAGAAGAAAACAAAACTCACCTCTGTCACGGTATTGTGGTGAGATTATTTACCTACTTTGCAAATCCTATTTTGTGAAGAATGGAGATCTTCCTATACTTAAAGTTTTTACAAACTCTTTTGGGGGCTCAATCAAAAATAGTTCCCAAACTATTTTCTCCCTTCAATTCAACCCCATAAAGTTCTCCCACTAAGAAATACTCTTATTAAAGCACAGTCTAATTAAATAAAGGTCAATCTGAAATGAAAATATTTCCCCCAAATTAAGACACTCTGGCATCAGGAAGCCCTTTCAGTGCAATATCTGATGCCAGATTCCTTTTTTCCACTTGCGTTTTTCCTCTTCACCCCCTTCTCCCCCAGCCGTCATTTAGCATATATTCTTGCATACAATATGCACCTTTTCCCTAAAACTCAGCTTCCCAAAATTGAATCATGTGTATTAAGCGGGGAATCTGATTTTTTTGCAGAGAATAGAAGCACCCTGCTTTGATTCCACAGTGCAGCAGCTGTTGCATTACTATTCAGGTAGCTGAGGGAGCCCGTTTACTTAATGGCTCATTTTCTTCACTCCAGAGGTGTTAACAATCATCTCTCTTTGTTAACAGTCTTGATGTTCTATTAATCAAGCTAACCTTTAAAGGCAATTTTGCTGTCTGCCAACTGCTCCTGGTATCTCTCCTATTCCATAGTCTTGGAGACTCTTCAGCTGTCTTCAGTCCCACCCATAAATCTACGTGTGGAGATCACTGTTCAGTTGCAGCTTGGGATTCAGCTTTAGTTAAGCAGGAAAGGGAGGGTGAGTTAGTTGAAGATTAAGCTCTGTCCCCGCTCTATGCAGCCATAACGTTGGAAAAATCTTTTTTCCTCATTCTGCCCGTGAAAAAGGCACATAATATACAGTATATAAGAAAAGGCATGCTGTATATAAGAAAATACAGTATTCACAAGCCCATTCTGTTTATTCTTCACTCTGCCTGCCCCTCTGTTGGGCATTTTATTTGTTTTCTGCCAACTGCCCCACCACCCCCACACACATTTTATTTGGTTTCCTCCTTTCATTTTCATCTCTCCTGAGAACAGCAAAAAACTAACAAAATGTTTGCTAATGTAATAATGAGTAACTTCAACTACTCTGACAACTCATGGGAGGAGCAGTCTGCCAAATATGACCAATCGTGTCGTTTTCTCGTCTGCATTGACAAACTCTACTTGTCTCAAGAAGTCTATGTGCCAACAAGAGGTAAGGCGCTCCTGGATCTGGTATTGGCCAAAGGGGATGATGTAGTGAGCAACCTGAGAATCAAAGGAAAGCTGGGAGACCGTGATCATCAGTTGATCACTTTCTCTATCTATCGCAAAGCTGGAAATCAGTCAGCAATGCAGAAATCCTTGATTTTAGGAAAGACAATTTTCATAAGCTCAGGAGGCTGGCTGCCAAGGCCCTGAGAAACCAGAATCTAATGGAAAGGGGGGTCCATGATGAGTGGTTGCTCCTAAAGGACACGATCCTTGAAGCACAAGGGAAGTCCATCCCAGCCCATAGGAAAGGTAGCAAAAGGGCTGGGTGACCCCCATGGCTAAACAGGGGACTCATGGATCTCCTGTATCTAAAAAGAGAAGCCTACCAGGGTTGGAAGTCAGGTTGTCAGGAAGTCATGCTGCTCCCCCGGACTTAGTTGGCTAACACTGTATTTTCTGTAACCTAGTTGTGTTCCCCTCCTCACCCCCATCCCTCTAATGTTAGTCCCTCACTCAGGCAATTTGTATTTCCCTACTGGCTTTGTCATCTTTTTTGGATTCACAACCCTAAACATCTACTAACAAAATTCAATTTGTTTCACTTATCTGGTTCTTACAGCTCTCTTTCCCTGTGCCCATTTACATTGTAAGCTTACTGGGACAGGATCTTTCTGTTACTCTGTGTCTACACCATGCCTAGCACAAAACCTAGAGCTTGGCTTGAAATGTTCAATTCCAAATTGATTTTTCAAACTTGCAATGGTCAAGCACATTTGAAACCAGGCAAAAAATTATTTTCCAAAACTGGGGAGGGAAAAAAAGTGTTCGATACTTAGCAGCCTGAAGACTATGCCTAGATGAAAAACACGTGTCCCACCACACCTCCCAAACCTGTGCCTTAAAACAGCCAGCTCCTTGTACTCTTCATTGAATTAACCAATGTTCTGCTATTTGAAAGGGTGACTTCCTCCTTTCTTTCAGTTTTATATCTTGCTACCTTCCCTGGCTTCACAATACATTTTCATTTCTATCATCAATTGCAATATAACTGCCACCATTGTCCTCAATATCTTTTTCCTCACCTTTGTCTCTCCATACCTCCTTAACACTTCAGAGAGAGTCTGGACCCAAGTGAAAACTTTGGCAAAGCTCCTACTTACTTAAATGGGAATTGGATCTTTTACACTCATTCTTCCCTTCTGTGTTTTCTACCTATTCACCTAATTTTTCTTGGTCTCTTCTACTCCCATTTCTCTCAACAATCTCCCTAATGCCATGAATCTGACTGACAAGTGATCATGACCTTCCCTGCTGGAAACCAATATCCTCTACTAAAAACCAAGAAGCCAGCATGAAAAACCACAATGAATCTGGTTCAGGTGACTAGTACGAAGGTCCAGGGAATATGCAAATCTCCATTTCCATTCAGTCCTTGACCTCTTTTCTGAAGAATGTCATAGAGTCCCTAAATACCCTCATACAGTCTCTCATTTCCAACTGAGCTGAGAAGCACAGTAGATTAGCTTGCAGTTTGTAATACTGTCACTAACCTGCTTCCAATACTCCAGATAGCCTGGATACCATGATACTGTACCTACTGAACTACAGTACAGCCAGAGCATAAAGTTCTAGATGTATCCTGAGAAAAGGAAATGAAATTTGTCATTTCCTAGGATCCTCTGATTTATATAACCTTGTAAGTGGCAATCCAGGTTTTCAGTTTCCTGTGGGAAAAAAAAAACATTTTTCCCTATAAAACAGGAAACAGTAGGTTTCCTTTTTTGCAAACAGCTCTCCACAGACTGGCAGATTCCAGCCTGCAACCAGCTCCTTGCAAAAGGGTGCAAAATCCCTAAGCCCTGTCCAGAGGAGGAGGGGAAGAGGGCAGGGGCAGGATCTGAGAATGTGAGGCCAGCCAGAGCTGGCTCAGACTCACTTTTGCCTCCTGCAGCCTTTGGGATTAGTAGGGCCTGGCCTACAGACCAGCCTTGCACCACTCATCCAACCCACAGGGCCAGAGGTTGAGTACTACTGCCCTAAGGGAAACCGCACTGGCTTATGAAGATTGCAGATTCAGAATCATGTTCTTTTCTGGAATACTTTGTTTGCTTTCAATTATAATTAAATACTTAGAAAGTAATAATCCTATTATTATACATTTCGGAACCTGAGAAAATAAAAATTGGCCAAGTAAAGGCAAGGGAATGATCTGCTTAAACAAAAATGCACTGGATCTACATTTCACTTGGGAAGCAGAAAGCACACAGAAAAACTAAAGAACAAAGTTAAAATTCCAGTTCATCTTCTAGAAAAAAACTGAAGAACAGACCTTGAGAAATCAGTTAAACAGTTTTCCTTAGAGCAGAGGTGGGCAATTATTTTGGCTGGGGGGCTGCCTAATGAGTTTTGGCAAGCTGTAGAGGGCCACACGGGTAGCCCCAGCCTTTGACAGATGCCACACCCCCTGGTCACCATCTTGGGACCAAAAGTCCCACCCCCTAACCCCTGATCTTTGCTACCCCTCCCCTCACCACTCATGAGGAGGCTCCGATGGAGAGACCAGAGGAGGAGGTGGGTAATCAGTGAACTCCCACCCCCAAGAGGAGACACAGGGTGGTCCTGGTGGGGGACTCCCTCCTGCAGGGCACCAAGGGACCCATCTGCTGTCCAGACCCCCTAGCCCAGGAGGTCTGCTGCACTGGGGCCCACATCTGGGATGTTGAGGAAAGGACCCCTAGGCTCGTCTGGCCCTCTGACCACTACCCCATGCTCATCCATGTGGGCACGATTGACACGGCCAGGAGCACTCCAGACAAGGTCATGAGTGACTACAGGGCTCTGGGGATTGGGCTCAAGGCATCAGGAACACAGGTAGTTTTTTCCTCTGTGCTTCCAGTTGCGGCCACGGACGTAGGAGAGAAGGACATGCCGAAGAAGAGAATCAATGACTCCGGTGGTGCTACCGAGAGGGCTTCAGTTTTTTCAACCATAGCACATACTTCAGAGAGAGAGGACTCCTGGGAAGGGACAGCATCCACCTCACGTGGAGGGGTAAGTCCCTGTTCTTGGCCAGGACTGGGGGGAGGGACTTGGTAGCAGCTTACTGCTATATCAGGGGACTACATCAGGGGCTTAGCGAACAACTGTTCACCAGGGCGCCCTTGGGGAAAACCAGGAGTAATGGCCACAAACTCCTGGAAAGCCTTTGCAGCCTTAACACTAGGAAAAATTTCTTCACAGTCAGGGTGTCCAGACTGTGGAATAAACTCCCTCCAAAAGGGGGTGCAATCACCTATCCTGGAAATCTTCAAGAGGAGACTGGATGGTCACCTTGCTGGGGTCACCTGACCCCAGTTGCCTTTCCTGCCTGGTGCAGTGAGCTAGACCCAATGATCTTGGAAGGTCCCTTCCAGCCCCTTACAATCTATGAACCAGGGCAGGATCACAGGACACAGTAGGAGCTGGCCCAGCCCTGAGGACTGGAGTTATTGTCAGCGGTTCCCCTAACCCTAATCCCCAACCCCCACCCCGGCCTGTTCTTAGCTGAGTTTGCACTCCCAGACGGAGGAAGGGCAGGGGAACAGCCCCAGGGTTGCCAGGCCAGACAGAGGCTTTGGGTTGGGGGTGGGGCCAAGCTGGGCAGGCCTTGCTGCTGTGGCTGCTGGGTCCTGTCACCTGCCTTAGACAGGCAGCCATGGGTAGATAACAATTTTCTAAATTTTTTAGGGACCCCCACAGGCTGGATAGAATGGCCTGGCAGGCCGGATCTAGCCCACAAGCTGTATTTTGCCCACCCCTGCCTTAGAGCGACTCAAAACTGATCTCTGATATGCTCAAGCTATTACATTTAACTGGCAGCATTATGCAAAAAAGTGGGAAAAAAAGGCAGAGAGAAGAAATGCACCAACAACAGAACTGAAAAAACAAATGGACACCCAAGTGAGGATTTGAAGGCAGTGATATAGACTCTGTAGAAAAGCTTACCTAACACTTGCTCATAAATGGGACCCAATTCTTCACATGAGTATTAAAAAACTGCGAGCCCTGGGGGTGGGGGCAAAAATCAGCGCGGACTGCTCAAAAAGCAGCTGGGGAAACACCCAGCTGGCCAGAGGGAGCGCAGAACGCCGCCACCAAGGGACGGGTGGCAGAGCCGAGCAGGAAGAAGCAGGATGCTGGTGGGGAGAGGCACAGCACCAGCAGGGATACACAGGTGGCAGAGCCGAGTAGGAGCAGCAGAGCTGGGCATGGGGCAAGAAGCCACAGCATCCGCCAGGGAACCCTGGTGGGGAGGACCACAGGTCGGGGCTTGGGGAGCCGAAGTTGGCCAGACGGGCACGGCAGGGAGAACGAGACCGTCCCCGCAATCAAGAGGGAAGACCCGGCTGCACTGGAGCGTTCAGGTACCCCAGCGGGGAAGGGCAGCAAGCGACAGCCAGACCCAGTGGGCAGCTGAGTGAAGAGGGAAGTGCAGGCGGCGGCTGGCCCAGATCCCAGTGGGGAAGAGGTGACTCTCACCAGGTGGCTGGAACAGGAGCGATTAACTCCTAGCTTGCTGGTCCCTGGGAAAAGTAACCGGGGGGATAGACAAAGATTCATTCTCCCATCCCAAGGAGGGAGAGGAGACCTGGGGAGCCAGAGTCCCCATTATACTTCATCGGCAGATGCCAAACATCTTCGCCTCGAGTGAAGAGACTTCTAAGTTATCGTTACCCCAGGTGAGGCATGTTTTAGTTATCCAGAGCGATTGACAGCCAAACATACCCAACCCTGCTTGGGGCGGGCCTCGTGGGTGAGAAGAGATCATCCCAGGGAAGATTACAGGGAGCAGAGCCCTCCCAGGCCATGGATGTGGTAAGGGTGGGGTAAAGGGGAGGTTTGGAGCCCCACAAAGAAAGACCAGGGCCATGACCTCTCTGGGACCACCAACAGCGAACTGCCTCCCCATCTATCAACATCAAAGTCGTGGCAGGCGAGTAGGGGGAGCACTCAGAACCATCCAGGAGGGCCCAGGGTGCGGTCTCACCCTGACGTCACTAGGGAGAAAGGCGCCAACCAGAAAGGGGCCGAAGTCTTACAATACCTACCACTGACAATGATTCACAAGATAAATCCAAAGATTTCTAATAGGAAATCATGTTGTAAACATTCTGACCCCTTGTGGTCTTTCTAAGGTCTTTATGCAGTCAAATAAGAAGTAAAAATAAGAGAGAGCATTTTCTGAGAGGTGTCTGGAGTCTAAAAAGTTTGAGAACCACTGTTCTAAGATCATTTAGTAGATTGTAGTTGGGCAACCTAGTTACCAGTAGATGGAGCACTATGACTAGTTGTAAAGTTGTTCTGGTGTTTTTTCATTTTTTATGCTATGAAAACACATACATATGCCTATCCTTCTGGACAGACAAATGCGATGCAAGTATCTGGCAGTAGTGTTCAACAACTGAACTAACAACTGACTTCACTTGGATTGTGGGTGCTTTGTAATTCTGAAAAAATAGGGTAAAATGCAGAGGTGCACAACCTTTTGGCCTCACAGGCTGGATGTCAGTCTACCCTGTGGGCCCAGATTAGCTGTGGAGTGATCCTGTGTGTTGGCATGATCTAATGCACAGGAACATGTCCAGCCCACAGGGCTCCCCACGGGTCCAGAAATTTAGTAACAGAGAAGCAGCAATTAACACTGTTTTTTCTGCTCCGCCACCAGATTTCTGGAGCTGCGGGGAGCCCCATGGGCCAGATGACACAGGTCCACAGGCTTGATCTGGCCTGTAGGCTGAAGGTTGAGCACCACTGGTCTAAAGGCTTAGACAGCTAAAATATATTAGTAAGAACAGCAGTTGGTATGAGGAGAAATACTATTTTAAATTATAATAATTTTAAATAATATGATTATTTCTTGATGTTTTTAATATTGTACATAAGACATACTGTAGTAAAATGCCACTGCATATAATCCACAGTTAATTATTAATCCAATATAGAAGTACCCATAGATTAATACCTTTATACTTATTAATTGCTAAAGCCCTGACCTTTCAATGATACACATACAAGGGATTCTTAAAGAATACCACTGACAACACACACCTTCCTAAGCATTTCTCACTGGAGATCAAGGCCTGGATTTTGTTCTGCATCTCCAAGGTCCTTCATTAACCTACTTTGCAAGTAATTAGCAAGATTATATGGGGAGCCTAACTCAAGACTCTATTTTAGAAACAAAAGCTGGGCTCCAAAACTCCCAAGATCCAGAGTTTTTTATTGTTACCAAGATGGGGTCTTTTGCAAAATTGATATTTAAAAAGGGATGCCCTAAAATTCAGGGCTGGACTGATCAAGGGTCTGGACTTAGGCTCAACCCTTCTCTAATGAAAGATCTCAAAGTTGCTGGAACTCATTCAGCTGATAGGTTCACAGCAGCATCTTTAAAAAAAGGAGCTGGAAATCAGCCTTGCTATGCTCAGTGTGATACACGAACATAGTGAGAACTTCCCCCTCCTCAAAGAGATGCCATAGTGTCAATAAGCAGATCTCAACCAAGAGGCATGGAGCTACCTGCAAGGGTGGGTATGTGTGAGAGGGAGAGACTGTGACACTGACAGCAGTCAACTGCCTGTATGCTAGTTTGGGCAGGGGCGTAGACAGCAGCAGAGCCTGGCTACAAGTGCCAGGGTGGATGGCACCATGCCTGCAGCTCTACCGCTTCTCTCCCGGAGTCAGCATCAGCTGAGATACCTTGGTGCCTGCAGCCACAGACAGACCTAAGATTTTGAAAAGAGGTTGCAGATGGTGTGGTGCATTATCACATGCAGCACAACACATTTTTTCAGTTAAAAAGAAACTAAAAGTTTTACTAATGTGTTAGGGACCTCGGGCTCTATTAATGAATTCAAGATCAAAGCACAAATTATATATATATGAATGCGTATTCGTTTGCTGTATCATGTATTATGTATAACAAAACACAAACTAGGCAAAAAATAATCAAAAGAGGCTATTTCATTAGTCCTGTAGTCATTAGCATTTAATATGCATCTTTTTCAGATGGATGAGCATCTTGATAGTGCATGCAATGCTTCACTGAAAGTTATTTCCATGCTTCAGTGAATATTCACCTGATGTAATGTTTCCACACCTGAGTTAATGTGTAGAGCTAAAAACGGTCTGCAGGGCTGTGAAACAGGAGCTACACTACCAAAGGCAGTGAAGGCCCCTCTACACACTATACATTATGCACTTCACTGGCTATTTGTGCAGTTAATCTAGACCGGCTATACGTGCTAAGTGACTGCCACGCAATAAAAAGGTCCCACCCAGCTATAAAGTTAGAGCTGGAAAATGTGCAATAACTTTATCATTGGTTGTTGTCCAGCTTTAATTTGCAGGTGTAGTCTGGTCTCTCCTGAGGCTGGGAGCCCCTTCGGCTGACAGGGGGCTCCCAGCTGCTGCCAGGACCATACACACCAACCTGTGTTTGCCTATGGGTGTCCCAGGCCGAGCCCTGCACATACACAGACGAGGCAGCCCGTTACTTCAACCCACCTCACCCAACGTGGCTCATGGGTGCTGAGCACCTGTTAACTTTATTCAGTGGGTGCTTGAGCCCTGCAGCGCCAACAGCCAGGAGGGCCCCGCAGCCACCAGACTCTCCACCCCGCGGTGTCCAGCAGCCGTGGGGCTCCGGGTCGTGAAAGGCACCAGTGCTGCCCCAGCTGCGAGTCCTGTCAGCCACGGGACTCACGGCGTGGGGGCCGGGGTAGGGGAGCCGGGATGGCGACCCCAATTCCCGCCGTGCTGCCAACCAGGCCTGACGGCAGGGTGGTGCATCCCACAGCGCCCGGAGGCGCGACGGCGCTTCAGACCCTATGCCTATGTGCCTTTCCCTGCCGCTCGCGAGGCCCCAGCAGAGCAGAGCGTTGGGAGCAAGGCCCATGCAGGGGGAGGCCGGCAGGGACACGCGGCATCGGCGCGGCGCGGCGCGGCGGTGGGGCCGGTGTCCAAGAGGGATGCCCTGGGCCCCAAAAGCCCAACCCCCGGCCCAGCCCAGGCCTTCGCCGCCCAGCTATGAGGGAGGGAGGGGAAGGGGCGCGTGACCTGGCGGGCGGTCACGCGTGCCGCGCGAAGGGGCCATGTCGACGCTACGTACTACAACTCCCGGCAGCCTTCGCGGCGCCTTCTGCCGAACCCCGCGCCTAACCCCGCCCCCTCGCGCCTCGCTTGGCTCTTCCGCTCTCCCTACGCGCCGTTTTCCCGCCATCCCACCCGCAGGCCGCCTCGCCCCTTCCCGGGCCAGTCTATCTCCCTGCCTCCACCCTAGTCCTTTCTGTTTCTCGAGCACCTTCCTTGGTGGTCCCGGCGCTCCCGAGCTGCTCTCCCCGCCACCCCGCACAAGGGAAGTGGCCCCCAGCGGACAGCGGTATTGCCTGCTAGGAGACCTGCTTTCTCCGCTGGCTTGCTCGAAGTAGTTTCCTCACTTAAAATCGTTCCGGATATTATTTATAGTCTTCCTTACAAAGATAATGGCCCCCAAATTAGCATTTTAAAGGACATAAAAGCTCCCGGTCTAGTTTTAGATATGATGAAGGAGCTGAAAAGTAACAGAGGAGGGGAAAGTAGAGAAGGACCAAGCATGCAAAGATAAGGGCAGCGATGATCCTGGTAAGTGGCGGATTTACTGCGCAACAAACCGTGGGGTGGTACAGGGGCCCAAAAGGCAGGACAAATGACTCAACTTAATAAGCACTGCAAGTTGCAAAGTGGCCCAGGCTTTCTGCATGCTGCGAGCTTCTGCGAACTATGCCCTAAACGTGGTTTGTTAAAGTAGTCTACCAAAGAATTGGCTTCGTCTTTTTTTCACTGTCTTGAATGTTCTTTTTCTTGGCTGGGTCCCAAGGTGGGGGGGCCCAAAAATGAAGCTGCGCACAGGGCCCCACTAACTCTAAATCCACCACTGATCCTAGTGGAGCTGAAGGAGCCAAGCCACCTCTGACGCCCTCTCCACATCACCCTTCAACTCGTGATGCAGCTCTTGAAGACTTCCCAGGTGGTGGGGACTTCCCAAGCTGACTATATACGCAAGCTTTTGTAACTTCCAGTGCTAAGCTCTAGATTTCAATTTTCCTATAAGTAAAATGTGTGTAATAATTACATATCTCCCAGGGATGCTTTAGATCAGTTCATTTTTGAAAATGCTGAGTGATGTTGTTACCTGGGACGCCTGTAACCTGAGGTGTGATGTCCTAATACAGGGGTGGGCAAAATGCGGCCCGGGGGCTGGATGTGGCCTGCCAGGCCATTCTATCCGGCCCACAGGGCCCCTAAAAAATCTAGAAAATTTATATTTATCTGACCCTGGCTGCCTGTCATGCGGCCCTCAATGGCTTGCCAAAACTCAGTAAGCGGCCCTCCACCAGAAATAATTGCCCACCCCTGTCCTAATACCATGTGGGCAGCTGTCCTCTGCTGGAATACTCTGAGGCTGCAGCATGCGGTCTGTGAAGCGTACAGGTAACTGAAGAGGGGGATCAGAGCTGGTGTTTCACTACCAATCTGCTCCAGCAAGTGGAGCGACCTTGCCTGCTTCCCCAAGGTTGTTTCCGTCTCACCGTTCTAACCATGTTTTCATCTCTAAGTGATGGGTGCATGAAAATGAACAGGATCTCAGTTTTCCTATTCTGTTGTTAATGCTACTGGGTCTTATTGAAATGTATTGTTGGCAGGCATTGCTGGAGTAAATAGGGTTATTGGGGCTTGTGTCATGCATGGAAGCCCACACTTCATTTTGATCACACTGATAGATTTTGGCAGAAGACCAGCTGTTTGCTTCAGGTGTTCACCTGTCATCCTTGGGTGATGGATGACTGATCAGTTTAAGGGCTGGTATTAGAAGCCCTGAAAATGAGGAGGGTGAGCAGCCATGAAGCTGACTAGTTCCTGTCTATTCAGGGCTTCTAAGCAGTGCTACTACATTAGTGGGCAGTGGTGGGGATGAAAGGTGCTATGCACTTGCCCTAATGTGACCACATTGAGACCCTTGACACAACACACCTATGCCAGTGTAATAGGCAATGATTTTAAGCAACATTTCCATAAATTATATCAGGATCTAGAACAGATATGAGAAGCTATCTCCAGTAGTTGCATTTTATTGGCACTATTACAATATCTCACTACTAGCAGAAGGGAAGCAAGTAATAGTGTGCTTGCATTGAGCAAATGGCTATTCCAGGTTAGGTATGAACAAACAGCACCATAGTTTTACCCCATATTTTTTCCTGGATTATATCTACACCAGATTTAAGTAGTAAGGTACCCCAATGCAGGGCTATTCATTGTGTGCCCACTTGTTTTCTACATGGGTGTAAAGGCCATTTGCACAAGTGTAAATGTGTCTTCTGCTTGTACTCTTAAATCTACTGCCACTTTCAAAATGAGTCAAAGAGAAAAACAGAAAAGTAGCATATTACCCAATCACTCATGTCAGAGGAAACAAAATCTATTACAGAAACAAGAAGAAACCTATTGGCATAAAAACAAGCTTAAAACCACCAGAGAAGAGGCCAACAGTACATATTACAAGAAACGATGAGACATGGGCAGATTGTTTTAGGAGAATGTTCAGGCAGTAGTAAGGAGCCTTGACAAATATTTGTTGACCTACATTCAAGATGTGCTGCTGCTGCTGCCACTCAGGATAGGAAAACTCTCTGTAGCAAACCTCTGCAATGCCAAAGGCTCATTTTTCTTGAGGATATCAAGGCTGGCTCCATGCTGCATGTCAAGTTGATTCTGTATTCATTCTGTTCAGTGCTAGATTTTCATACTGAGCACTTTCTTAAGAATCAGAATGAAAAACAATGACTGCCACAGAAAATAAATCCCTTCAATTATTGAGCAAGACCAAGATCAGGTTCAAAGAAGAAATCCTAGCCCTGTGGAAGTCAATGGGAGGTTTACCACCATTGACTTGAATAGAGCCAGAATTTTATCCCTGGTCTTACAACAAGCAAACCTATCTTTCAAGTGACTCCAAATACCAATGACCTCGAAGAGCTTGCTGGTTTCAGAGCCTCCAGACTGCACTCACACCAGGTTTTCATGCTTTTCTTTGCAACCAGGAAAGCCTGAAACTTACTGTGTTTTGAATGAAAACTGAATTTCTCCTGCATTCTCTTGATTCCAGGAGCTATTTTAAAGAATACACTAAATGTAGCATGATTTATGATAAAATGGCAAGAATAGCCAATGTAGGTTTTGTTTGGCATGTCAACATGTGGCATTAATGGTCTTGGCCCAGATTTCCTGTCTGAAGGGATGTGTATTATATCTTCTGGGAAAAGAGTATCTTTGAGAAGTGAAGCAATGGCAATGAGAAATGAAGCAAAGGAAAATTTTCTGAGAAGTTGGATGGGCTGATTCCAGCTTTTACACAACTCTGGATTTTCTCTTTGAGAGTCGCTATGAATTGAAGACTCAGAATTTCCTCCTCCAAAATGCAGGAGACCAGGCTTCCATATGCCCAGAAAGGCTTCTTGTTATATCCTCAGATAAGAGAATGTAAGCAGTTCTGTTGGCTTTTCCTGGTTGGCTTTTGCTCCTCAACCAGTTCACACCAGTAAATAGTCTTCAGAAAAGCAAAACAGGAAAAAAATCTGGTTGTCCTCTCCCAAAGACTGGGCGGGGTCCCCTGTGGCTCTGGCTTTTGCACAGCAATCTGGCAACCAGCAGTTCTGTCCACCACCTATTGGCTCACAACTGTTCCTTCAGTTTGCTGCCCTACTGCTTGTCTCTCTGAGGGTTTGAAGCTGCCAGTGAGCAATTCCCTTCTCAGTAGGCTCCTTATACCTAGGGACCTACCAAAGTCATGATTTCACAGATTTCACAGAAATTGCAAAATCTGGCATTGCCTGCCAAAGCTTGTCCACAGTCAGGACAACTTTTTGCCGCTCTGCTTCAAGTACACCTTAGGGAAATAATGATGACTACAAGAGCAAAAATTTTGTTCCCCACTGCAGGCCTATAGAAATTTACTTCTTCCCCCCAGCTCCTTGTTAGTTAGCCATGGAGGGTGTTCGGGCCACTCCCTACCTTTTCCTTCTCACTGGGAGCCTGCTGCAGCGATGAAGTAATGGGCATGTAGGACTCACTTATTTTTATATTCCAGCCCCCAAGATTGTGCAGCATGCTCAGGACAGCTCTGATTCCCCTTTACACACCACAGGAGTGCACCAAGATCAACCCACCATCTAACTCCAAGTATAATACCAATATCACTGTGAGCATCGTGGCAGAGCTGTGCCCCCTAAGGCTATGCATTCAGTGCTGACTTAGTTCAGGAGATTGGCATCCAGTACCGAGCACTCACGTTAACTGAACCCAACACCATTAAAACCTGTATGTGTTACTGTTTCCTCATTGGTCCTGCATCCCACTATGTGTGGACTTTCAGCTTATTCCTGGGTTCTTTTGGCTGGAGTTTGCTGACTCACGCTTAGATTCTTTCCCAGTGAACGCCAGATAACTTGTTTGCTGTTCTGTGCTCTATGGGCACCCATAGAGAATTGTGGGAAGGGTATGGAAAATTATCCTTTCTCAAGTGATTTACCCTGTGTCCTCACTGCCGAGTCAGCTAGTTTCCAGTCTCCAAGTTAAAGTGTCTTCCCTACCCTAAGATGGATCAAATAAGGTTGAAATCACCACTAAACTCCACAGCAAGGGATTTGTATGTGGACAAGGGAGCTAAGGGAGAAACTGAGATAAGAGGCCAAGGTAAGAAATCAGAACAGAGATCTTCAGTGAAGATATCATCTAAATTATTCAGTAGAGTGAGATATTTGGTAGTGATGTATATACCCCATCCTTTTAGGCAAATCCTGTAGGCTCTCCCAATAATAATGACAACCAATCTGACCGTTACCAGCCCAGCACACTGGCTCCTATTCCTAGCCTGTTCAGCTTCTTATTCCCATCACCAAATACTTTTGTTTGGCCTTGCAAACAAATAGTTTGGGCTTAAAAATACTAGTATTTTCCCTGGCATGCCAAAGGCTGACTCTTTTCTTCAAAGAGCTGACTGTAGTTTAAATTCTTCTTTTGTTCTTTGTATCTGCTTTACACACAAGGTAAGACATAAAGTATTGTTTTTCCAAAATCACTAGTTTCAAATATTATTCTTCATTGTCCCTGCAGTCAGATTCTTTCAGTAACCTGGCAAAGCCCTGTTCTGTCACAAACTATTAGGATTTGGTGGGCAGTTGGAAAGCTATGCAACCTTACCCAGGGATCCTTAGTAGTAAGCAGGCATCTTGTTTCTCTGAATATCTTTGCAACTATAATTTTCCTAGGGTCATCCATGAGGGTATATGTGTATCACAAAAACAATTAGGGAACACTATGCAGTGAATCTGCCCACTCCATAAATTTAATGTTATGTATTTTACAGCTGCAGTATTTGCAATCCAGCTGCCATTTGCAATCTTATTTTTTAAAGGAGACCATATTACTTATGCATACATCAGGGACTATGTGATTTACATGATACATGTTTACCAACTTTTTTTTTATTCCCATCTCCTAGCAAGGTCCTCCTCAAGAATCAGGAGAGAGGAGAAAAACAGACAATGCCTTCTAATTACATTAGAACGCAGATCATTGGGGTAGTATAAAACCCACGTTAACCACAGTGTATTGCTGAATTAGGAACTCAGCTCAGTTGAACTTTTTACCTCAAAGCACATTGCTTCTCTGATCAGCTGTAGTTCATCAGCAGTCCCAGAGATCTCATCAGAGAAGTGGCACCCTTTGAAATAAGACACAACAAACAGTTGAGCATTTCTGCAGTCCTGTGCAGCTGTTTGCTGTGGTTATATAATACCCCACAGCTAGTTCACAAATCCTTATTTTTGCAGGATGGTAAGGAACCTAACCTTGTATCATGATCGGGTGTTACAGTATTTATTACTCATTACTTTTGTTCATATTCTGTAGAAGAAGAATAGCTTTGCAATTGGCCCTTTGTATACCTTAAACAAATCAGTATGCCAGTACTTTCAGAAGTAAACTCTAGTTTGGGGTACCCATCTTGAAAGGTCTAGTGCTACATTTTGAGAGGGATTGTAAACCCATATCCTCCTTCGGGGTAGTGTATACTCAGCCCCCTCCAAAAATCAAGATGCAAGATTTTTCAGATTGTGCCCCAAAATGCTTACATTTGCTTTGGGGACAAAATTCCCAACTAGTGGGAATTTTTAGAAACTGGGATTCCTAGCTTCTCCAGTGACTCAACTTGCCAATTTGTATAATTCAAGTAAAACTAACATACACGCTTCCCAGGTTCTGTGAATCTCCATGAATAAATGCCTGCAGCATTTTGACATCACTGGATCAACTGTGCTGCAGACACTTATTCATGGTATATAGAATTTTGAATTAATATCCATATCACAGGCTGTATGTACAGAGCTGCTTCTACATGGAAAGAATGAATGGCACAATTTAAATGAAAGCATAATATACTTTCTAATTCATCTGAAGAGCATCCATTCCAATAGAATACTTGCCTTCAAGAGATGGGTAAATTAAATGAGCATACTGGCTGCTTCATGTAGCTGTCACCTGTATGTAAGCTATGTAAGTAAGCCTGATACATGTTGTCAGCCTCCACATGCTTGTTATTGACTCCTGTGTTAAACTTTTCAACATTTTCAGTCAAATGAATCTAAGAGAAATACAGTATAGCACTGTAATTAACAAAGCAACTAGGAAAGAGGTTTATGACATGATCACAAGGCTCTTCTGCAGATTGCTTCAGCTACTATAATATCTATATCTACAAACTCCTTACAATCCAATCTTATACTGTTATGTGATGCTAGTCCTGATCTAGGTGTAAGGAAACCACAGCCTTTCCAATATTTTAATGAAAAGTATTAAGGCATGTTTTGAGTAGTACTGTGAATCCCATCCAGGGTCAAAAAATTATCCAGATTTTTTAAACAAAAGTAACCAGATTTTTTAAATAAAGCCATAGGCATTGGAGATAAAAATACCTTTTCTGTCATCCATTTCCTCTCTCTGTCCATACAAGTTTGTTCCCACATCTTCTAGTGTGTGTCCTAGTCTATTATGTTGTGTTTGTGCTTTATAAGGGTATTTACAGGCAAATACAAATATACCTGTACTTTATATAATTGGTACATTATCATATTCAATAAAGAATACAGGTATATTATGCAATATTAGACGTAACCTGGAGGTACTAACTCAATTAAAGTTCCTCTGATGAAAGGCTCACTGGAAGTACAAACCATAATTATCAGGGATTTTGGTTTTCTCTGTTAAAAAAAAATCCCCAATTTTCAAATTTAAAAAAGTAAATCTGCATTGTTCCATGATTAAAATGAAACATGGAAAAACGTGAAAATATGTGGATTTGGGGTTACTTTTTAAAAACTGAAAATTGGGGATTTTTTTTTGAGAGAGAACCAGGAACCCTCATAATTATTGCACACCAGCATATACATAGCAATTGTTGCAATGTTGTTAGCCTCTCAAAGGTCCACAGAAAGGCATGCTTCCACATCTCTTATTGATATTACTATTTATTTATTTAAATGTATAAATTATCAAGTTCTAGGTGCTTATGCAAATATTAAAGGGCCTCCATTAAAGGCCCTATTATGGAAGGATGTGGGAGCATATGACTGCCAGGGTGGGGATGGCTGTGTTTGTGGGAGGCATACAGTAATGCTTACCAGCAGAGAGTTGTGTTTGGGAGGGAGTCTGGGGTGGGTCCCCTTTTTCCTTTTAAAAAATAAACCTATAATCCAGCTGCAGCTGTGCAGAGCCCCAGAGTCAAGTGAATTACGTGCACACACTGCTGTGGGAGTCAGTATTCTCTGCTCATTAATGTCCCCTATGTGTCTGCATTTGGGGTGCTTTCATTTCATCACACACCAGTATTCCACAGTTTACTGATGAGGTCTTATGCCAGGATCCAATACAGTTTCGACAGTTTTTTTGTTATACACACCATACACTGTTGTAGTGAAAGAGGAGCCATGTGTTTCCATGGGAAGGAAGGGGCCAGAGAGCTATTTAAACTGAAACCAGGACAAAACATATTTCAGTCAGCTAGAAAACCGGGACAGCCTCAGTGACACACAACTTTTCATCTGTTCCTGGAAAGTCTAATCACCTTATGTTGACTTATCCACCACAGCTAGAAGAGTGCAGCTATAATAAATACATAAACAAAACTTTCTTGTCATTCCAATACTGCTTCCAAAATAGCCTAGAGAAATTCATAGGATCATAGGAAAGTAGAGTTGGAAGAGACCTCATGAGGTCATCTAGTCCAGCTGCCTCTTCAAAGCAGGATCATCCCTGACTACACCATCCCAGTCAAGTGGTTGCCTAACCTGCTCTTGAAAATGTCAAGGAATGGAGATTCCACAACTTCTGTAGGTAGCCTGTTCCAATGCTGGACCATTCTCATATTCAGAAAGTTCTTCCTAATCTCCAAACTAAGTTTCCTCTGATGCAGTCTGAGACCATTGGCCCTAGTTCTGTCTCCTACAGCCACAGAGAAAAGTCTACCTCCATCCTCTTTAGGTATTTGAAAGCCATTATTAAATCCCTGCTCAGTGTTCTCTTCTCCAACTAAATAACCCTAGTTCTTTTAGCTTTTCTTCACAAGTCATACCTTCCAGATCCTCCTCCTTCCCTTTCTTCAAGTTGGGCACTATATTTGCCCTGTCCCAATCATCTAAGACCTCACCTGACCTCAACAAGTTCTTAAAGAGAATAGCTACTGGCATGGGCGGATCTTGGATTTTGAGAAGCTGGGGTGCAGATGGTGCAGTGCATCATCCCATATAACACAATACATATTTTTGTCCAGTGAGAAAAAAACTAAGAGCTTTACTAATAAGCAAGGGGCCTAAGGCTATATTACTCAGTTTAAGATAGGAGCAAAAACAAATATCAGTTGATTGGGATGTGAAATAATTTATTGTATCATATATTATGTATAACAAAACAAAACAAATTAGGCAAAAATAATCAAAATAAGTTGTTTTATTAGTTCTGCTGTCATTAGAATTAAACGGACAGCTCTTTTTCAGATTCGTAAAATAAAATCTAGCCTTCTTGATCATCTTGACAGTGCATTCAATGCTTCACTGAAAGTTTATTTCCACACCTGAGTTAATGTTCACTTGAGTTTACATTTCCACACCTAAATCAACGTTTGTAGCTGTAAAATGGGAGCTACATTACCAAGAGCCACTAACAAACAACAGAATTGTAGAAGAAAGGCAGGTTTGGTTAGTGGAACATCAAGATCATTAAAAAGGAGAGAGGTTTGTTAACACCTGTGGAATGGAGAGATTAGCAGGAATTGGGGAAAAGATAATGTGCCGTGAAGTCAATCTCCTCCCTCATTGCTGCCTAAATAGAAATGCGGCCACCACTGCTAGGCAGTTTTAAACTTTGGATGGATCAAAGGGTAGTAGCATTTGCACTACTGTACCCCCTCTGGATTTGCTCCTGGCTATTGCCTCTGAAATTACCTTAACTAATTCCTTCATTACCCTATGGTGTTGTGGCGGCGAGGTGCCCCCACAGGCTCTCAAGGGAGAGAGAAGAGAGCCCGTGGACCCCAGACCTCGAGACCAAGCCCCCAGAGGGGCGTATGTACCTCCCGGAGAGCAGCAGGAGCAGAAGCCGCGGCCGCAGCCACACAAACCGGCATTACGCCGGCTGTGGCATCAGCTGTTCCCGGCAAGGGGAACAGCTGAGCCAATCCCAGCAGCCGTATCAGCCGCTGCAGGAAGATTTAAAAACCCTGTCAGAGCAGGGACGGAGGGAGAGCCAGAGAGAGAGAGAACGCACTGGCAGCTCGTGAGGCAAGCTCCAGCATGGGGAGGAAGCGACCCAGCCTGTGAGGCTCCAGCAGGCAGCCCAGGGAATGGGCTTTAAGCGTTCTGCGGGAGGCAGAGCAGGAGGCCAACTAGCAGGTCAAGCAGGAGCACCCTTTCAGCCACCTGAAGAGGCTTACACCCAGGAGGCAAGGGAGCTCCCTGCTTGCGGTAGGGGAGAGGAGGCAACTGAGAATCTGAGAGGGAGCTGGAATAAGGGGGATAACCATACAGTTCCTCCTGACTCAGAGGAATATTTTCTATAAGAAAAGAAATCTTCCCCACGAAGGGAGGGAGAGTGACCGGAACCCAGGGAACCGGTCTGAGGCCGTCATACGGGGCCAGGAAACATCTCTAATGCATCACCCATCAGCTGGCGTGTGGACGGGGGGTAGGGAAGAATGTGGATGGGGTGTAGGGGAGGCGGAGCCCCGTGGAACATCACGCCGGACGACCGTGAGTACCACCGTCTATCAGGAGGCCCATCCAAGCTAAGATCTCCACTGTAGACCCCTCTTAAAGTGTGTTTAACATCCAAGTCGTGGCAGGAAAGTTGAGGGGAGGGGCAACACCCCGACAGACTGGGCAGCGAGAGGGGCGCAAGCTGCACAGGTGTATTCCTACCACGTCCTGCTGACTTAAAAGACTCTAACTTCTCTAACCTGTTTTTCCACTACTCTAGTCTGCTTGTCTCCGTCCCCATCTTTGCTGCGATCTAGTAGCGGACTTTATTTGTGAAGACCGAAGTAAAGAAACTAATTAAATACCTCAGGCTTTTCTGCATCATCCATACCTAAATTGCCTTTTTATTCATCAAAATACCTCAACTTTCTTCCGTCTTTCTCTTATTTCTCACATTTGTGTATAATCCCTTTTCATTGCCTTTTATATTCCTTGCCAATTGCATTTAAAATCCTGCCCTGGCCTTCCTGGTTTTTTCCTTGCATACCTGCACAATACTCTTATGCTCTTCCCTAATAATATGACCAAGTTTCCTTTTTTGTAGAATTCCTTTCTGAGTTTCAACTCAGTGAGGAGATCACAGTCTGGCCAGGCCAGTCTCTTTTTGCACCATTCTTCTGTTGCATCAGGATAGCTTGTGTATGAACCCTTAATATGACCTCCTTATTGGACAGCCAGCTCTCCTGGACTCCTTTTCCCAAGAATTTGTTGAACCTCCTGTGCACTGCTATGCATGAATGGCGCATGCCCCCAGCAGCTTGGGGGGCATGGCTGTGCTAACGGCAGTGGGAGCACAGTGGCAGTAAGTGCAGAGCTCCCACAGATACCGCCAGCACTGTCAGTGGTGGGAGGTGGGGTGGTGAGCACCGACCAGAGGCTGGCGCCCACCCACAGGCACTATCAGCGGCGGCAGCCAGGGGCAATCGTGGACCACCCGCAGACACTGCCAGTGGTATCAGCAGCGGGGGGGCAAGCAGCTACTGCCTGCAGGCGCCTTTTTGCAGGGGGTGCACCACCACGCTCAGGGGGTGCACGTGCACCCGTGTGCACCCCCTACGTGTTGCCCTTGCTGCTATGTCTCTGTCCCAGCAGACATCACAGTAATTAACGTTTTTCATGTGGAAGAGATCCTGTGATCTGGAAGCTTAATTTAATTGCTTAAAGAAGGCCTTGTCCACTCTTTTTCCTAGTTTGGTGGTCATGACATCCCGGCTGTTGCTTTTCCCTCTGTCATGGGGCACTAAGGTGCCTGCTCCTTTAAGGACAGAAACTGCCTAGAGAGAGGGCCCTAGCAGTCAGGCAGGAACCCCACAGGTGCAGGTTACTGTGGCAGCAGGCTAAGGAGGAAATTAGCCTGCACGTGCAGCCAGTCAGCTGACTGGAAGAGGCAGGGCCCTGGGCACATATAAACCCCAGGGCTGGGTCTAGAAGGTCAGTTCTCTGTCAGCAGCCAAAGGGGAAGGAGCCTCCAGGGAGGAATCACCTGGAGATGCTGTGGCTGCCTGATATGCTGCACTTAGGACTAATGGGTCTCCAGGAGCTCACCAGCTCTGGCCTGCAAGGCACTTAGTGCTGGGGGGGAAGTTTGACTTGTTTAAAGGGACAGAGCACACCCTGAACTGCTTGTGTTATGTTATAGCCCAGGGGCTCATTTTAGTTGCTGTTTATAGACCAGTGGATCGGGCTGAGGCTATTGGGGAAAGAGGAGGCCTCATTGAGGGAGGCCCACTACAGTATGGGGACCCTGGCACCAGGGGGCACGGAGACAAAGGGGGTGAGCAGATCCCAGCGCCAGGGGCACAGTGACAAAGGGGGTCAATAGACCCCAGTGCCACGGGGTGCAGAGACAGGGCTGCAGAGAGCCCAGTGTTGACCAGAGGCCAAGCTAACCAAGGCCCCGGAGAGAATGTGTGAATGCCATCTGTCAGGCTTGGGGCATGGTAAAGGGGCAGTTTTGGAGCCATGCATGTAGCCCATAAAGCTGAGGGTAGCCTGTGAGACAACCATTTTGTGCAGGACCTAAAAGGGATCCAAGAACCCACAGGGTTCAGTGGGGTCCATCAGGGCCATGTCCAAACAATCTCAATGGCAGCCTCCCCATTCATAATAATTACCAACAAGACGTGGCAGGTGAGAAAGAGGGTGCCCATTGGGCAGGATTGGCATGGTCAAGGAGCCCTAGGGGTATCACAGCCATCCATGGGGACCCCATCCCGTGACACCCTTTGACCAGAAGCTTTCAACAGAAATACCTCCCACTGTTAATCCTGCACCTCAGAGTATACATACATCTACTTTACATATAGGGCAACACCTCCTTTTTTTCCCTGCCTCTCTTTCCTGAACAAGTTATACACATCCATGACAGTACTCCAGTCATGTGAACTATCTCAACATGTCTCTTTGATCCCAATTATATCATGATTTAATAACTGTACCAGACCAATTCTTAAAACTACATCCAACTCTTGCATTGAAGTCGCCAAGTATTATAATGGTCTTTTTTCTGTGAATTTTCTCAATCTCTTCTTCAAGTTGTTGTTAGAAAACATTCTTGTCTTTGTCACTAGCTTGAAGGGTAGGCACATAGACACTAAACAACATGATGAAGCTATTTTGTGTATACACTCTAAGCATCATGAGTCGAATAGATACAGCAATGGGTTTTTCACAGAAAGGTAGTAAGGTATTTCTAATAGCAAGGCCTACTCCCTGTTTTCTCCTTTCTCCTGCCGGCTTCCAATTCCAGAATATGATGTAATCATTCTCTTGGATAGAACCTGTATCTGAGAGCTGAGTTTCTGATAATGCAGCAATGTCAATTCTGAGTCTAACCAATTCATAGTTTAGTAATGCAGTTTTCCATAAATCAGTCCAAATCAAACCCAGGGGTCAGAGGCTGAACATTCCAGCATGCAAGTCACTTTATCATTTTGACCAGTATAGATCACACCAAGACCTTCAGCACATATGCCTAAGCAAGAGTATGAAGGAGTTGAGGTTGCCCTAGACCTACCACCAGCTCTTTAGTCCACTGAGACACAGAGTCTAAAGGTCAGATTGAGTCCATATGTTCAGTCCCTAAATGGTTGTAGCTTCCGCCAGACAGCAACAGATTAAAGCTGTTGCTGATTGCCTAACGCACAGCAAGGGTGTGTTTCTGTCGGGTGATCTCTCGTAGCTTTTTTCCAACCAAGGAATACCCACAGACCACTGGGAGCTAGAGTTTTGAGGCACCCTAAATTCACCTTACTCTGGAGGTTGCAACATTGTATTTTATACTTGGTATTTTATAGGAGCTATCCTGCCACAAGTAGCCTCACGACATTGCCACCAAGCCCTCCAGTCAGATACAGTTTATGATCATACCCAAAAATTGTATTTTATTGTATGAAAATAAAGAATCAAACACCTTTGACATCAACAATGGAGTGAAACAGCTGTGTTTTTTAATATCTACTTTTCATTCCTACTTCTTAATGCATTCAAGGACAGGAATGATGGCATTTATCTTTGCCCCAGATTAGATGGAGGCTTGTCCAACATTGCAAAGTTTAGAGAGAAAACCAAAGTGAAAGGACTGGTACTGAGAGACTTCCCGTTCACCGATGATGCGGCGTTGGTTGCTCACAATGAATCTTCCTGCAAAATTTCTTGGGCATATTTTCTGAGTCATGCAAAAGCTTTAGGATGACAATTAGTCTCAAGGGGCATTTTTACATGTGCTCTAGAGGATGGGAGGGGCACTTTAATTAGAACAGCTCCAAGAGGCACCTTAATTAAAGTGCCCACAGCATCTCATGAATCAGCATCCCTCCACTTCAAAATGGCAGTGGGGGTACTTGAACTAAAGCTCGTTAAACTAATTACCAAGCTCCAGCAAACTCAGTTAATCAAGTCTGCTCTGATGTGCTGTAATTACATGCCCAGGCACCCAAGAAGCCTGTGATCATATACCAATGGGTGGAAGAACCAATACCTGACATCACTCTGGAGGACAAATCTCTTGGTGTCATTGACAGTTTTTGCTATTTGGTTTCTACAATCA
>NW_005841918.1:3908948-3916398 GCF_000455745.1 Alligator sinensis
CAGGAATCTTGACCTTCAGACTAAGCTGACTAAGTACTGGAAAAGCAGCTAAGAATTTTTGGGCTATTACAGAAATGTGCATGGAATAACAGCAAACTATCAGCTAAGGTGAAGATGCGAATCTATGAGACTTGTATGCTGTCATCCCTATTTTATGGTTCAGAAAAGTTGATTACATATGCTAGGCTTATCAAGAGGTTGAACAGCTTCCATATGAGATGTCTACATAAGATCCTGAAAATAAAGTGGGAAGACAGAATACCAAACACAGAGGTACTGGAGTGCACAGGACTGACACACTTAGAAACCACTATCAAGAAGAGGACGTTGCAATGGATTGGCCATCTCAGGAGAACAGGAGGAGACCATATACCCAAGAATATTTTGTATAGTAAGATTCAAGACGGCTCTAGAAAGTGGGTTCATCTTCTATGGCGATATCACAATGTGTGCAAAAGTTATACTAAGTCATTCAACATCAACATAGAAAACTGGGAGGAGCATGCAGAATCCCATCCAATCTGGAGGGAACATCTGGCACTGGGTGCAGGTCAACATGAAGTAGCTTTAATCCAGAGGATGGAAGCAAAGCAAGAAAAAAGAAAGCAGCATGCTGTAAACTTGGACTCCAACTCAGAAAACATATAGATCTGTGAAACTTGTAACAAGTTGTGTTGCTCTCCAGTTGTGCTTATGAGCCACAAATGGATCCATCAAGGATATGACTAAACTTCAGGTACACCAGGTAAACACAGGATCAATTGTTGCCTACTACTAGATAACTGTACTAGGACCTCCAGTTCTTCCTGTTTATTCCCTATACTTCTCACATGAGTATAAACATTTCAGATAAATAACTGATTGTCTTATTTTCTCCCTGAGAATATTAAAGCTTCCACTATTGCCTCTCCTTACTAAGTTTTTATTAAGGTGGCTGTGCTTTTGTCTCCATCCCCCAGTAAACCTAATTTAGACATCTCACTAGCCTGGCAGGTCTGTATGCAAAGACACTCTTCCCCCTCTTCACCAGGTGCAGCTCATTTCTTCCCAGTAGTTCTTTTTGGAATACAACGTCATGGTCAAAGGGGCCATAGCCCTGCTAGCAACACCATCTACACAACCATGTGTTGACCTCCAAGATGTATCTGCTCCTACATGGGCCTTTACCCCTGCCTGAAAGGATTGATGAGAACACTACCTAGACTCCTGCCCCTCTCGCCCTTGCACCCACATCCATTAAGTCACTTTTGATCTGCTCAAGGTTACCCCTGGCAATATCATTACTGCCCACATGGATGAGCAGCAAGGGATAGTAGTCAGAAAACTAAACAAGTCCCATCAACCATGTATACAACTGTTCGGCAACCACATATATGTGCTGGCTTTCCAGGAAGAGCAGCTTTACACAGTGTTTTAATGGTGGCTGAGTGGCATTTACAATGAGGAAGGAAAATTGCTGGGAGGCATCAAAAATAATGTTCAGGACTTCAACAGCCATATCATACACACTTTATATCAGGCTCATCTCCAACAATATAATGCTCAACAATAGAAATTTCCTTTCCAAAATAATAAATAACTTGTTTGTTTGATTTACATTAAGATCTGATCTAGTTTTGCTGCTATCTGGTTTTTCTCCCTCTGTCACTGTCTTCCAACAATAAATTAATCTCACAGGTGACCTTGCTGTTTCATTACTACTCACAGCAGGTTCTGCCAGCTATTGCTGGAAGAGTGTGATATTGTTCTACTAGGATGTTGTATCTTTCTTGGGTGTAAGCCGACATGCTCTATTTCCGTGATAATGCATGATTTTTAATTTTGGGGCAGATTTTTGCTAGCAGAAGTGTTCTTTTATTGGACATTTTATATACAGCCTGACAGAATGGTTTGACCAGTTCCATCTGCTTTGTTAGGGATCATACAGTATGG
This sequence comes from Alligator sinensis, assembly GCF_000455745.1. Classification (NCBI taxonomy): domain Eukaryota; kingdom Metazoa; phylum Chordata; order Crocodylia; family Alligatoridae; genus Alligator; species Alligator sinensis. The sequence continues at coordinate 3,910,881 of NW_005841918.1, forward strand.
AAAAGCAAGTGTGTCATGGGAGACTTGTGCTTTACTTCAGCCTGGAAGGTAGTTGATGTGAATGTCTGACCTGATTCTCAGTTCTTCTGATCCTGTTATTGGTTTATAAGGGTTTTGAGGTACAAAGACAGGTAGCTTTAAGTTACATTCATGTTCCCTGTATTCTGAGCCCATTCAGGGACCTGTGTGCCACCCCTGCCCTCCCCCCGCCCATCCATTGTAAATTAAAACAGCCTTGGGGATGCTCTAGGTTACGTTCTAATACCTATACCTTCCTATGGGCTAAAGAAGATCAGAACAGCTGCTCCACCTTTGCCCTCTCCTTATTATGTCCTTAATATATCCCTTATTACAGGAACTTGGACTAGGACTGGTATAGAGCTTTCATGCTTCACCTGGCTGGGGGGAATTCCATGGACAGTGGCTATGCTTAGAATCATAAAATAACTGTAGTGTAACTGAGAATCAGGAACACTGACTCTAGTCTTTAAATAATTAATTATAGGCAGAGATCTGTATTGTTCAGGTAACCCAATCCTTGCCATTATAAGACCCTGTTTTCAATTACTACTTATACCTTTGCCAAACTTAGCCTTTTGAGCTCATGTTTCCATGCTGTGTCTGCTTTTTAAGTTTCAGTTTAGATAAGTAAGGTGTTTCTGAGAAATAACATTAGGTAAAAGAAAGCTATTTTGCTCATGTTGAAAAAATTCTTACAACCATTCCCTTCTAAATAAGTAAGAAGGAATAGCATAGCTAAAACAGAATTGAATGTAAAGTGCTTTGGAAAAGAACAGTAAAAGATGTTTTACTGGGGTAGCTCTAGGTGTCTGATACAGACCCCTATCCAAGTCTGGATATGGTTAGAGATATCTGTATTGATAATATAGAGATAAATACTAACAGGAAATGCGTCACTGCAGGATATTCTGAGCAGTAAGGAAGCCAGCAGGGAGTTGATAACACAGCATTTAGGACTCCATCAAGAAAACAAAAGCCTCTCTCATTAATTTAAGCTCTTCTTAAACAACCTTTTCCAAGGAAGGAACAGAGGGACATTACCAGCTGACCTGTTGCTTCGCTCCAAAAAGCCCTAAGCGGACACTGTCATAGATTTCATAGACATTAGGGCTGGAAGGGACCTCGGAAGATCATCGAGTCCAGCCCCCTGCCCCAGGGGCAGGAAGTCAGCAGGGGTCATAGGATCCCAGCAAGATAAACATTCAAATGTCTCTTGAAGGCGTTCAAAGTAGGTGCTTGAACCACCTCTGGCGGCGGTCTATTTCAACCCTTGGGGGCTCAGACAGTAAAGAAGCTCTTCATTATGTCCAGCCTGAAACGGTCATGGAGGAGTTTGTGACCGTTCGAACTTGCCATCCCTTGGGGTACTCTGGTGAACAGACGTCCCCCCAGATCCTGATGATCACCTCTAATAAACTTATAGGTGGCCACCAGATCACCCCTGAGCCTACGCTTTTCCATGCTGAAGAGTCCCATAGCTCTCAGCCTCTCATCATAAGGTCTGTTTTCCTGACCTCTGATCATGCCCATGGCTCTCCTCTGCACTCTCTCAAGCTTCTCCACATCCTTTTTGAATTGTGGAGCCCAAAACTGGATGCAGTACTCCAACCGCGGCCTCACCAAGGCTGAGTACAACGGGAGAATGACATCCTGGGATTTGCCTGAGAAGCATCTATGGATGCAAGCTAGCGTTTTGGTCACTTTACTAGCTGCAGCATCACATTGAAGGCTCATGTTCATCTTGTGGTCAATCATGACCCCCAAGTCCCTTTCATCCATAGTGCTAACCAGTGTAGCACTGCCAAGCCTATAAGGATGCTGCAGGTTTTTCCTCCCAAGGTGGAGAACCTTGCATTTTTCAGTGTTAAATACCATCAGGTTCTCGTCCACCCATTTCCTGAGCCTGTCAAGGTCAGCCTAGATCGCCTTCCTGTCCTCAGGTGTCGATGCTTTACCTCAAAGTTTGGTGTCATCAGTGAACTTGGCCAGTCCACTTCTGACACCAATGTCCACATCATTAATGAAGATGTTGAATAATATAGGCCCAAGGATAGAGCCTTGAGGGACCCCACTGGTCACAGGGCACCACGACAATTGACTTCCATCAACCACCACCCTCTTGATATCAGATCAAAGCCTTTTTTAACATGAAGATATACAACATCAATCTCTTCTCCCTTGTCCAAGTGAAAGGTCACCTGGTCGTAAAAGGAAATAAGATTGGTCAAGCAAGACCTACCCACGACAAACCTGTGCTGGCTATCCCTCAGGATTTTGCCAGTCTGTTGAGAATGGTCACTTTGATAATCTTTTCTAGGATCTTCCCCGGGATAGAGGTCAGGCTGATGGGCCTGTAGTTTGCTGGATGCACTTTCCTCCCTTTCTTGAACGTAGGCACCACATTGGCCTTCTTCCAGTCATCGGGCACTACACTGGAGCACCAGGAGTTCTCAAAGATCTGTGCCAGGTGTTGGGCTATGATGCTTGCCAGCTCCTTGAGTACCGTGGGGTGTAAGCTGTCAAGGCTGGCTGACTTGAAGGTATCCAGTCTCTCAAGGTGTTCCTTCACAAGGTCAGCATTGATGGAGGGTAAGGGATCTCCCACACCCAGGCCTTCCTGTCCTGTAATGGGCAGGGGCGTCCCTTGGGACGGGTGAAAAACCGACGCAAAGTACCCATTTATCAAGTTGGCTTTTTCCTGGGCATCAGTTGTCAGTTGTCCCCATCTGGTTTAGCAGGGGTCCAATGTTGCCCTTGCTTTTCCTCCGGCTCCCCACATATCTAAAAAAGGACTTTTTATTGTCCTTGATACTTGTGGCCAGTTGGAGTTCAGTCGCAGCCTTGGCTTTCCTGGTTTGCTCTCTGCAGGTTCAGACCAGTGCAGAATATTCCTCCTTGGTGGTGGATCCGGTCCATCCTTTGTAGGTCTTTCTTTTTAGTCGCAGGAGGTCCACTAGTTCCCTACAGAGCCAGGGGGGCTGCTGTGCCCTTTTGCTGCCTTTCCTCCGAGATGGGATAGACTTTGCTTGTGCATCCAGGATCACTCCCTTGAGGAGTAACCACTGTTCCTGAACTCCCCTCCCCTTTGGGCTGTGGTCCCTTAGAGGCTCACTGACAAGCTTTCTGAGCTTGTCAAAGTCAGCTTTCCTGAAGCTGCGAACTTCTGTATTGCTGACTGACTTGCCAGCTTTACAGCGGATGGTGAAGGTGATCAGCTCATGGTCACTGTAACCCAGCTTCCCTTCAATCATTAGGTCGCTGATAAGGTCATCCTCTGTTGCCAGTACCAGGTCAAGCAGCGCTTTACCTCTCATCAGCCTGTAGACTTCTTGCATCAGATCTTGCAAGATCCTTCTTGCATCATCCGCGCACATTAGAAAGCTTTGTGACCGTTTGGATTTGGCCGAGCGCTCTTCCCACGAGATGTCTGGGTAGTTGAAGTCTCCCATGACTCCCATGACAACCATGGACTGGGAGCATGTGGCCTCAGCCAGTTCCCTGGCGAATTCCTAGTCAAGGTCTTGACCCTGGGTAGGGGGTCTGTAGTAGACTCCCACCATTGTGTCCCCTGTGCTGTGTTCCCCAGCACACGGGTCTCCAGTTGTCCACCCTGGGTGCCAATGTTGGCTTGTAGGGACGCATAGCTTTCTTTGACATAGAGAGCTACACCCCCGCCCCTTTTGTCCACTCGATCTCTCCTATACAAGGTATAGCCATCTATACCTCTGGCCCAGTCATGGATGGAGTCCCACCAGGTCTCCGTTATCCCTATGATGTCGTATTTCTTTGTGTTAAGCAGGACGACAAGTTCCTCCTGTTTATTCCCCAAGCTCCTGGCATTCATGTACGGGCCCTTGGGGGCCCTTGCCTTGTCCACAGATCGTTCCAGGGCTGGGGCAGGGGTGGATTAGCTAAAGTGCCTTGGCCTGCTGGCTTTGCAAAGGTTGCACAGCGGGCCAGCAGTGGCAGTAGTCCCCCCAACCCCCGGCGGGCTTAATTTAAAGCCCGGTGGAGCAGGTCAGCCAGTCTGACTGAGAAGAGCCTCCTCCCCAGCAGAGAGAGGTGGATGCTGTCCCTTGCCAGCAGCTTACTGCCTCTCTCTCCAAAGAGCAAACTGTGGTCATGGAAGCTGAAGCCTTCCTGATGACACCAGCACCTCAGTCTTTGGTTCACTACCTCGATCTGCCACAGCCCGTAGCCCGAGACTGGGAGGATCAAAGAGAACACCACCTGCGCCCCCAACCCCTTAAGCCCCGCTCCCAAATCCCTGTAGCGCTTCATGACCTGGCTAAGATTGCTCCAAGCCGTGTCATTCGTGCCCACATGGATAAGGAGCATAGGGTAGTGGTCAGTGGACTGGAGGAGCTCAGGGATCTTCTCTGCAATGTCTCAGATTTGGTTTTGGTAAGCAGCAGACTTACCGGGCTAAGGAGTTGGGGTGGCAGATTGCCCCCTCATTCCCCCTCAGGATGGAGTCTTCTAAGACAAACACTTTGCCTTTTGTCCTAGGGAGAGTGGGGGCAGTAGCTACAGTTGAGCCTGTGCTGCCTACCAGAGCTAGCAGCATAACAGGCTCTGCTGGGGCTGTGAGACGTTCATACCTTTTTGCAAAGCTCCAGTGAGGTGGGGACCTTGGTGCAGCAGGCCTTAGGGCCCTTGACCACCTTGGTCCAACCCCTTGGCTGGACAGCATGAGAGGTCCCTGAGTCCTCCCTTGTCCTGGGAGGTGACCTTGGTCTACCCTCTGCCTCCAAGGGGAGAAGGGCCTGGCAGTAGGAGTCAATCTCCCGCTCACCTTCCCTGATGGCACCAGTCTCTGGACTGCAGCCTGGAGTTCCTCCAGCTGGTGCGCCAGAGACCCCAAAAAGGAGCAGACCTCACGAGGGGAGGTGGCCATGGTCCCGGACCCCAGAGCCTGAAAAAGTATCAGGCAGCCCCCGCAGCCGAGAGCCAGAGGCTCCATCTGTGTGGAGCCCAAAACCATGGGCTCCGTTTAGGTGGAGGCCTCTGAGGAGCTGGGGGTGGGGGTGGGGAGGTGCAGACCCCGAGGGGACCCTCGGGTTGTGGCACGTGCCCATCCATATGATGCCACTGGGAGGCCGGCTATGGCTGGGACTGCCTACCCTAGGGGGCTCACAGGCAGGGCCTCGGGCCTTCCCGCTGGTCCTCCTGCACAAACTCCGCACTAACTCACATGCTGGGCAGACAAATGCACCTGTTTGCATGGCCTGTCCTGCTTGCCTTGGTGCTGTCTGCCTTACACAGATACCTCTCAGCATTAGCTAGCACATCACAGAAGCAATTGGTGACAGACAGGGGGGACAAGGCTGAACTCCTCAACGAGTTCTTTGCCTCTGTGTTCCTAAGTGAGGGGCAAGACAAGTCTCTCACTGGGATTGTAGAGAGGCAGCAGCAAGGCGCCAGACTACCATGCGTAGACCCTGAGATGGTGCAGGGTCACTTGGAGGAACTGGATGCCTTTAAGTCGGCAGGCCCG
>NW_005841918.1:3917405-3920495 GCF_000455745.1 Alligator sinensis
ACGAGGAGAGACTAGGGCACCTGGACCTTTTCAGCCTCCGCAAGAGAAGGTTGAGAGGCGACCTTGTGGCTGCCTATAAGTTCATCACGGGGGCACAGAAGGGAATTGGTGAGGTTTTATTCACCAAGGTGCCCCCGGGGGTTACAAGAAATAATGGCCACAAGCTAGCAGAGAGCAGATTTAGACTGGACATTAGGAAGAACTTCTTCACAGTTAAAGCGGCCAAGGTCTGGAACGGGCTCCCAAGGGAGGTGGTGCTCTCCCCTACCCTGGGGGTCTTCAAGAGGAGGTTAGATAACCATCTAGCTGGGGTCATCTAGACCCAGCACTCCCTCCTGCCTATGCAGGGGGTCGGACTCGATGATCTATTGAGGTCCCTTCCGACCCTAACATCTATGAATCTATGAATCACATGCTGGCTACAGTCCATGCTGTGGGAGAAGGGAAGTGGGGAATCCCTGCTTGAGCAGGGAGTGCCGGGGGGTGGGGGGAGGCAGGGGAAGCCAGGCAGACCTTGCTGTGCCTGCTGTCTCTGCTGGAGCTCCAGCCAGGGAGCAGAGGGGTGGGGCCAGCCTGTTCGCTGGAACAGAGATCCCCGGCCAGGGCTACAAAGCATCCAGGGTGCTGAGGGACTCTGGTTTAAGTTAAACCAGGAAGGGGTCTGGGACAGACATTGCATAAACCAGTTTGACCCAAATCAGTTAAGTCTGACACTACATTCAACCAGGTTTATCTCAAACTGGTTTCAGCCATTTTTAGACTGGTTTATGTGTACTGAATGTCTGTTCTATTACAGGTTTAAACCAGTTTCTGATCGCTTAAACCAATTTATGTGTAATGTCTGTCCCTACCGTTAGAGTTGGTTTTGATGAAGAGTGAAGACATTGCAGTAGTGCTAGTGGTATAAAATAGCCTTGGATCAAGTAATTGTGTTGACTTTGTAGAAAATTAAGTGAAAGGATAAATAAATGTAGGTCTTGAAAAAAGGGCAGAGTTTGAGAAATTAATGGAACTTTTTACTTCATGAAATAAACTGGACTGAAAAATTCAAGGACTTGAAACTGGAACAAGTTTGAAATTCAAATCAAAGATGACCAAAAAGGATGAACAACCATCTCAAGAACATTATTAGTAGTAAGACAAGAGCCTACAACGAACAGAAGATGGATCAGCAAAGAAAGCTTGTTTCTTAGAGATTAGTAAGTGTAGTATGCTTACACGTATTATTTTATTGCCAATAGTCAAACTGAGTTAGATCTGGTAAAATATATGAAAGCAAATAGGAAAGTGAACAAGGAAAGAAGAAATGGGGACACACAATAATGAGAACGGGGAAGAAATTAAAGATAGCATTGGTACAAACCAAAAATTAAACAAATCCTTTGCTTTTGTTCAATAATGTGGGCAAGCACAAGATGGACAATGATGTGGTGTGGGCAAGCACAAGATGGACAATGATGTGGGCAAGCACAAGATGGCTAATGGAAATGAGGGCTTGGAAAGTGAAATTGCCACACTGAACTTGGAAACAAAATATAATATGTTCTACGTGCTCAGGTTAGGTGGACTGGATAATCTCTGACAGAAATCTGAAAGAGCTGGTTTATGAAATTGCAAGGATTTTTATTAAATCTGTCAAGATGGGTTGGAACCATTCCATTGGAGAACCACAAATGTAGTGCCTAACTTTAAGAAGGTGAGGAGGTAATACTAGCCCATTAGTTTCCACAAAATGTCAGGGCTAGAACAAATTTTGAAATAAGGAATAATTAAAGATCTGGAGGAAGATAGAAAATTGGGTAAAATATAGATTTAACAAAAGCAGTTCATGCCAAACTAGCTTGGAAACTCTCTGATAAGATTATTTATTTTCTAGGCAAGGAAAACATAGTTCTCATTTATCTGGACTTCAGTAAAGGGGATGCCACATGGGAAGTTATTAGTTCAGCTTTAAGAAGATATGGATTACCACAAGAATTGTATGGTGCTAAGGAACTGGCTAAAGAGAGACAACAACAGGTTGTGTTGAAAGAGAAATTATCCAGCTGGAGGGAGCTATTCATTCCTCAAGAATCAATTTTAGACTGATCTGAGTTATGGCACATAAAGTAGGGCTGTGTTAAGGAAACTTGCTGATAAAAGAAAATTGGGAGGTGCTTTCGGTACAGAGGATTGGAATATCATATAGAAAGAATTAGAAGACCTTGTAGACAGAAGTAATAGAAACAGGATTAAATTTAATTATATTAAGTGCCAAGTTATGCACTTAAGGAATAAGAACAAGATTTTTTGCTCTTAACCAGGGTGTCAGCAATTGAAAATGACAGGAAAAAGAAAGAGTTAAGCATATGACTTGATCACAGGATGAAAGTAGGCCACTAATGTAATGGCATCACAAAAAAAGGCAAATGAAATTCTAGAACAGTGGTTCTCAACCTTTTTAGACTTGAGGCACCCCTTGATAGACTTGAGGCACCTCTCAGAAAATGCCAGCTCTTAGTTTTGACATTTTTTGACTACAGAAAAATGATAGGGCAATTCTTCTGTTACAAAGAACTCAGAAAGACCACAAGAAGTCAGAACATATTTTATACTGTTGATTCCGTTTTGAAATCCTTAGGTTTGCCCTGTGAATCATGTTTACACACCTAACAGTGCTAACACTGCATGGCACCCTTGAAAAGATCTCCAGGCACATATCAGGGGAGGCATTTCTAGTAGATAAAGGGAAATATTAATGCCATTGTCCAAGGTACTAATGGAACACTGTACAATGTTGCCACCCACATTCAAGAAAAAATAATTCAAACTAAAACAAATGCAGAGAAGAGCTACCAGGATAAGTGGAGGAATAGAGAGTTTGTCTTACAACATAAAAGTAAGAGAGGTGGACTTGTTTAAACTAACATAACAAAAGCTGAGAGGCATTGGACTGAGGACCTAAAATCCAGGGAGGAAAAAGAATTAAGTCATAGAATATGGTTGGCACAAATGGGTACAAAGTAGCTATGAAAAAGGTCAGAATTTCGAAGACGGTTTCTAATCATTGTGCGGGCCGGCTCCCGGTCCCGTCCTCGCCGGGCGCGAGCC
>NW_005841918.1:3920986-3923158 GCF_000455745.1 Alligator sinensis
ATGCAAAGAAGGCTACAGAATGGCGGGAAACACTTTTCTGCACGCGGGTTCTCCATAACAACAGAACACTCTGTCATGCAAAAGAGCTCCAATTCGGCGGGAACATAATTTAGCGGTGCTGAAGCACACACAATTAAAAAATTCACAACTTTGGGTTGTGACAATCATAAGATCAGTGAGGGAACAGGTGGGAATGAACTAGTTGGACCTTGACAAGTTTATATAAGGGATTATATTAGGGGTGGGCACAGGCCGGCCCATGGGCTGGATTTGGCCAGTGGCAGACTCCGTTTCCCGGCAGCTCCTCCCCACGTCATTGTGGCCAGTTTCCCTGGAGACCCCAGGAGGATCAAGGGCTTGACAGCATGGGGCCAGGGTTTCCATGGACACTGGCTCAAACCTCACTGGCAGGGCGCATGGCTGGGCAGGGAGCTGCTCCAGGGTTAGGGCCCAGATTTTTTGGTGATGACAGCATTGTCTGGAGCCAGGGCAGAGTTGCGATCTGCTGCCTGCATGCCCTTGCCTGGGGTGTGCAGGTCCGGACCACACTGTCACCACTGCAAAATCTTGGCCCCAGCCTTGGAGCAGCTCCCCACCCAGCAGCCCGCCCTGCCAGCGCTGCTTGGGCAGGTCTCCAAGGAAACCCCGGCCCCATGCTGTCACAGGCTGCTCCTCCTGGGGTCTCCATGGAAACTGGCTGCTGTAATGTGGGCAGGGGCTGCTGGGAAATGGAGTCCAGCTGCCAGCTGGATCCACCATTTTGCCCACCCCTGGATTGGGCAATGTGGTTGTCTACAACAATAAACTGAACTCCTTTGTTCCTCCTGGGACTTCATGCTTCAGAACAAGGGAGTGAAATGTTGGAGGCTGGTGATTTTGGTGCAAGGAACATGTTTGTTTTTTCTGTCCTTGTGAAAATTCATCCAAATTTGATCTATTAAAACATTTCTAAAACAGAGCTCAGTGGAGATGTTTTCGGGGTTAATCAGCTAAATTCTCTGAAGTATTCATCTGTACTGGGCCTGCTCTATCCTAGGCCTGCAGGAGCAGAACAGAATTTCCCTAAAATTGCTCCTCCCGGCTGCCAGGGACTGCTGTAGTACTGGGCAACACAACAGAGCAAGTTTCCTGAGAGAAAAATGGCATGTGATTAAGTCAGGTGTGCTCAACCCCCAGCCCAAGAGCCAGATCCATTTCCTGGAGCCATGTAATCTGGCATGTAGGTCTCCCACAGGAGACCCCCCCACCCCCCCAGCCAAACTGACTCTGAGCTGAGGGATTGGGCACTGTTTCCACACACCTGGATCCAGCTGTGCAGAACGGCCTGGCTAGGTCTTGATGCAGCTGCATGGGACCCAGTGAGGGACAAATGCAGCCTTGGGTGCCCAAGGCCCAATACAGCTGCTTGGGAACAGCCCAGCCTGGGCCTGATGCAGCCATGTGGAACTGGGCCCCAGCACAGCTGTTCCTGCACAACTGGATTGGGCCCTGGCCGTGCTGCCGTGTGGCTGGACCAGGCCACAGCTGGGCCGCTCCTCCGGAGCTGCACTCAGCTCCAGCCCTAGCCTCATGCAGCTGTGTTGTCCCTGGTGAGGCCATTTCCCCGTGACTGCACCAAGCCGCAGCTGACCCAGTACCATGTGGATCCAGCCCACAGATGGAGCCGGCACTGCTCGTGTCCTGCCAGCCAAAAAAGTCAAGTAGATTAAGCAATTAAAGACTGTATTACAGTACACAGGTGGACTGGGCTGCATGAAGGTTGCAACCTTAATTCTGGGTGCTCCTAACTTTTTCATGCCTAGCTTTGGAAACTTACCATTTTCCCTATAGATCTGCTGGCGTAATATTTGCTCCCAAGTAGAAATAACTGGTAAAAGGGAATGAGGATAATGTGTAAAGCTGTCTGTTTGCAGATCTGCTCCTTTGGCTGGGGACAGGAATCGGAGCCTTCTTCCAACAACAGAGCGCTCTCCTACAGAGCAGGGAAGGGGGGTGCCCTTGCCAGCTGCAAACATTAAGCCAGCTTCAAAGAAACATCTGGGAAAACACCTGTCCTGGGAACACAGACCTGTTTACCCAAGGGCAAGGACTGAGCAGCTTCAAAGCATTCAGTGGGATTTCATTAAAGCAACACCTGCCTCTGCCTGTGACTGCCTGGGAACAGGGGGAGCG
>NW_005841918.1:3923636-3931935 GCF_000455745.1 Alligator sinensis
CAGAGTGTGGGTGGGGGGGTGCACGCGTGTGTCGGGGGTGTGTGCGGGTGTGTTGGGTGTGCATGTGTGTGCGTGTCTGGGAGGGATGTCAGTGTGTAGGGCGGGGGGCGAGAGGGAGAAGAGGCTTTTATTGCCATGGCAAGCGGATGCTGCACAGAGCTGCAGTCGCCGCCAGCGTCTGGCCGTGTCACACAGTCCTGGCTCGTCCAGGGGCTTTCAGGGTCTGGTCCCCTGGTGGAAGGAGTTGAGAGACTCAGTGCGGTTTGGGCTTGGGGCATTCAGGGGTGTCCCTTCTCCCTCAGAGGCTCCAGGCAGGATGGAAACCAGGTGGTTTCACAGGAACAAATGGTTCTCTCCGCACCCCCAAGAGGGGAGCAGGCTGGTAGGCTCTGGGCAGATATCCAGGTGTATTGCTCTGCGGCTCTGCAGTGTCTTTATGTCATGCTGATGGCTTGACAACCGTCCTCATACCAGTGGAACTGCGTGCCAGGATGGTGGTGGGAAGCAGGTGTTGAAGGGGCTGAATCTGGCCCCAGGTATCTGTCTCTGTTGCACGGTTGCAAATTTGGAATAACTCCCTGAAATTACAGGACTTGCAGCAGTGTAAGGGAGATCAGTCAGGGCCCTGGTCTGCCATCATCCTCTACGATATTAAAAATTCAGCTCAGTCTCAAAGTTTGCTCCATAGTCCTTAAGGTTTGCAGTCTTCAGTTTGATATGCCCTTCTTTCCTTTCCAGCCCCTTTAAAAAAGCTATTGGAACAGTGGCTCCCAACCTTTGTAGACTCAAGGCACCTTTGTAGACTCAAGGCATCTATTATATTGATTATAGAAAAGTAATGGAGCAATTTTTCTATTGCAGTGAACTCAGAGAGACCACAACAGGTCAGAGTATTTTTAACACTATTCATTCCCATTGGAAATCTTTGGGTTTGCCCTGTGAATCATGGTTGCATACCTACCAGCACTGACATTGCATGGCACCCCACAGCACTCTTGGAAGGATCTCGAGGCACCCCTTGGTGCTGTGGCACAGCACCTTGTTTGAGAATCACTGTGTTAGAGGAAAGAAGCCATGGTTTATACAAAAAAAATTATGAGAAATACTGTTGTTATCCAGACAGATTGATGTTCAGATCATAACTGTTCTGGTTACAAAGGTTTTTGAAACAAAGGAGCCATTTTAGAAAGTACTTAAGAGATATTATTTATCTGCAAGCTTTTGTGACTGTAAACCCAGTTAATTGGTTCTGCTTTCCCTGAAGTAGTATTCATACTTGAAAAAAGAAGTGAAATTAGAATAATAACAGGAAAGTTAAATGTATTTTATGTAAAGCACATTTTCTTGGTGCATGGCTGGCTACCTCCTTACTGCTGCTTCTGTTTCAAACATTTAGTTATACATTCAGAGACAATTAATTTGTGTGCTTGTCCTGCTTTGTGTAGTTGAAACGGTTTAACGTATGTGTGCTGCATACCTTAGTTAATTGAACACAGGTGTCCAAAAAGCCAAAAGCTCACTATTTGTGATAATTTCTGCGAATGAGAGTTGCATATTTCTTATTCTGTTACTCAGTCCTAAATAACCTGGATTCTAAGAGCGGTAGTATAGAAAGATTCCGTATTTTACTGTGCTTACCTTTATTCATTAATGTTTCTCCAAGCATGGCTTAGCTAGATCCAGTTCCACTTATACTTTCATGACTTCTTTTAGTATAATGTTAAAAATGAGTCTTGTTTTGGGAAAAACTGTACCTGGAAATACTATATGTAGATTTTAGCTACATCTTTTTGGGTTATATTTTCTACTCTGATTCTTTCTTGTCTGAAAATGTTAGGCATTGCTTGACAGAGAAGTTGCATTTGATATAATGTTAAATATCATATACAACATCTTGTACTGAAAATCAGTAGCCGTACACATAGAAAATTCCAGGAAAGTTTTTAATAACAATTGAGAACTAGAGATTACCTCTATATCACTAGTAACTTTTCTGTTAGTTTTCCTGCTTTAAGCTGAATGGTTCCATATGCTTAACCACAGCAGATTTTCTTGTTAGCTGTGTATAGCATGCCTCTTTAATCCTTTTATCATTCAGTCCTCACAAGACAGACGTTGGACAAAGCTTCGGTAGAATGAATTAAGGACAGCATCAAAGTGGCTGAAATAACTTTCACTCAGCTAAGACTTGTTCAACAAGAAAAGATAATTTTTTGCTCACCTTGCCAAAGGCTGCTGGCTCATTAAGACTATCCAGAAAACATAACTGGAAAGTTGAGCCATGTTTTTGCTTTAGAGTGTTCAAGGCTGTGCTACTCTAGCAGTTTTGTTTTTGTAGTAACCAGCCGCATTAGTGGTAACAGCAGTGGTAGAGTTAATTTGTATTTGGATCCAAGTGGTTACTGGCATTTTAGGACCCTGGCACACGTTACATGTGGCACAGTTAACATGTGCCAGGGGCAAATCAGCCACAAAGGTGTTCTACAAACATCTCTGTGTCTGGAGTATATGGCACCAGAAACGGAATGTGTGGCTTGCTCCTTCACACCAAAACTATCAATCAGCAATTCTGATTGTCAGCATCAGGTCCTGGACAGCCCCAGGTCTGGAACCTGTCCAGGGCTGTTCTGGTCCGGCTCCTCCCACCAGGAACCTTTTCAACCCTTGTGCCTGGCAGTTTAAAAATATCCCTCACACTTAGTGCTGGGTTGCAGTAAGTACCAGGGCTGTCCAGAACCAGGGCAGACCATCAGTATAGTTTCTCAGCTCTGGCCCCAGAAGTCCAAGTTATGGGGACTGGCTGTAGGGTGCCCCATTGTATGATTGAATCTGAGGAGCTTTATGTCCTGTCCCAAACATTGCACATCCTGCCATGCACATCTGGCATGCCAGGAAGCAAAGTGTTTGATAGGGAATATAACATTTCTCAGATCCCAGTCATGTCAGTATTTTAATGTCTGCCAGGGCTTTAAACATTTTTTTTTTTTTTTTTTTTTTTTTTTTTGTTCTAAACCTGTTCGGAGTAAATTTGTACTTGCAGCTGGACACTGATCAGCACCGGTTCAGTTGTTGCCGTTGTTGGGACCCAAGAGAGCATTATTTTCCCAAAGGGTCATTTTCAGAGCTAGCAGAAAATTGCAGACAGAAAAGACTAGCTTACTCTGAGAACAAGTTCTGCTAGTCTTAATGCCCATTGGGTGAAGGTGAATTGGTCTCTGTACTGTTTGTGAATATCTGCTAAGCCCTTTTGAGAGAGCTTGCTTGTTCCTCTTAAATCATTTGTTGCTCACTTGTGTAGATCAAAAGAACCTGTCCACTAAGGCAGTTTAGAATATTTTAAGGAGGTTTGGGAAAGAGGGGGGTTCTCTTCCTGTGTGGAAGACAGAGCTTGCTGACATGCTAAAGGAAAGCCGTGTGGCAAGGTCCAAGGAAAAAAGGGAAAGGAATAAAATTAAAGAAGATGGAAAAATAACAGATACTCATGAGTCGCAGGTGTGTGAGGGTTGGATTGAAGGGTAGGAGACTGATGGAAGTGGGCTGAGTTTAAGAGATGTTTTGCAGATATGAGGATTTAAGAAAGGGAAACAAAATTTAGAAGTGCTTGGAAAAATGGCATTGGCCTAGAGAGTACATGTGAGATAAAAGATGCTGGAATTACAGTTTTTTACCAAAAATGAATTTCACTTATGATCTGATAATTATGATTGATTCCTTCTAACAAATCCACAATATTTACCAAGTGCTTAGCAGACATTAGTTAATCTGTGTAAGTAGCCCCCTGTGGTAGGTCGTTATTATTGCCACATTACAGATAGTCAGAGAGGTCCATAGATAAGCAACTCACCCGTTGCTAAACTGCGTATTCATACAAGAGCTGAGAGTGAACCCAGGAACTCCTGTCTCTGAGCCCAGGGCTCAATCCTTTGGACCATGTGCCTCTTAATTCATCATTCATTTGCAATTTAATTCATGCTTTTTGTTTAAGGCAATCAGGAAAGAAGGCAGTAGTTGGAGAGGTTGTAGTAAGTATGTAAGTATTCATCTTTACTAACTAGAAATGTGTTTGGTTGATACTTTCTGCTATTTGTATGTTCACATGAACAATTATTTAAGTCAATGTTAGTTAGGTAGGTATCTCTTGGAAGTAAAGCAATTCAGAGAAAAAAAATCACATTCCATAAGTCATTCCATAGTCAGGAACAGATGACTCAAAATGCATCAAGATTAATAGAAATTAATGGGCTGTGGATCAGATACGTGCACAGACAGTAGCATGCAAATAGGATGACCCTTCTCTACAGTTTCTAGTTGGGAGACAGTAGCCATTAGGAGCAACTTGTGCACTAATAATTTCTATGATAGCAGTGCTTACAAGGAGTATGGATAGCTAGTAAGGATAGAAACTCACTTCAGGCATGAACTAGTGCAGTTCCTGGAAGTTTTACTTTGTTTCCATAACTCTGACATGGAAGAATCTGCTCTCTCTTACGACAGATCTCCAAAATTTGCTTTGACAAAACCACTATCCTACTATACTAGCAGGTGACATTGTTCAGTCACTCTGTGTCCTGAAGTCACTCATAACATTTTCGATCTGGACACAAGCTATTAAATAGGTCCTGGTTCCTTGGAACATTGCAACTTATGAGTTTCTTTAGAAAGTCATGTGTCGTCGTCCTCCCCACCCCACCTTGTTTTTACTTTGGACTTGATGTTCCCCCGAACCAGAAATAGCAAGGGAGCTTGGGGAAGGTGTATGTGTATGTAGTAGTAAGCAGGAAGGGATGTTCTTGTTGCACCAGCCAAGGAGGAGAGGAGAAAGCTGCTCTCCCAAGATGGGGAGAAGATGGAAAGTTCTTCCTTTGATTGTAGGTGGGACAGGGAGTTGTGCTCATAATTTAAAGAAAAGGAATGGTAGTTTCACAACAAACCTCATACCCATCTACTACCATTAGAAGGCACTTTACCAGTCCACCATGGTCCAGTTTCCAGGAAGCTGTAAGAGAGCCTTGTTTTATCTTATATTGAAAGTACTTGGGGAGGGACTGTCTCACTATTTGTTAGTACAGCAATTGAACATTAATCCATAGAAAGGTATGCAGCAGTATACCATGAGGAGTAGGTGACCACTATTTTAAAATAAACAAACCTAGTCTCTTCAGTTTTTCCTTGCACACTATGTTTTCAAACTTTTATTCATCCATGTTATGCTCTTGTATACGCTCCTATTTTTTTTACAACGTTCTTAAATGTGGGGTCCAAAACTGCAGCTGAAATCTCAGCAGCACTGACTAGAAAAGGGATTATTACCTCCATTGTTCTACATATGACACTTCTGCTAATACAGTGCTGTTGAACTAGTGTGGTATGGGCAGAATATGGCCCATAGGCTGAATCCAGCCTGCAGGGGGCTTTGTCCGGCCCACAGCGGGTTTCTCGGTCCTGTCTGGCCCAGGCACCGTCTAGCTATGGCGTGTCTTGCCGCCACCTGGGCACGCAGCAGGGCTGGGGCAGCTCCACAGCTGGACTGCCTTTCTAAGCAGACCAGGCGGTGGCAGCTTTTATCATCTGCCAGTGCCACTGGGCCTAGCCTCATAGTACCAGTGGGGATCTGTGCCACAGTCCCAACCCAGCTTACCCCGCCCCTGGTTCAGACTCACCTCCACACTCACTCCCTCTCCATGCGCCCCACAAACCCCATACCCACCCACCCATACCCCCATTATATAGAAGAGTAGGACTTCGTTCTGAGTTATTATGCAATCACCTCTATATACATGATGCAAAAAACACCAATAAGGACAAAAATATTTTTTTTAAAATAAAATTAAAGTATTTTATTGTGGATTTTTTATTTTTAGTATACAGTTTGTTTGTTTTTTCCAGTTCTAAGATGGCAGACCCTCTTCCCAAACGGAGTACTTCCAGGGTGAGAGAAGGGACTTATGGTGGCAAAGGTCAGGGCTTAGGGGGTGGGACTTCTGGTCCTAAGATGGTGACCAGGGGGCAGGGCACCTGTCAAGGGGCAGTGCTACCCTTGCTGCCCTCGACAACTCGCCAAAACTCATTAAGTGGCCTTTCAGCCAAAATAATTGCCTGTCCTTGAAGCAGTGGCTTCAGGCTGCATGCAGCCTGTAAGGGGTTAACATGCAGCTCCTGGGCTCTTACCTGCCTGCTGCTGACCGTGTTGCCATTGCTGCAGAAGCAACCATAGTCTTGGGGTTCCTTTTCCCTCTCTAGCTTCTGCTGTTTGACCCAGCTGCAGGGTGTTGGACAGCACAGGACATCCCCACAGTCCTGGAGGAATTGGCACAGTGCTACAAGGGAGCTGATGGTCAGGTGGGGTGGTGTGGGGCGTGCTCGCCTGCGCACATGTGCTGTGGAATGGGAGGTGCCCACTTGTATGTGCAGTGCAACAGGGAGAGGGAGCACCCACCTGTATGCTTGCACCTCAGGCCATCTCTCTTGCTTGTCAAGTATTTTAAATACTGATCTTGTCCTCAAAAGTGCTTGGAACACCTCACTACTGGGTGACAGCTGCAAATTTTTAAACTGCAGTCTCTATTCTGTTATTTATTTTGTTAATGAAAATATTGACTAGAACTGGATGGAGGACAGTGCCATCCATGCATGGATGACATGTGCCCCCAGAGGCTGGGCTGGCACGGCAACCACCTGCAGGCGGTGGTAGCCGGGGCATGGCGGCAGCAAGCGGGGTGCTTCTGCAGGCAGCCACAGTGGTGCTGGGGGTGAGCATTGGTGGCGGCAGTGATCAGCAACTGCCTGTAGATGCCGCCAGCAGCGTCGGCAGCAAGCAGGGGGTGGCGACCTCGACCACCCGCAGGCACCACCAGCAGTGTCGACAGCACTTCTTTCACGGGGTGCACCACCAATCTCGGGGGGGTGCACATGCAGCCGCGTGCACCCCCTACGCCTCACCAATGCATCCATGTTTGCCAGTGAATCATGCATACAAAATCTCTGAAAGTGATTTCTCTCCCTCCCCAATCAGTTATGCATCCACCATGGAATGGTTTTTATCTAGACCATTTTTTCCTAATTTACTTACTCACACAACATGCTCGTAAGTGTCAAATATACTACTAAAAGCATCTATTACGATTCCATTGTCCACTAGGCTGGTCACCCTGTCAAAGAAGGTGACACAGTATATTACTGACAAAGTACTGCTGGTTGTTTTTATCACTTCTAAGTCTTAGATACTCAACCATGGTGCTGAGGCCTATTGTGGCTTTCTTCATTTTTTGCAGAATAATTGCTTTGTTATTTTTCTGTAGTTCAAAACAGATTGAAAAATAAGAGCTAACATTTTCCATGGGGTGATTTGAGATTATTGTGAAGGGTTCTTTGAGTCTGTCTAGGGGTCCTTTGATTCTAGAAAGGTTGGAAATCACTGTTCTAAGTATTTACAAATCAGTTGTTTGGTAACTTGTCCCAGAATTATTTTTTTTAATAAGGATAGGGTCTTTGCAGTTTTCCAGTCCTTTGAGATCTTACTTATTCCCTAGGAGATCTTGAAAATAATCACTGGTCGTTTAAGAGATTAATTCAAGCTATTCCTTTAAGTGCTTTATGGTAAATGTTGTCCCACACATCACTTTGAGTATATCTGCCTTGTTTAAGCAAACAAGGTTCCTTGGGTGAATTTGATATCTTTTATTAGACCAACCCAAATAGTTGGAGAACATTTATTAAGCAAGCTTTCGGGTTCAAAAACCCTTCGTCAGGCTAACGAAGTTTCAGCAGTTGGTGTGTGCTCTTCCTGGATGGAATGAAAAGTAAAGAAGCCAGGGGCTGGGCTGGGCTGGGGAGTCAGTTGCCAGGCAGATTATAATGTATCAAAAATCCAATGTCTATGTTTAGTCCATGATCTCTAGTATCCAGGAGGTTGATGAAATGGAGCTCATAGGCTTGTCTCTGGGAAGTGTTGTGTAAGTTTCCCTTGAGGATCAGGACTGAGAGATTGGAGAGAGAGTGGCCCTCCTGTGAGAAATGTGCCCCCACCAGTAATTGGGTATTTCTGTCTTTGATGGATTTCCGGTGTGGGTTCATTCTGGTGCGCAGAATTAAGCAACATTCTTTAACCAAGTTGCAATAAGCATAGTAAACATTCATAGCATCTGATGAAGTAGGTTGTAGCCTGTCACAACCCAAAGTTGTGATTTTTTGTTTGTGTGCGCTTCGGCACTGCTAAATTATTTTCCCGCTAAATTGCAGCTTCTTTGCACGGTGGAGTTTTCTGCTGCAGAGGAGAACCCCGGTACAACGGAGTATTCCC
>NW_005841919.1:0-9761 GCF_000455745.1 Alligator sinensis
CCCCCCCCCCCCCCCCCCCATAGGTGGCTTATCCCTTGGACTTCATGGTCAGTTCCTTCAGTATTAGTACAGACATTATCCAGGTGCCCTATTTTTGTGACATCAATCTTAAGTTTTGCTTCTCTCTCTGATGTGGTAACTCCTATAACCATGTTCTTGTCGCCATGTGGTATGTCATCAATGTCCTCAGTTGTATCTTCATTCTGGTTAAAGACTGAAGCAAAGTATTTGTTTAGTTGTTGGGCCCTACACCTAAGTTATTCTAGATTTCCACTCTATCTTCAGCATATAGTGGCCTCATGTCTTTTTTCTTGGTTCTCTCTTTATTTGTCCAACCAAAGAAACTTCTGTTAGTTTTAATATTTCAGCTCAAGAACATCTAAGCTTTTGGTTATTCTTATTCTGTTCTAAAATTTCTAGAGCAAGAAGAAACTTGCTTCTTCTTGATTAGTTCTATTTCCATTACTTGCATATGTTCTGTGTAATCTTAATGGCCAGTTTTGAGGTATTTGTTCAACTGTGTAGATCTATAGCCCTTCCCTACCAATTATTCCCTCTTGCTTGGGGATATAAACTCTTGATACTATTTGCCCTTTTATCTTGAAATAGTTTCATGACACTTTCATGGCCAGGTTCCTTAGATCTCAAAATCAGTGAACCTCTTCATAACTAACTGTCTTAGTTTTTCATAATTATCTGTGCTGAAAGTTGTGGCCTCATCATATTGTAACAAATGAAACAGTCTAACTTCCCCATGATCTACTTTGGTACTTTTGCACCCTTTACCTGCTAGCGTGCCCCACAGAGGATTTTCTCTGAGTAGAAGAGGAGGGAAGGTAAAATGATACTCAGAACCTCATTAGGAATTTCTGATTTTAATCCAGTCTGGTTTGAAAGCATTTTGGGTTTTCTGTATTTAACTGCTTGCTGCATTAGAGACTTATGCAATTAAAAAAAAAAAAAAGGTCTAGGTAGAAAGAACAGTCTGGACAACCTGATTTGCCATAGCAATTACATGAAGACCAGCATAAAAACAAATATTTCCTGAAAATTTCCCAATGAGGGTGGAAGTAAAAAAATAGGAATTTTTTTTTTTTAAGATTATAGACTGATTTTATCTTAAATACAAGAGGGCTTAATATACCTGTAAAATAATATTTACTTACATATTTATTTTATACATATTTCTTTTGAAAATGTTTGAATTGTAGCTATTTTCTATATCTTTTAAACTGTTTCTATTTGCAGGTATCTTGGCTTTTTAATCCAGCAAGAAGTGAAATAACAAGTCTAGATAGTGGAAATATAGATGATATTTTGAGTAAGTACTCAAACTTTTTTTGTGTATGAGTCTACTCTAGTTTTTACCTGTGTGTGTAATGTAGGATATCATGAATGTTGAGTGCTTTAAAGATATAATTGCTATATAAATAGAAGTGTTAAGTATTGACTCTTGATAAGTATTGGTTATCAAAATTGGTGATTTGAAATGTGAACTGAATGTTATCTTACTATAATTTAAATTCAGATTTGCCACAATTTAAAGTGGCAAACGAATTATCACAAAATCTCTGCCTTCCCAGACCCATGTGCATACACGCACACATGCACGCAATTGCAGTTTCTTTCTGACTGAAGAGGTCGGGCCTGATTTGTTTTTTCTGACAAGGGAAGTCTTGTAAAATAGAAACATTGAAAGGTATAGTGCTGAATCAATCTTCCAGCTGGGACTAGGCAAGTTAAAAATAGATGGAGTGATTATCACTATCATGGACTCTTAAAGTCACAGTTAACGCTTGCTGTACTGATTGGTACCAAGTGTATGGTTTAGCTACCTGATAAACTCTTACAGACTACAGATTCTCCAAGAGGGTCCTATTGTGGTTGTATGAGTATCTGAGCAGAAAGGTCTGGTCTTCGTAGTGTGTTATCAACATGCACAAAAAATGGAGTCTTGTACAAATCCCAATATAAAAATAAACAAAGATAAAGTGTGTGCGTGTGTACACGCGCATGCTTAGGACAGTAGCTCTCACTTCAGCTCCACAAAGAAGACTGGCCTGAAGGACAGCTGGGAGAGGAAGAGGAACTTGCAGGGAGGTTAACATTGGGAGCCATGGAGGAGTGAGAGGTGATAGAACTGAGTGTACTTGGACAAGGAGGCTAGTACTGGGAGTGTGTATGTGCATGGATGGAGAAGATAGCAGGAATGAGAAATTGAGACTATTGGGCCAATTGGGAGCCTGTTGGGAGAGTGCAGAATTGGAGACCAGGAAGAATTTGACTAGGATTAGGAACAGAGGACAAAAGAATTACAGAAGCCAAACTGACTGTAGGTTTGGAGACAGAAAAGCAAAGTGAATTTCTTACCCTCTCATTTGGCTACCCTGTAGCCCCTTCTGAGAAACCTGGTAGGATTCATAGAGATCAGCCTTCCTGCTCATTCCACCAGCCCTGGCAACTGGAGTCACTGAACCTCTAAAGCCTGAGATCCAAAGACACTGATTGTATCCCAGGTAGACCATAAAAAGTAGACCCAAAAAAGCCTCCAAGGCCAGCCTCCCCTCATTGGCATTTTTCTAATGCTGATGAGTCACCAGAATCCTTCAGAAATTTCTCGCTTACCCCTGGTATGATAGGCCATTACTTTCCTCTGTAGCAAAAGTGTCTGTGTGGACTTCCTTATTTCAGGCAGACAGTGCCTTGGGACCCAGCTCCTTTCAGGAGGTGGGAGGAGGGCCATTGCCTTTAAGTAGGCATACCTCAGTCCTCTGGCTGAACCATATCCAAGATTATATAGATATAGATACAGAGATACACACACAGCATAGCGTAATCTATAAAGCAATAACAGTAACATAAACAGATTCAGCATAACATTGGCTTTCCAGTGAAACCGCACATGCCACATCAGTACAGTGAAACACAGGAAAACATGACACTGCAAACCTCCAAAACACAACAGGGTTCATGACAAAGTGCGTGTCATTTTTTCAAGTTTGACCACAGCCTAGTATTGCTGCAAGTTACTTTACTAGGTCAAGTGTCAGAGGTCTGTTTAGCACATCTAGTCTTCAGTCCTACTAATTTTAAGTGTCAGTCTGTACCAGTTTAAAACAAAAAACCTAAAAATGTAAACGCCAAAATTTTGTTAAAAAGTTTGCAGAGTTGAGAACTCAAAAGTTAGGAGATGCCAATTTAAAGATGCTTGAATTCAGTGCATTCTTGAGTTTTTGGCCATCTTTGTTGATACCCCTTTATGATACAGTCTTTGATTTACATGATGCCATGACTACCACTGCTGCAGGAGCTGGCCTCATTAAATACATAGGAGGGATAATACTTGGTGGATGTGTGAATATTGGTTTTCTACTTGTGGTTCAGTATGTGGTACCATTAATTCAAAAGCTCTCAAGACAATTTTCCCTTGTGGCCTTTTTCTAGATACTTACCACTATTGTGTCTAAATGCTTTGTGAAAATTAATGCTCACAAACATCACTGTGAAATGAGGGGGAGGGGAGGTGGTATTACCTGAGGTACCGATTGAAGTCAAACCATTTTTTAATTTTTGGTGCCCAATTTGGGATGCCAAGGACCTCTCACCCCAGCTCTACTTAGTATCATATGCAGTATTTTAAATGTTCAAACCACGGCCCCCACTGATTTCATTTGAAGATTTTAGTGCTCATACTTGTAGAAAGCAAACCCCACAGCCTAATGTGTGAACAACCAGAAAATGAGTATGTAACTAGTGATTGCCCTTAAAATGTTTGATTTAAATGACTTGTCTACAATCAGAGTATAAACATTGTGGCAGACTCAGGAATAGAACCCAATTTTTCTAAGACAGCATTCTAACTGCATTAGCTATGATAACATCCATCCTGGTCATTTAATGAAGGAGGGTTCATATGGAAAAAGTGTCTTAAATTTAAATGAGTTGGCAGCATGTATACACACACAAAGGGAGGGATTGAATTAAGCAGCCTTAATTTTGGCATGCCTGGGCTTCCAAACACTGAACTCTGACATCTTAATGGGTTTTTTTCAGTGTTTTGTGAATAATAAAGATAATATTTATTGCATATTTAACTATGCTTTCTGGTTTTGAGCACTTTGATAGTATATCCAGGATCACTTTTGCCTGTTACAGATGCAAAATGTTTTTTTCTTTTCTATTTTTATTTATTGTAGCCTTAAAACTCTTTCAGTGTCTAATTGTAGCTTGTTTATACTGTAAATACATTTGACAAAATGGCAGCTTTTATCTTTTTTCTCTCCCTGTATTGGTTATATTTAACTTGAGACTTATTCTGTTAGAGTTCTTATACCCGCTAGATCAGGGGTGGGCAAAATGCGGCCTGTGGACCAAATGTGGCCCGCCAGGCCCTTCTGTCTGGCCCACGGGGCCCCTAAAAAATTTAGAAAATTAATATTTATCTGCCTCTGGCTGCCTGTCATGCAGCCCTCCGCCTGAAATAATTGCCCACCCCTGCGCTAGATTGTAGACTTCACTGTCTTTGTATACTTTGCTTCAGGTAATTTTACTTTAAAATATTATAACAAAAACTCATAACATGACACTTTTTTTTTTCCAGACAATGCAGATGTTGCTTTAGTTAATTTTTATGCAGATTGGTAAGTATTAGATGTTTTTGTTTCACATTAAAATCTCTGCATTTTGCAAATTGTTTGAAAAATTATGCAGTATTGCATATTTAATTAAAATGTTATGATCAAATACAATTTCATTGCTTTTCTGCTCTTAAAAACTCACAAAGTATATAGTATTTCTTAGAACATAATTTTACCAAATCATTCTAATAATAGTGAATGGTTTATAGTTATTGGAATAGTTGGCGTAAGTGGTTAATCAGTTTTTCCATAATTACTACTTAACAGCTTTTCTCCTATCTGACCTTGTGAGAGATGGTTGCAGTTTTTGAGGCTGTTGTACCTGTGCTGTATAAAATCATGCTACCACAAGACAAAAAGGGGTGGAGGGGTTGTGGGTTGCTCCACATTAACTTCCCGTGTACCTGCTGTTATTCTGAAGATTAGCTTTAATTTACTGCAGTCACTCTAGTCCTTTTTCATTTCTTTCTTTCTTGTGTTCCCCCACAAAAAATCAGTTAATTGTATTAAAAAGTCAAGTGTTGTGTTTAGCCTGGAAGAGTTGTTGAAATTAAGACATTATAGGAGTTGAGATGAGAGAGGTTTTTAGGGGACAGTTTAAAAAAATTTTGATTTAAAAGCAGTCATTCTAGATGACATTTTTCTAAGGAACTAGAAAAAAAGCCATCATTTCTGATGGAACTTATTTAAATACCATAGTCTAATTCTTTTTTTTTTTTTTTTTTTTTTTAAGGTAATTGCTCTAAACAATAAAAAAACCCAAAAACTAATCTACTATAAAGAACATTACGAGTAAGGGAGAAATAGACTGACAGGGGAAATGGTGAACCCAACCACATGCATTAAGTCAAATGATGTTAAATATAGCAAATAATCAGACTGGTGAAAAAATTTCTCTTTCCCATTAACTGTTTCAGTTTTAGTCAGTTTAGTCAGCCTTATTAACTCTAGTAGGTAAAAATTTTCAACTAATATTCATTTAATGGAAAAGTTCTCTTTACTGAACTTTACACAATCTTGCTTCTGTAATTAAGGTTTTGAGAGCTTGCCAATATCTATTTGAAAGATGGTCACATGATGCATATTTTGACTATATTACATATTACCAGTGAAGTAGAAACATGACTTGCAGCACTACAGTGCCACAAATCACTTTGAATCCAGAGTAAAGTTACCTATTGAAAAAGTGTAGTCATTTGATTTGTGCTAATGTATTGTATGCCCTTTGTCATCCTTAGGTAAGTATTACAATTATAGTGTGATTAATGTTTTACTCACCTCATAAATAGTAAGTGCTACATGTTCAGCCAATTTATGGTGCCATAAAGTGGCAAACCAGCCATAAAGATGGTCCACAAAACGTTTTGTTGAACGTCTTCTGTGGCTCATTTGTATGGAGCCATAAATTAAACGTGTAGCTCCTCTCATCCCAATGCTGACAACCAGCATGGGTCCTATGATCAGGGACCTGGGATGTAGGTATGGGGTTTTTTTTGGTTTGTTTGGTTTTTTTAGAGGTCCCTGGGCACAGGACTCTGGGACGGGGAGAAGTTCCCTGAGGCCAGAGTCCCAGGATTTCTAAAAACCATACATACAGCTGTGCTGTCCTAGCACTGGCCAACAAATAGGTGGACCCATTATCAGCTCCAGGGCTGATAATCAGTGGAATGTTGGACCCACCCTGTACAGCTCAGGGTCTCCAGTGGGACCCAATGCTATCTGGGGCTTGTTTTGACTATCAGTTGTTGGCCCTGGATAGCCTTGAGTTTGGAATCCATGGGGGTCAGCCCTAGATCCCAGACAGAGGCATCTGCTGCCTTGATCTGCAGGATTGGGCTGGGGAGCAGCTCCACAGCAGCACATTTGGGATTGAAGGAATGTTATGTTGTATCCCAAATATTGCACCTCCTGCCTAATGCATGTCTGGCATGGCTTGAGGTGTGATGTTTGGGATGGGGCATAACATTCCTCCAATCTCAATCACACTGTTGTTTTAAAAACTTCCAGAGGCCTCTATTTCATTCTGAATTTCCATTGCTTTAGTGTAGACAAGCTTCCCTGCCACCTACTGGCCAGCCATTATTATAATGCCTAATTTGAGCACCTACCTTCGGAGAGCTGGTCATGTGTCTGCTCCTTACTGCAGAGTAAAACGTAGAGTAAATTATTCTGTAGTAATTGTCAGGTGTCCTCACCCCTGCAAATCAAAAGTCTTCTGGCTTTTGACTTTTATAAAGTAAAATCAAGCAGCAAATGAAAAATTCTCATATATTTTGCATCTATGTAAGAAGTAGAAAAGGCAAAAAGTTAAAAGTTAAAAAAATCCTTTACAAAGTACTCTTACTGAGGATTAATGCAATTGATTGCTGGTAATTTATATTGCATTTATATTGATTTGGAAGACTGTGGTCCAGGCTTTATTGATAGCTTTATATACCATGAGGAGAAAGCTTTGTAATATTTTATGGCTAGATTAAAAAGTTACATTACTTTAAATTAATCTGTTTAGTTGACTGTTACAAATATACCCTTCTGTCCACATAGGTAAAACAGTTTTTAAAACTGGTTATACTGAATTAGTTTGCAACTGTAAATTTCTTATAGCAAGCTAAAATGATATGTCCTTTTAAATCAATACAGTTACGTATGCAAAAGTTTGTACTGGTTTAACTAAATTGTTTTAAAATTATACTTTTTGTTAAGATGGTGCAAACTTTTTTAAATATAGTCTCGTGGCACAGAATTACGTTGTTGGGGCTTAAAAAAAAAAAAAAAATTCCCTGGCCTTAATTGATATAGCTGTTGCATTAGGATGTTACATAAGCAGGTTTTCCCAAGTATAATTCTCGCTAGTTTCAAACATCAGTTAATTGATGTGTAAGACATCTGTGGGAGGGAAGGCGGGAATATTTTACTCTAGAGTATAGAGAGGAATCCTGTTTTAAACCTATAATCAGTGCTATGGAATTCCTCTGTCACAGAATTTTACTCCTGCAGCTATAGCTTTAAAATGCATTTATGCTTTTAAAATTCATATCCTACTTAAGTGGAATTAATTTAAAAAGGAATAGTCATCCTAACTAACTCCATATATACACATTTCAGGAACAGCTCTAAAGGAGGCAAGCCCTGAAGGATGTAGTAACACAGATTCTTCCCTGAAATAAATGGGGCTTGATCATTTTGCTGGCATAAGTATATTGCCAGTAGGCACATCTACACGAGATGCTAAATGCACAGTAGACTAATTCTACTGCACATCAGCGTGTCACAGTGAAAGCCATGCCAAGATGCTAATGCACAGTAGAGTTAGTCTACTGTGCATTAGCGTCACTTAACAGGCGTGCATCAGCACTACCATGCAGTAGCTCTCGTTACTGTGCATTGAGTTTACTTGTTACTAGTATCAGGTACTAAACTCAATGGACAGTAACTATAGTACATTAACGAACATGTAGACCTGCCCAGGGAAGCAGGTGTTAGAGTCCCTACTGCCTTCATTCTAAGAGGCAGCTATGCTGGTAAAGCTCTTATGTAGTTAGGCCAACAGGAAAAGTTCATTTGCTTGAACATTTTATTCCATTCAAGGAACAGTTTTAAGGTGTACTAAGCTGTACTTTTGCCAGTGTAAACTGCATCTCCATTAGTGATGTTGGTTGTTACAGTACTAACAGCCTAGCTATGTTGTCAAATGTATCTCTTAAGCTGGAAACATGTTGTCTGTGGAGTGTGATCAGCTGTGCTGCAGTATGTCATGGCACAGCTGATTGCACTCCATGGACATCTACAGATGTGGCCAGTTGCCGTGCTCCAACTTGGGGCATAGGGGAATACAGTGCATGGGATTTTCCCACATGGATCTGCAATCCCATAGGGCAGGGGTTTTCAGCCTTTTTTGGATCAGTGTACCCTTGGCTGCTGGATGCGGGCGGGGGGAGCGCATGGCCAAATGCGGAGCAGCAGCAGCTGCTGCACGCGAACTTCCCCCACCCCCTGCGTCCAGCTGGCTGGGCGGCGCTCCATCCCCACCTGCCCCCTCATACTCCCTAGGGCCTTCTTAAGTACCCCCTGCCATAGGGGTTACCTGCTCCCTGCTCCCTGCTTGCAGATACACTTGGGGGAATCCCTCTGCAGAGGATTTCCCTGCTTGCAGATCCATGCATAGGGGAAACCCTCTGTAGATGTTAGTGCTCTTTTCTGGCAGCAGAGCAAAAAAGTGTGGGCTCCAAATGTGGAGGGGGGGGCCTCCCTTGAGAGTTCATCTCGTCTGAACTTGTAGGTACATGCTGGTGAAATTTCCCTAGTGTGCATATTGCTGATGCACAGGGCATGTGTTTGCGATTGGGAAACCCCTGCTTGCAGACATGTGTCCTGTGAAACCCTGACTTTCTCTGCTTACCCAGATGCATCCCTGGTGATCCCTGGGATGTACAGGACCAGGCCCATCAAGCCCAAAGAACTCCTGGGACCCAGCTTCAGCTACCTGTGCTGTTCTGCCATAAATAAACAGATGGCCACAGAAAAATGGCTTAGTTTATTACTACCTTCTGTTGTGGCTGCAAATTTGAATATTTGTGGCATACCAATCTGGGAATATTTCTATTCTAGGCCAAACACAGACACAACTTGTCTAGGGGCAAAAGCAACACCTATTTCGAGCCTTAAATTTAGGGAAGGCCTCTCTTTAAAAAAAAAAAAAAAATAATAAAGTTTGAACATAGAAAAGCCCTAAGCTTTCATTTTGATTACTTTTATAATAAAATGATACATGAATCCAAAGTTCTGCAGCATGTCAAAAATACAAGATGCAGAAACAACAGAAGATAAACTAAATTTCTTTTCAAAATAAATACGTTTATTGTACTCAAGTTCATTTTAATCTTCAATGAAAGTCACTTCCAGGGAACCAAGGCTTTTAGAGACTTATGCCATTGCTCCAGCCTTTTTATTTGGCAAAGGTCCAAAGTACAAGTTCAAAGTCTGACTTGACCTCAAGAAAAGATCTGTGGGGTTCTCCCTTGTTTTGCTACTATATCTGTAATCTTCAGGTTTTAAATTAAAGTTTTGTAATACAGTATGACCTCATAAATCCAGATATCAAAAATCCGGCAACTCTCCCCCCCC
>NW_005841919.1:9792-15175 GCF_000455745.1 Alligator sinensis
TCACCACCCCGTGCCACTGCTCTGCGTGCCGCCACTGCTCCAGGACTGGCTGCCACTACCCCCCGCACCCCTGCTCTGTGACCAGCTGCCACACCGCTTTAAAAAATCCAGCGTTTTCAAGTTTCCAGCAGGTGCTTGGTCCCGAGCACACTGGATTTATGAAGTTATGCTGTATTAATTTCCCATGTCTAATTTAAACATTAGATGTGGTGTTCAACATATCACTTCTGATTTAAATCGATATGTAATGGCATATCCGCAGTACTCTTTGAGTGTGACCTGCTCCACCATTCCTCATAAAAGTGTTCATTTTTAATTGCAGAATGAATGTTGACCTCCACCCCCCCATTTTAGCTGTGGATTATGAGTCTCAAATGATCCAAATAACTTATGTTCTTTTTTAAAAGATGCCACTAGGATACTATAGGAGAAGGCATCCTTGTGACTTTCTGTGCAGAACTTGCTTTCTAAGGTTTAAAATAGGTCAACAATATTTAAATTGGATAGAAGAGCATAATACCACTTAACTTGTCTTTCTTGTAGAATTCAGGTTTTTTTCTGGTTGACTATTCTGATTGCCCTTCAAGTGGGGTCTCGCAGACATTTATTGATGTAGTTACAACTACATAATCCAGTGGTGGGCAAGATCCAGCCTGCCAATTGATTGGAGACTTGCCTGCAGACAAGGGCCCACCAATTGATTGAATCCAGCCTATGGCTGCACCCATGGCACGCTGCATGTGGCTGAGCCCTGCCTGGGGCAGCCTGTGCTGCACTCATGCTCGTGTCCACCCCACGCCCATCAGACAGCATCATCCTGGCCATTGCACACAGCTTTCCGGCAGGGCTGCTGCCACAGCTGCCCAGGTACTGCTCAGCTCCCCCACCTCCTCCTGCGCTGCTCCTGGTAGCAAGTAATGTAGGAAAGCCATGGGGATGCATGCCAGGCAACAGATGCCCAGCCAGGGCAGGGAAAGCTGTAGCCAGGCAGTTGCTGCCCCAGGATGTAGGGCTCCAGCTCCCAGCCACCTTGCATCTGCTTTGCCCCCCTGGCTTCCCCACATTACCTGCTGCCTGGAGTGGCACAGCAGGCTCAGGAGAAGGAGGAAGAGCTGCTGGAGGTGAGGACTAACTGCTGTAGGCATGGGGAGCTAAGCACTACTTCAGTGGCTGCAGCAGCAGCCCTGCCAGGAAGCTGTGTATGCTGGCTGGGGCCAGGGTGGGACTCTGGTGGGGGCAGGGTGGGAGTGCATTGTGGGCTGCCCTGGGTGGGAGTGGGTGCGGCTCAGCCCCATGTGGAGCACCACTGGGGTAGCCGTGAGCCAGATTGGGGGGGGGAGGGGAGCCGGTACCACCAGGGTGAGTTCTGCTGCTTATGCCCCCTGACCCCTCCCTCCTCCCTCTCCCAGCTGGCTCCTGGGACCTAGCAATGGACAGCCCCACATGCACACCCCCTACACACCCCATCCACCCACATACACATAATATATGAGAGTAAGACTTTATTTTGAGCTATTATGCAATTGCTTATATATAAACACTGCTAAAAAGACCCCACAAATCGGAACAAAGAATATTTTTTAAATAAAATTAAAATGAAAGTCATAGTAGATGTTTAATTTGTTTTTTATCTATAATTTGTTAAAATTATATCTTCTGAAAGATTTTGTGTGGCTGTTGACAGATCACCAAAACTCATCAAGTGGCCCTCCTGCCAAAATAATTTCCTACCCCTGACACACAATCCCTTAAATCAGTGGTTCTTGCAGGTTTTTTAGACTCAAGACCTCTTCCATAACTTTTGTGACTTTAGCAGTACTCTAGTAAAAAAACTCCATTATTATAGTGCTTACCTGCTTGAAGGGGTGTGGGAAAGGAGTAGGTGCAGTTGGCAGGGGCTGTACTGCAGTGAGTGTGGGGAGGAGGAACAGGTGCAAGGGAAGAGCCTGTACTTCTCACTTCTCTGCATCCTGTTCTTATTTTCCTTACATCACTGCTTTAAATAGAATGTTTTGTTCTTTTCTTTGAAAGGGTAGAAATGTTACTAATTCACCAGTAAGACTGTCTAAAAGTTGTAGATATTTTTGGTATTAGAATTTTGTGCATTTGACTCCCAATAGGTGTCGCTTCAGCCAAATGTTGCATCCTATCTTTGAGGAAGCTTCCAATGTCATTAAAGAAGAATATCCAGATAAGAATCAAGTGGTATTTGCCAGAGTAGACTGTGATCAGCACTGTAAGTAAATGTTAGTTTATCTCTATTGCTTTTATTTAGATTGCTTATCAACAAATGTTTGACTTGCTTCTGGAAATACAAGATGAGCACTACAATATTTTTGTTGCTTTTATTCCAATAATGTAAAACAAGGCAGAAAACTGTTAATTCAGCAAGAGGCAAAACACAAGGAATGGCTATTGCCCCTGTTGAGAGACTAAGGGACCATAAAATTCTGTTGTGATTTTCTTATTGTAAATTTGCATTTCCTCCTTGGAGCATCAGCAGTTTAGGGTTTGAATTGCAGCATTCTAAGCACCTATTATGAGTGCTTAGTGCTGCTAAACTGTCAAGGAACTGAGGGCTTACAGGGTTGGAAATGTGCTTGCCACATTTTAGAGCAGGAGTGGGCCATTATTTGGGCTGGAGGGCCACTTAAGGAGTTTGGGCGAGTTCTTGAGGGCTGGGTGGGGGATGGGGCATGGTACCAACCTGGCCTCTGCCCCCTGTCACAGATGTACACACTGGGGTGGGGAGGAGGGAGAGGACAGGAAGATGCCAATTGATCTTATCCAGCCCTGGGCCTGTCTGTCCTGCACCAACCACTGGAAATCAGCCTGGGACCCCCACAGGTAGGGCACACTTGGCGGATAAGACATGGCTGCAGGCGAGTGGAGAGACCCAGCTTATCTTCCAATTCTATCCAGCGCCCCTGGCAATGAGGATAAGCAAATGAGACATGGTGCCTGGGTATTGGGGCCAAGTCCAGCAGTGGCAGCAGAGATGCTGGCAGTGGCAGTCAGAAGGAGTCGCCACCATGGGGGCTGCTGGGAAGCCAAGTCTGGCCATGTAGCCTTGCAGACTATAGCTCCTGGTGTGCCCAAGAGGGACACAAGGATAGGAACAGACTGCACTCTGTGCCAGCCAGCACTTATGAGCCCAGAGCTCCCTGTGCCTGGGTGGGGTGGGGCCAAGGGACCTTCCAGACAGAATTACTTGGTGGGCTGGATGTTTTAAAGGATACAGCATCTTGCTGCTTATGGGCATAAGGATTATCCCATTTGTTGGAACTAAGAGTAATTTTAAGTTTTAATGCAGTCATTAAAAATCCTGATGCTGCATAGCTCAAGGTAAAAGAGACTTTGTATGTTTAACCTGTACAAGCAAATATTTATCTTTGAGATGCTAGTATTTCTGAGTTTCTTATTGTTTTTTGACAATTAATACCTTGTTTCATGGTATGAACTAGAACCTTTCCCCTCCTCCCTTTTAAGTGACTTCTTGGCTTCAGAAGTTCTTTCCTTGTCCTTGCTTGTAGATTTACCAGGGAATAAATATGTTTTTAGTAACTTCCACTGAGATACCATTATTTGTGCTCTCTTTATTTAGAGTATTCATACTCGATGTCCCAACAGTTAAGAACACAACACAGGTGTGTTTGAACGATATCTCGGCCATGAAAATTATGTTTCAAGAAGGCTGTGTTAGCTTGGTGTATGAAATATAAAATAAGATGATTCATCAACCTGTCATGTGTGGGCAAACAGACTTGATTATTGTCCTCCGCAGAGATCTCTGTAAGGCTAATTCATAATCACAGAAAACTTAGAAAATTATTCCTGGATTGAATCCTTGAATCACTGGGAGTTAGGATCTATGTTTGATTGTCCTTAGCTTTAAAAGCGAAATGACACTATTTCCCTAATGGCTCTGGACAGCTTTGAAGCATTCATCTCGCTTTTCTTATCAGAATGGAGGTGATGTATTGATGCACTGCAGTACAAAGTTATAGCGTAGACCGTTCCTGATGGAAGAACTAATTTGGGTACACAACTGTGGAAACCTTTTGTTCCTTTTTGTGGCTTTAAATGCCCATGCGCAACAGGTGTTTTCTGCAGTTGCGTATAGCAGGGGTCGGTGACATATGGCTCACAAGCTGAATCCAGCCCATGGAGCCATCAAATATTGCCTGGAGTCAGGGAGCTTCAGCAGCATTCAGCAGCTTTGTCCATGCCATGGCTGGGTGCACCTGGGAGCTTTGCCAATGCTATGCCTGGGCAGCAAGGAGAAGCAGCAGCAGTGGCCAGGTCTTAGTGCCAGCCCAATGCAGACCTGAGCTGGGTCATTCTGGCTAGCTGCCAGAAAAATGTTGCTGACCCATGAGTTATAGCACTTCCTGATCAGCAGTAGAAATGCAACTGGTGTAATTCTTCTCACAGGGTACATCTTTCTTTACTTGCACAAAGCCAGCATGCTTTGTTTTGTCACACAGGTCATGCCATAGGTGCAATAGAAAAACGTTTTCCTATTAAGTGTCTTCTGTCTGTAACAGCCTTTCTAGAGTCAGAACGTAATAATATAATTTAGGTCTGGATTGATGATTTCTCTTTCCGTGTCTATTCTCCAAGTATACTTGGAGCGCTTCCTCTAAAGCACCAAATAGTTTAGAGTATTATAATGTGTGCCTGGTTGTCCTAAGAAAGCACATAATATGAAGTGACTGGTTGATGCAGTAATGCTAAGAAGGTACTAGTATCATTGTACAGGATGTTTGAAAGATCCTGTTTAAAATATTTTATATAGGTCAACAAATGATCGAAAAGATTAAGGTAAAACTGAGTTCAAAGAAGGGTCAGTAAAATGAGGAAGAGAATGGAGACCCTTTCTTATGAAAGAAAATGTAAGGAGCTTGCCTTGTTTAGTTTAGCAAGATAGAGCTTGAGAGGACATATAAGCACTCTACCAAGTATATCTGCAGAGTGAATATTATGGATGGTGAAGAGCTTCTTAGGCTGAAAAGCAGTGCTGCTGAAAGTCAAATAGCTACAAGCTGAGTATGGATACATTTTAACTGGAAATCTGAGGATTATTTCTAATCAGAGTAATGAAGTTTTGGAGTGGCCATCCAAGCAAAGTGATGGGGGCATGGCGCCTGAGTTGTTTTAAGATTGAACTGAAAATGTTTATCAAGAAGATGGTATGTTATGTCAGAATTTTGGCTCGCAGGTCAGTGTGTGGAGTCATCTATTTGTGATTCCCAGATTACCTTTATGTCACAATTTTTATACAGTAGAAGGCATCCTATAATCCCAGGTTTCGGGGCTTTTTCTGGTTGCCAGTAAGGACTAGAAAATATATATTTTTTTTCTTTCCATACGAGCTTTAGGG
>NW_005841919.1:15207-20286 GCF_000455745.1 Alligator sinensis
CTGGTCCTTTAGTAATCCCAAGGGTCCTAGTTTAGAGGGTCTTGCTTTGCTGCTTCTTCAGCAATCCCTCGAGGTCAAGGATGATTGTCTTCCATGACTGTCTTAATCTATGTGCCTGAAGATGGCTGATGAGACCTATCTAGGATTGACAGAATCTTCTGCAGCTTGGACATGTGTTTCTGTTTGGGGTGGGTGGTGCTGGATTCTCTATTTGGTCTGCAACATGCTGCTTCTGCTTTTCCATCTTCTGGTGTGGTCATGAAGTTTCAAAGTACTGAGATCCCTGCAGCAGACTCTCTCTCCATTTGGGGTGGTCCTGAGCAACAATCTACCATGAGCTGCTGACATCAATGCTGAATTTTTTTTAAGTTGGCCTTAAGGACATCCTTGAAGTGCTTTCTCTGCCCTTCTCTTTGAGTGTATGCCTTGGCTGAGCTGGGAGAATAAAACTTTCTTCAGGAGTCTGGAGTCAGACATCTGGATTATGTGGCTGGGCCAACAAAGTTGATGTTGGGTGATAATCACCTTAATACTTGTGGTGCTTGTTTGCAGGAGGACGCTAACATTAGTGCATCTATCTTTCCACTGGATTCGGAGGATCTTCCGCAGGCAGCACTGATGGTACTTCTCCAACAGCTTTACATGTCTCCTGTACATTATCCACGTCTCAGCTCTGTACAGCAAGGTGGGGATCATGACTGCTTGATAAACCATGAGCTTAATTTTGAATCTGATGTCATGATCTTCAAACACCTGTTTCTTCAGGCATCCAAAAGCTGCACTTGCACATTTGAGGTGATGTTGGATTTCTTCATCGACATCAGCCTTCTGCTAGAGATGACTTCTGAGGTACAGAAAATACTCAACGCTCTCCAGAGTCTCACCTTGGATCTGGATTACTGGAGCTGGGCACTGTTAATTAGGAGCTTGTTGTGGAGAAGGACCGTAGTCTTCTGAATGTTAAGCATCAGTCCCATTTTCTTGCATGCCTCGATAAAGACATCAACGGTCGGTAGTTTAGTTTCACTCTGGCTGGAAGCTTTGTTGGTGGTCAGATATAGCATTGAAGCAAGGAATATTAAGAAGTGTTGCAGCGATGATGCAGCCTTGCTTAATTCCCATTTTAACCTCAAGGTATCTGTGATAGATCTGTCACTGAGAACCACTGCTTGCATACTGTCATGAAGTAGGCAGAGAATGGTGACAAATGTTGGTGTGCATCTATACTTCAGAAGGATCCTCCATAACACATTTCAGTTGACAGAGTTGAAAGCTATCATGAGGTTAAATAAGGCCAAGTAGAGAGGCTTATGTCGTTCCTGGCATTTCTGTTGCAGCTAGTGAGCTGTGAAGATCATGTCAGTTGTGCCTCTTGATGCCATAAACCCACACTGAGATTCTGGAAGGAGCTCTTCAGCAAGTGATTCAAGAGGGTTCTCACAGTGATTTGTCCTGTGGTGGACAGCAGGGCAATTACTCTGTAGCTTCCAGTCAGACTTGTCTCCTTCCTTGAAGACTGTCATAGTCATGGCATCCCTGAGATCATCTGGGATTTCCTCATCATCCCAGATCCTTAAAATGAGGGTGTTGAAGCTGTGGTGTGAGATCCTCTTTTCCCTGTTTGAAGTTTTTACCAGGGATTCCATTTGCTTCAGATGCCTTGTTGTTGTTCATCTGCTTGATGGCTTTCCTCACTTCGTCAAGGGTTGGAGGGAT
This sequence comes from Alligator sinensis, assembly GCF_000455745.1. Lineage (NCBI taxonomy): Eukaryota > Metazoa > Chordata > Crocodylia > Alligatoridae > Alligator > Alligator sinensis. The sequence goes on from NW_005841919.1 coordinate 16,924, forward strand.
TCCAAGATCATCTCTGGCTGGGTGTTGTGGGATGGATTTGAGAGCACTCACATCAACGGCAAAGTCTTGATTTGAGAAGGAAGGTCTTCAAAATACTCCTTCCATTGGGCATTAAGATCTCCCCTTTCCTTGATCAGGTCTTCTTCATCCTTAGACCTCAAGGGGTTTGGTCACCGAGTGCTCACACCATAGATGGCTTTGTTGGCACTGAAGAAACCGTACATATTGTGGATGTCAGCGAGATGTTGAATTTCCTTAGCCTTGTCTTTCCACCATTTGTTCTTCATATCACAGGTCTTCTTTTGGACCTCTGCCTTGGCTTGTTGGAGAGTCAGTTTCTTTTGCTTGTAGTTAGCGTCATTTTGTCAAGCACAAAAGGCCTTGTGCTTGTGGTCGAACAACTCTTGGGTCTTCCAGTTGTTCTCATCAAGCCAGTCTTGATGTTTCCCAGTAGAGAATCCAGGTGTCTCTTCACATGCGCTAATGATGCTGGCCTCGAGTGAATCACACATGCTGCTCACATTCTCCTGTTGTTGTTGATTGCAATTCACCAGTTTTTTTGTTGAGGCACCAGTGTAAGAGGTCTTGGTTGCTTGGGTCCTTGAGTCCTTCAACGTTAATCCTCTGTTGGCATTGCTTCTGCTGCAGCCACCGTTTGTGAGCCAGTTTGAGTAACATGACCGAGTGGACGAGTCAGTGATCAGTCCAGCAGTCATCAGCTCCTAGCATAGTTTGGGTGATGTGGACATCTTTGTGATCCCAGGCATGGGTGATGACATAGTCAATCAGGTGCCAATGCTTAGATCATATCTTGCTTTGATGTCTTGTGCTTTTTTTCTGGCGGAACAGGGTGTTGGTGATTGTGAGTCCATGTCCACACATTTGGTCAAGAGGAGGATATCATTGGAGTTGACCTTTCGTACTCCTTCCTTGCTGTTCCAGAGGTTAAAAGCCTCTTCCAACTCTGGTGTTGAAATCATTGAGAAGAATAAGTCTGTCTCCCTCCAGAACATCAGAAAGGACTCAGTCAAGATGGGCATAGAATTCCTCCTTGGTTTCAAAGCAGCGCCAAGAATTGGGGCATATGTGCTGATCACAGTGGCATATTGGTTCCCCAACGGTTTAAGATGGAGAGTCATGAGACGCTCATTAATTCTAATAGTGAACTCATTAATTTGGTTTATGAGTTCATTCTTAATGGCAAAACCAACTCCATGAAGTTGGCATTTTTCTTCCTGTTTACCCTTCCAGAAGAAGGTATAGCTGCCTTCATGTTCTTTGAGCTGCCTATCTCCCACTTGCTGGGTCTCGCTCAGTGCAGCTACATCCATGTTGTATTGCCTCAGTTCTCAGGCCACGGTTGCAGTGCAGTGCTCCGGGCATTCATTATTAGGGTTGTCTATGAGGGTCCTGATGTTCCAGGTCCTGGAAGTTATGGTGTCTTTGCTAGTATTTTCAACTGCAGTAAAGGTGATCCTGCTGGATACAGTTATCCAGTCAGGAAGAAGTAAAGAATACTGTATTAAATAGGCTATGTTTAGGGCACCTTTTCTAGCCCCCTCCCCATGTGGGGTGAACAGAGCAGGTCCTGAAGAGGGCTGCTCAATCAGTTACAGCTGCCGGATTGCACTAATGTCTCGTCCAAGTGCTAGATGGCCTTGTAACTGCCACCTTCATGCCAGTTCATAACTAGGAGCTTCCAGACCTTACAATCATGCTCCCATCACGATAAGCTGGCCGCCAAAGGTCCTGAGGAATATGCTGGAAAAGCTGTTTTCATGAAAGATACTTGTGCCTGACTTTATTGTGGAGCAACTTTCACATGGATCTTGACAGAGCAGGATCTTGATCCAACGGGAATGAGACCAAGACAACTGGGATCTCGTTCCATTGCAGCCTTCATCTGCCTTGTCAGCCACTGAGATTCTAACATCTTTTTTTGCCTGCTTTGCTGTTGAGGACTTGTAGACCCATGGCTGGGGGCTGGGCAGGCTTATTATAGTGGCAACCTGTACTCTCCATGGTACAGCACCATCAAAGGATGTATGTGGCTTTTCAGGAGGGAAAGCATTGCCATCTGCTGTCCTTACCGTATCCTGGTGGTGCTGCCGCTACTTGGTCTGTGATTGCTTATTCGTCAGAGTTACCCCTTCTTATTTCACAGCTAACCTTTCCTGAAGGTCATTCCACTATCTGGCACAGCTCTAATCCCACAGGCTTTTCTGCTTAGGACCATACTCCTTGTTAAATTTGCAGCCAGGAAGGAATTTAGATCAGATAAGCAGAGACTGCGGGGAGGAAGACTTCCTCTGTAGCATGGGACCCCATGGTCTTTTTCAGAGAATCTGAGCATATGTTTACGAACTAAATTACTTTCCTGTGGTTGCAGTAGCAGGGCATTAGCAGTGCTCTCATCTTCCCTGTTTTTACTTATGCATGTTAATAGGGTGTTCTTCATGTTTTAAGTATTGTTCTTTACAGTTGTGGCAAGTAGTAATTTTGAGGATTCCTTTCATTCTTAATTCGTTGAGAACACAAGGGACTAAACTCAGTTGACTAGGAAGCCCCTTCCTGTCCTATGTTTATAAAATATTCTGATTTATAATCTCAACATTTCTCTAGAAAACAATTTATAAGCAAGTGATTCAATCAATAGTTCCCTTTAAGGTATGTGTTTAGAATTTTAAAAAAAGCAAACTGATAAACATGCAGTTTGTGCTGGGATACTCTTACTTCCTTGCCTGCATTTGTTTGTTACCTGTTGTGAAATCCCCCATTCAGTAAGGGACCCCCCACTTTCCCTGATTTTCCTTGTGTTGGCGACATACTTATAGAAACCCTTCTTGTTACCCTTCATGTCTTTCTAGCTGAAATTCCAATTGCACTTTGGCCTTCCTGTTTTCACTCCTGCATGCTTGAACCAATACTCTTATACTCCTCCCTAGTTGTTTGTCCAAGTTTCCACTTCTTGTAAGCTTTTTGTGTGTTAGTTCATGAAAAATTCCCTGCTAAACCAACCTGGTCTTCTGTGATACTTGCTTGTCTTCATGTACATCAGGATGGTTCACTTCTGTTCCCTCAATAAGGTTTCTTTAAAGTACAACCAGCTCTCCTGGAGTCTTTTCCTGCTCAGACTGGCTTTCCAGGGGATCCTGCCCATGAATTCCCTGAGTGAGTCAGTCTGCTTTTCTGAAGTCCAGTGTCCTTACTCTTGCTGCTCTCCTTCCTTCCTTCCTTCCTTCCGCTCGGACGCTGCGGAGCAGGCTCGCTTGGAGCTGCGTGGGGCGATCCCGAGCGTAAGACTCCCCGGCTTCCTATCTCTTTTCTTTCTTCCCTCCCACCTGTCTAAAGGTCTCTAGCCTC
>NW_005841919.1:20594-21069 GCF_000455745.1 Alligator sinensis
CCCTCCTCCCCCTTTGCGGGGAGGTCTCTTATCATTTGCCGCTTGAGGGGTGCATTTTTCTTTCCCCCCCCTCTTATTTTGCTCTATCCACGCTGTTTTTCACCCCCCAAATCCCTCCCTCCCTCCCTTTCAGTGGCTTATCTTCACTTTCTGTTTTGGCCGCATTCCCGGGAGCTTGGCCTTGAGCTCCTGTGTTTAAGTTTTCTTTTCGTTCCCTTAGGTTTTTTTGCTTTGTAGTTAACCCTGTCCTAGTGAGGATGGCTGCTCCTACACCTGGCAGCTGGCATGACGATGTCTCTCGGGACCTCCCGCTGACTCATGGCCTGAGGGTTCACACCCCTCTCCATGTGGGGCTCGAGGTTTGCATGGAGGCTCTAGCTGCGCTCCTGGGATGGCGTACCATCCGCTATGCGGGTCGTGTGAACACGGTCCCGATGATTTATTTGAGCACGCCTGCCTTGGTTGACAGGGTGTG
>NW_005841919.1:25530-34269 GCF_000455745.1 Alligator sinensis
CTGGGCCCTCACCAGGCTGCTTTGTTTATTTTCTCGGGGTGAGAAGTTGAAGGTTTTTGTACGTGTACTATGGGACAGGGAAGGGTGGAATTGTTCGTTTCTCGAGGGCTATATATAGCATGTTAGACAAGATGTGTATTACTGCGAAGGTGTTTGTCACGGGGTGATGTTCTGAATGTCCTGGAATGGTTTCTCTTTGGTGTGGTTTGATGGTTTTTTGCTTTCTGTACCTGATCTTTGTGAAATAAAGTTTTTAAAAGTCAAAGTCCTTCCTTCCTTCCTTCCCTCAGGATCCTGAACTCAATAATGTTGTGGTAATTACTGCCCAAGTTGCCATCCATTTCTACATTCCCCACCAATTCTTCCCTGTTTATGAGAAGCAGGTCAAGGAGAACACAACCGCTAGTTGGCCTCTCCAACATCTGCACCAAGAAGTTGTCACCAACATCCTTAAAAATTTCTTGGATTGCCTGTGGACTGCATTGCCCTCTCAGCAGGTGTCAGGGTGATTGAAATTCCCCATGAGAGCCAGGTCCTGTGATCAGGAAGCTTCTGCTAGCTCTTTGAAGAAAGCCTCATTCACATCTTCCTTCTGGTCTGGTGGTCTGTGTTCCCACCATGACATCACCCTTGTTTCTTTCCCTTTTCTCTGACCCTAGCCCAGAGGCTTTCAACAGGTGTGTCTCCAGTTTCATACTTGAGCTCTGTGCAATCTTACAGCTCTTCTACTTAAAGCGCGACTCCTCCTCTTCTCCCCTGTTTGTTCTTCCTGAATAGCTTGTACCCATCCATGACAGTGCTCCAGTCATGTGAGCTATCCCACTGCATCTCTGTTATTCCAATCATGTCATAGTTCTGCGCATGTGCGAGGACTTCCCATTCTTCCTGCTTGTTTCCCAGGTTCAGTGCATTCATCTACAGACACCTGAGGTAACTAGCCCATCGCCCTACTTTCTCAAGAAGAATGAGATGGCCTGCCCTGTTGCCCCCTTCTGCTTGTGCTTCCTCCAGATTACCCACTTCCCCACTTACCTCAGGGCTAGTTAAACAAGGGGCTTAAGTATTATTCTAACTGCTGAGTTTTAGCTACTTACACAAAATATATGTAGGTTAGTTTTTCTAAATTAAAGAAAGAACTTACCTTAAAGGCTCCCCTTCAGAGAGGGGGGCAACAAACTGACTTGCAAACTGCTTGCACACTGTCCTGTTTGCATGCCCCTGATCATTTGGGAGTTTCTTTTTGTACCCTCCTGGGCCTGGACTGGCTCTGCACCCTTGTTAGGGCTTTTGTCAGACACTGGGAGCAATAACCCAACTAGCAGCACTCCCAGCTGCTCAGAGCACAAGGCCAGACACTCAGTAAGCCAAACGCATGGACCTGTGGCTTGCTTACCTTGCTGGGGCAGGATCTAGTGCCTGGCTCCTCGCCTTCCTCTTCTTCCTCTCAGTGAACTGCTTGCAGACCACCCTGTTTTCTTCTCCTGTTCATTTGCTCAAAGTCTTTTTGAAATGACAGTGGAAAATTGATAATGGTCATCAGGTGCAATTTAGAAAATAATTGTAGTAGCAAATTGCTAAGTGTTTTTTAAATCAGTAGACTATTAAACTTGTCACTATGTCATTCAAATGATTTATTTCTCTTCTTTCAAAATGATTAAAAATAAGTTCAGTTGCTTGATAAGTGTGCCTATACAAGTATTTGCCTATTATCAGAAAAAATGCTTGACTCACCCTTAATTTGATCAGTTGCTTTATCTCAGAAAATTGACTAGAATTAATTAGAAACTAGGAATGTAAATATCATTTTAAACTATTAATTTAACTTCCTCTATTTATATTAGTTAAATTATAACTGATAATGCAGCAGCTTCAGTATAGCTGCTGCTGCTGGGAGCTGCTTCCAGAGCCCTTTGACTTGAGAGTGAAGGGGGAGGAGGCTGCAAGTCCAGCCAGACAACACAGCCCAGGTGAAGCCCTGTCCTGGAAGGGAGGGAGCACTTGTGAAGAAGCAGCTGATTGCTTAATTGATGTCATTAGGCTGCTCCCTCTTTTCCTCTTAGGCCATGGGTACTGGTCCCACTCATCCATTTCCCCCACTCCTCAATCCTCCCTCTTACCTGCTCTGCTTCCTTCTGATTCCTGCTGCTCTGCTTCCTTCTGATCCCTGCTGGAGCATTGTGTGACTTCCCTTCCCTGCCAGTCTGTGACGGCCCCAAGATAAAGGATTCAGTTATCATTGCAAATATCTGTTAAACAATTAATTGTTAACCTTTCACATCCCTACGAGAACCCAACTTTTTTTAACCTAATTTTGATTACTGGTTATCTTTGAGCAGTGCATTTTAGTTATTAAACCATCTTGTTGGCTGACAAGATTTATTTGGCTACATGGCTTGTAGGGTTTTGGGACTTAAAAGTTGGTCTTGAAGGGAGGTGGAGGTAGCAACATCTGTGCTTAAAGTAACCTTAACACTTTTAATAATAAACCATTATAGAGGGACTTAAATTTCAGCCCTAACATTTAAGTTTTCTATACTTACCTTTTGTCTCAGGTTGGCAACTTTAAAGTAGCTGAACAATTTCAGGCGAAACTTTTTTAAAGCATTTTGGAGGAAAAATAGGTAGGTTTTACTAATAACTACTTTTTTTAGATTCAACTTGCTTTGGCACTTTTTCAATATAAAGTAGAGACATATAATTTGGTGGAGAAGATGGTCCTGGGATGAGAAGTGCCTTTTGAAATGTCCATGACAATGTAACCCTCTGAAAAATTCCTGTCTATGTGTTCTTTGAGTTTTAGGCTCATTGCCTAATCTCTTAACATGCCAACTGTATAAAGTATTCTACTAACCTCTGTTAACCTCCTGCTGAGGTTTTGATATGATTGAACAAAGCAAGAGATCTGGATGGAGGGTTGATGATGTTGTAGCAGTGCTGCTCTCCTTGGTTTAAGGCAGTGGTACTCAACTTATGGCTGTGTTCTGGATTCAGCTCCTGAAATGACTGGATCTGGTCTGCAGCATGTGGGGATCAGCAGCACGCAGTTTGAACTGGTGCCTCCCCTTTCCTGCTCTGCAACTGTGCCACTGATCCCCTCTGCAGCCCTCCCTGCATTCTCCTTCTTCCCTCCCTGATAGCTGGCACTGCTTACTTTCTTCCTCCCAGTCTCTCTCTTCCCCTCCTCTAATCAGGTGCTGCATACTACAGGTAAGCCTTCTCCCTCCTCCGTGTCTGACATTAGCAGCCACCTGTTTCCCCTTTCTCCTCTAACTTCTCCCCTCTCCCCTGCTGCAGGGGATTGGTGGGCCCTGCAAGCACCCTGCCCAGCACTCTAAAAGGTTAGGCTCTCTACTGATCTAAGGAAAGATACCCTGGGTTGCAAGGTGAGAAGAGTGTGGTTTCTTGTCTCTGCTTCTTCCACTGGATGGTATTTAATTCTGTTCCCTTGGCAGTACTTATTACTAAAGCAAAGCCTCACATCCCTAGCGAAGATAAACCAAATAGCACTCTCTCCATTTTACAGCTTGCATAAGGGCAGTTCTGCTAAAGCCAAAACCAAAATTCTGGTCTCTCGTGACAAACCTAAGGCTCATCTACTGAATGATACGGCATTTCAGGATGAGTATAGCATATCTCTATACTAGGCTGTTGTCTGCAGTAATAAAATGAAACTTGCTTCTGGAACCAAGAAGAGAACTAGGGAGTCCTGATTTCTATTATTCCTCTGTGTCTAGTAGCCAATAGCAAACTGTATTTCATGAGAAACTTTTTAATTACAGTATTCCCTAACATTTGAATGTGTAACCTCAAAAGCATTTTAATTTTTAGTGTGTACGCTGTTCATTACTATATTAAAGGAATAACTAAATTAGTTATCCGCCATGATTCTCCTGATAGGCTATAGGTAGTTATGCTAGAGTCCTTAAAACACGGGCGGGCAAAATGCGGCCCGTGGACTGGAAGAATAACCTGGACGGCTGCAATCTGGCCCGTGGGGCCCCTAAAAAATTTAGAAAATTTATTTATTTGTCCCTGGTTACCTGTCATATGGCCCTCAATAGCTTGCCAAACCTCAGTAAGCAGCCCTCTGCCCAAAATAATTGCCTGCCCCTGCCTTAAAAGTTTATAGTAGAAATCTTAACTATAGCCATTTTGTGCTGTTGTAGACTTACTCTTCTACACTAGTGTGTAACACTTATGCTTGTTTTAATGTTTATTAACCTCTATAGTATAAAAAGTTACTGGCTAGTATTTCTATTTGGATCAACTATTTTCATATCTATATTTTTATGCAACTTGAGGTTTTGTAGCACAATTAGTCCAGGTGTATGTTCTAGAAGTGGTGAATTGTTTGCATTGCAAGCTGTTTCTTTCCACCTGAAAACAAATCTCTTTTAGGGAGACCAAGTAGCTGCTTTCAGACTATTCTAAGCAACATTCATAATCGTCATCTGGGCATAGATACCTTTCACTTGATGCGCTAGTATTCAAACACTAAAGGTCCCAACAGCTTGCACCAGCCTCAGAGGCAAGGTAAATTAAAGAGAATTATTGATGCTCTGCAAAACGTTTGATGCTTACAGACAAAACTGTGCGCTCTCAGCCAAATACAAAGAAGTTCTTCTGAAGTCTGATCTTTAGCGTCTCAAATGTGATTAAAACAAGTTGTAAACTTTTAACAATATATTCAAACTTTGTGTCTATTACTTTTAAATTTATTTGAGGGCATTATGAAAACATCAGCTGAAATATGCATTCATCCTTCAGCCTGTCTTTTCATTGTTAATTAATTACTGAAGACAAATTCATATTTTAATGCTTCTACTCAAATTACCAAAGCCACCCTTTGCAGGAAGAGGTGAGCATCATTTGCTATTTAAACTAAGTTTTACAGGAGAAATAATAAATATTCTAATACACAGGTAATGGAACAGCCAGGATTTCATTTTTACTGGGAGACACAACACATTCTTCTACTACGAAGTGTATGATTTCCAGGCAGGTAGTTTAAGAGACTTGAAAAGATATGATTGATCTTACATGAAGAATCAAAACACTTATCCGTTAAAGCCCCAAGTTCAAAGCAATTAAATGAAGCAACCCTGGATTTGGGTACAAGAAGTCATGTCCTCTTCAAACCAGAAGGCGGCATGTCAGGGCACCAGGGAGTTGAACTCCCTTTGATGTTGTAAATAAGATCATAGTGCCAATAAGTCATAAGAACATAGGTGAAACCATTATCAGATTCAGTAAAGAAGATTATAGTGCTAGTCCCACTAAGTCTAGATTTTAGTTTCAGGTTTATGCCAGTCTCATTGCATCTTTTGTCCAACTGTAAGGGAAAGAAACAATACAGGAGCAAACTTCCTACCTCCACTGACAAAGATAGTTTGTTTGTTTGCAGCATAAGAACATATATCACCTGTCACTCCAGAGCAAGCCCCCAACAGCCTGGTACATATGAGTATGGAGAATGAGAAGTAGGTGACAATCGTCATCTAGAAGCTAGCAGTCGTTGATTACCTCTGGGATATCAATCAATTCACTGCAGTATAGGCAATTCCATAGCCAGATCAGTTCTCTGGGGAGGGTGTCCTGCACCACACAGAAAATGCTAGTACTGGGCTTCCTTGATTTCTCCAGCTCTCAAGAGGCTGGGATTTGTCCAAATGGTGTTTCTAAGCTGCATCAGGGCCATGTTCATATACCATGATCAGTGTACTCTTGTTCAGAATATCAACTGCAGGGACTACTTCGTTGTGCTGCGGGGTATCATAGAACCACTGAGGGAGGTACACTTACCTGGCAAACTGGATGGCTGGGCAAGGTCCACAATGCCAGGGTCTTCAGATACAGCCTGGTTCCCCTGGTGATATGGGGAACATTTTGCCTGTGACTTTTCCAACTTAAAGGTGCAAAGGTGATTATCCTGCTTTATAGCTTAGGGACTCATCTGTCCACTCTTCCAGTTGCTCATGAAGCCCTATGACAGATGCTTAGATTCCAGAAAGGAGATTTGCAACTATTAGGTGTGCAGTTGCCAAATGACTGTGGGAATACATTTTTGGGTGTCTTCAGATGCTGTGGAGGATGCTGGGGTGCATCTAGATGCTAATGAGTGTACTTGACTTGGATGGTCATTTTGGCCTGCATCCTGCATGTCTGCAAGAGCAGAGAGTAAGACCCTCCTTGAAGCCTGGGAAGCAGAAACCCAGTGTGTCACTGGCTAGTATCAGGCACCAAAGACCAAGCTTCTTGACTACTGCAGCCAGAGATTGAGCCATACTCATTCACCAGGCCTTCCCTCACTACTTCTAGTGATAATGGGCCACAGGGTTGGAAGAGCACACCACCATCTAACACCAAAAAATGAAGACAGCAGCTCATTGCCATCTTTTTAAACTTAAAGAAGTTATTAAATATTTTAAACATTCAGATGCTGTGTGATTTGCTCTTAGAACTGACAAAGTACTATGCAGTCCCAGGCTGTATGGGATGTGATGGGATTGCAGCATGGATTAGAAGAAGGAAAATTGTAGGGAGAGGTAGAGTTGTGCTTCCTGAAAGTAGCCCACAAGCAGCCTAGGGTTTCTAGCGTGGGTAGAAGAGGACAGCTTTGTTGCGTAGAGAGGTTGAAGGGGCTGAGACTGTGAGTAGTCATGGTATGGGGTTGGGGGCATGGGTGGATAGTGATGCCTCTGAGTTAGTGATGTGTAGACCTGTGATTTTTTTTGTGGGGGGTACCCGCCAAGACAATGGGGGCAAAACTGAGCACAGCTTGGATACTTTTCCTCTGCCTGTTGAGGGTTGTTTTGAGAGACTTCTGTATTCCTCTACAGTCTAGCCTGCCTTACTGCCAGCAGTCTCAGTAGTGGGCTTATCATTCTGCTTGCCTGGGAGATCCACCTTCTTACCAGGTCAGCATGCTTGTTTTGTAGGCTGTCTTTTATCTACAGTGATACAACCCTCATTTGTGTCCAAAACGGCTAGATAGGATATATGGTAGTGGGTCTCAACCTTGTTAGACTTGAGGATAGGCTCAAGGTTCCCCTTAGAAAATTCCAGTTCTTAGTTTTCACTTGTTTTTTGACTCCAAAAATAAATAGAGCAATTCTTCTGTTGCAAAGAACTCAGAAAAACCACAGCAGGACAGATTGGTTTTAACACTGCAAATTCCTATTTGAAATCTCTGGGTTTGTCTTGTGAATCATATTTGCACGCCTAACAGTGCTAATGTTGCACAGCACCCTATGGCATGCTTGAAAAGATCTCAAGGTACCCTAGGGTGCCATGGCAGTCAAGAATTGCTAATATATTGCATCGAGTGGACATCCCACTTACCTGTGCTCCCATCATGCTTCAGGAGTTGGTTCTGCCTCATAAGCTTATTTCTTGAATGGGCACTGTGAGTAATGAGAGCTCCCAGGAACAAGAGAACTTGCTGTTCAACATTTTGGCAAAGCTGCATGATTTTTTTTCCTCCTGAGGTGGTATGACTTACTTTCCTGTTCAGGGTTGTATTTCAATACGGATTCTATAGACTTCTTTCAAGAATGAGGAGACCAGTTCACCTGGCACATTCTGGGATGGACTGGTGCGTTTGAGGAGACCTGCCTCCCGAGGCAACCTCAGCATCTGCATTGCAAAGTCGCTCTCTTCCAAAGCCTGTCCGCTGTACTGCTCTAGAGAAAATGTATCATCCTATCCCAATGAGGACCACATGGGAATGCTTGCATCAGAACTTAGGTCATTACCACTGGCACTTCTGAAGCATCTCCTTGTACCTGCCTGTATACTGTCCTCCTCAAGGTACAGTCCACAAACTTTCCCCAGGATATTTGAAAGTGTAACAATGAGATGAACAGATTGACTGTCAGCTGCTGTTATATGCTGCAAAACCATGCCATTCTACAGCTCAGTGAGCACCAACCTTTTTGGTAGGTGTGCCACTCCAATCCCTTTCCCCTACCTGATTTGCTGCTCTGCTTTCTGCTCCCAGCTCTGTGCTCCCTGCCTAATATTTCTGCTTTGTTTTCTGCTTCCTGCCCTATTTGCAGCTGTGCTGCCTGTCCCATTCCTGATCTGCCATGTGTCCCACACAGAGCCATGCCACAGGTTGGTCTTCCCTGCACCAATTCATTGTCGCTTCCCTTCGTTAAAGAGGAGGTGACTGGTTCAGGAGGGGTTCAGCCATTTTCCACTGCTCTTCTGGCTGCATGAGAGTTATGCAATGGTTAGCATCTCTGGAGAGAGAGAAGTTGCCAGGAAAGCTGGAGGTGGGGGAAGGGAGACATTCAGCTTTTATCCTTCTGTATCAGTAGCATGTTTTTTGTACTTGGGAGGTAGTTTTCCTTTGCACGTGTTCTTTTTTTTAAATAATCACAATATTTTTTAAAACTGAGCTGTACTTATTTTAAATTCTCATACATAACTATTGAAATGTCTGTGTAGGGAAAGTTAGATCCCTACATGTTGAATAATAAATATCTAGTATTTTTTATAAAGGGGATCTTACATAATATTCTTAAAGAAGGTACAGCCTGTAACGTGTATCTCTAACTGTCATGATATGTAACATTTTAAAAGCTGATTCTGCTAACAGTGGAAGACCTGTGTGTTTACTGTGTGAGCAGAGCATAGCGATGGCTCCCTACCTACTCCAGAATGTTATCAGTTGGACCTGCTAAAGGGCTCCTTTTCTTGCTTTCTGTAGTCACTAGCAGGACTGTAAACACTCTT
>NW_005841919.1:34279-42168 GCF_000455745.1 Alligator sinensis
TCTAAGAGCTGCTATTTTCCCCAGTCTAGATAGCAAGCCACAGTTTCTTTCCCAAAAGTAATTTGACTTTGTTTCCTATGAATGGAGACAGAAATGACAACTTTTGTTTGATTTGGCCACAGAAAGCAGTCTATAGCTGTGACCAAACACAAGTTCATGGCTGCAGACATCTTAAAAAATGGCTGATCTGGTGAAAAATATCACCCTCATTGCATGAAGTATCAGATAAAAACTTTTGAAAATGTAGCATTTTTTGTAACTTGTGTTTGCTGAGCTCCTAGCCTGTGCTGTTTTCAGAGTGGTGGGGGGAATGAAGGGAGTTTAGTCTGGGGCTTTTTCAGCCCCCCTAGAAGATGGGGTGGGTGTATTAGAGCCCCTCTCTCAGGTGAGGGCTCTAATTCACTCACTGTGCCTTTCAGCACCAGTTGGGGAACCCCAAGAAGGAGTTCCCTCTGCTGCCTTCCCCCTCTCCCATTCTGAAAACTGGGAGCACTGGCAGAGAGCCTAGCTGTTGCTCTGGGAACCTGGTTGCAGGCTCTGAGCCTTCAGCTAGATTCTTCTCTCTCCTAAAACCAACAGTGAACTTCTGTTTGGTCTGGGGTAAGGTTATAACTCAGAACACTTTGTAGAAATGGTTCTTAGTTACAGTGGGGAGCTGCACTTCTGTCTGCACCCGATTTCTTGTGCTTATATTTTTTCTTAGAATGCCAGATAATTTAAAACCTGTTTAAACACGATGAGAGTGATAAGACTTACGGTTCAGCTTTTGACATAGTGGAGTGCTGTGTTGTTTAGATGAGGGTTTAGAAAGAAGTGAAAAGTATTAAAATCATCTGTATGGATTTAATCCATTATCTTGATGGCATATGTCAGTTTAGTTGCTCACTCCACCACTAGTGAGGCATCTGACTGTGGGCTAATGTGTCCCCTAAATTCTTGTTGCATGTTCTTCATGGTATAAACCATGCTACATCAGTGATCTGGTGCCCCCCCAGACTCGGGAGGCACCAGTCACCCATGTCTTCTGCAATGGGAAAGTGCCTATGATCTGATATTTCATGGTCAGTGTGTTTTGTATGTTTTCTGTCTGATTCCACCTTGGATTGGTTAATGACTCTTCTTAAAGTCGGGGGAGGGGGAGGTATCAGATCTTTTTTTAATGCCAAAGCCTGGTGTGCATATCAGTTTGGAATGGCATACTATAAAAGTTAATCATGTATCAGTACTGTCTTGACTACCCTTATTTCATTAACCTGAAATATCATTGCAACCCTTGAGATCTAGTCTCTTTTCCCAAAACTAGTTACATTTCCAGTTTGATTGGGCAATGGTCTTTTCTTCTTAGGGTTCTTATTCTCAAAAGGAAAGGCTTTCACAGGTATAAATATGAGTAAATTTGTTGGAATAGAAGGAAAACTGATATTAAGCATATTTTTTCCATATGAAAGATGTAGAAAGATGTAGTTGTGTAGGAATCCAAAACGAGTAATTTTCTCATTCTTATACTTGGTCTTTAAGGGGTTGTTCTAGGTAAGTTTGCATCTCTTAGGGTCATTTTCAAAACCTGATTTTAGAGTTATTTTTTATAAAAGTTGTGAATAACCCCTTTCAAAATAAAGGCTGGAGAGTTTCTAGGTCAATTTCTCAGTACCATAATTAATTTTTGTGCGTGTTACCATCGTATTTAGTTATAGGCAGATCCAGGAGAAGGCATGGGAGGGAAGGTTGCAGCCACACACTCTTGATTGTGTCGCACATGTGCAGTGAGCTCTCTTAGCTCACTGGCTTGTCAATGCAGCTGCTGCCAGAGCCTGCTTTAGTGCAGCTTCAGAACCCAGAAAATGAATGCCACTACCACTTGCCCCACCCCTCACCCCCTTGTCCCCTGCCAAATTTGATGATAGGGAAAAAGACTGGGGACCGGCGGGGGAGAGGAGGCAATGATATTCATCTTTTGGGTTCCAGAGAGTGCTAATTTGGGCTGTAGTAACAGCTTTGTGTGATGAGTCAGTGAGCCCAGAGAGCTCACTTGCATGTCACTCAGCTGGTCCCCAACGCTTCCCTGCTCAACTCTGTGGATCCACCCCAGTATTAAATTAAATGAGCAATTTGTTTCATCTGAACTCTGACGTGGGGAATGCTGCATTCAGCAGTCTTACACATTGCCCTCCACCCTTTCCACCTTAAAAAACATTTGACAGTGAGTAGGGTAGAAAGGAATAGTCTGAGGGTTAGGAGGATATTTAATGGGTTTATCTTACATTTATCCTTTTACTTTGCATCAAGTCTTATGGGCGCCTAGAGCATAGAGATTGCATTTAGTAATCTAAGTAAATAGCAGCATTTTTGTATTTGGAAGTCATGTTCTAGGCTAACATTAAAGGCTGGTGACCTGATAACTTGATTTCTCCAGCTGCGTCTTTCACTGTCCAAAATTCTTTTTGTCCCCTGACTCCCTCCTTCCCCAATGAAGTAGACTACCTCTGAGGTAGGGTTAAATTAGATTGGGTCTGCCATTTTTGGAATGATTTAAGCTTCCTGTAACTGATTTAACTGTAACTTCTGTACAGTTTGCACTTAGATTGACCTAACTAGGGATTCAAGGCTGCCTACACACATGCTCAGAGGTGGGGGGAGTGGAGGGGCATTTTAATTAAAGCAGTTCTCAGGCAGCTGCTCTAATTAAAACACTGTACATCACATGTTAAGCCCCTGCACATTTAAAAATAGCCATGGAACACTTTATTTAAACTTCATTTGATGAGGTTTAGTTAGTTTGATTAATTGAGTCTGCTTTGATGCATTCTGATTAGCACACCAACGAGCATGTATATAAGCAGCCTAAGTGTAAGGTCTGCACCTGAGCAAACTAAGTTAGATCAGGTGACCATTTTTAATGGGATCTAACCTCCCCCTAGCCCCAAAAATCTGTGGATTCATATGTAAGAGATGCCCATATTTTTGCTTTAAAGTATGTATTTTCTGTTCCGTATGGAACTCCTGTTGTAGCTGAGTTTCTGCTTGATTAAGAGCTCGATTAAGAGCATTTCTTAATCTAATAATTTATCCTGTGTTAAGGAATATTCAGAGAGAAATGGCATGAGTTCTCATTTTTAAAGGCTGACCATTTCTACAGGCAGGGTAGACGTAGCATGTTATAAATAAAGAGCTACTGGGAGGAATCTACTTTGCATTGGTGACTTTATTCCTTTTCATCTTTCCTTGTCTCATGCCATTCACATTTTCTTTTAGCTTTTTCTTCTCTCTTCCTGCCTTTCAGTCTTGTATTTTATTATTAAACCACCTTTTCCTCTCAATCTGACTGACTCTAAATTTATTATATTAATTTAATAGTTCGGTGGTTTACTAGAAAAAATTGATATCAGATTGAAAATCATGGGTTAAAGCATTAACAAACTACTAAAACAAACTTTTAGATAAAAGAATAAAGCAAACATTCCTACACAGTTCACTTTCTTGGAAATTATACGCGTCAAATGAGTGTAGGCAAACATTTCGTGTTTAACAGAGTAAATATGGTTACCTCTACAGATATGAACTGAGACTTTGATAATGTAATGGAGCAAATATATTCCTTCTATATGTAGCACTGGCCTCGCTAAGTTTTCTGTTATGAAGGGCATTTCTTGTTCTGATTTGCAGTTTTTTGGTAGGATTTTTTTTGTGGCCATTCAAAATTAACAAATCAGAATTGTAACTAACAAAAATGATAATTCAGATAAATAGAAGACTTGTTTGGAAAGGCAACAGTCTACTGGCTTTTTTCAGATCCATAGCTTCCCATTTCCAGGCACAATGGAAACCCCTGATCAGTGTTTGGGTTCCATTTAATTTTACTTTCTAAGCGCAGATGGCACAATATGTAATATAAAACTAGTTAGGGAGCCACGAATTCATCTTTTAGTGATTCACTGCCCCCTGTAAGTCTACACAGTGAGACTCTGAAACACAGGATGGTTCTTTCCACCCCACAACAAGAAATAACATGTTGTGTGTCAGAGACAAGTCTCCTGACAAAAGGAAGACGTAATAAATGTGACAGATACAAACATGTTGTGTAATACACTGCTGAAAGAGCTCATGGCTATAAGAGCCCTGTAGAATAGACTGTAGAACATTGGGAGTTTTTGTAAAAATCTGTGACACCACCAGAAAGGCCCACCAGGCCGGTCAAAACAATATTTTCAGCAAACAGTTTGATGCCCCAGTGTGATGGGTAGTACTGCCAATGAGATGTCTCTTCATAGGCTGTTGGTGCAGTCTTCATGATAAGGGACTTTAGATACTGAAAAAGTGCACCACTTGAATGGGTAATAGCTGTTCAAGAGTGCGATTTCTTGAAATCTCTTTAAAAAAATTTTAATGTATAATTCAGCTTTTCTACAACGTATGCAATCTTGTCCTTCTGTTAAAGTTTCTTTGTGCTCTTTGGCTGTTTACAGAGTTTGCACTACTTCTCTCAGGAGAGAGCTTTTTGTCCCCATATCTTACAAACAGGTATTGAACCAAAACCAAACCGGAACCAAAGAACCAGTTTAAAATGGTATCTTGACTTGAACCCGAAGCAAAATTGAACCATAATTTGTCGTGTTCTACTGAACCTGAACTGGAATTGAACTGAAAAAAAAATGGGTTACCAGTTAAAATAAAGGTTCAGACTTTACTAAAATGACACAAAGATTTTTTTAAAACTATATCAAACCTACTGGTTTATTATGACACAAACAAATAAAATAACACATGCACATGAGAGAGCTACCAGGAAGGCATGCCTCACATTTCTATATTGAATCCTCAGTATTTTTTCGAAGCTAGCTATTTCTATCATGTTTTTGCCCTTCTTTTTGTGGTTCCTTAGTCTATATTATCAACAGTCAATTAAGTTAAATGTTTGTGAGTAGCTGTAAATACTACTGTTTTTTCTATTATTGGACGCTTGTTCTTAATCCAGCAATGTCAACTCTTACGAAATTATCATGAGAGTCGCGATTTCTAAGTAAAATGAAGTGTGACTCATGATAGAGCTCTAAAATCTCAGGATTTCTTATTCTGGCATGTGTAGAGCAGTGCCCAGCAGGTGAGTCTGTGGAGGTGAAGGGGCAGGAGGAGGGGGGGGGGGGGGGGGGGGGGGGGCAGATTGAGGCCCCCACTGAGGGAAGAAGATGGGGCACAGGGTGGGGTAAATGGGGCCCTGGGGCCAGGGTGGATCATGCAACAGCTGTGGGGAGGGGGATGTGCAGCTCCCCACCACTGTGCGCACCCACGGAGCCACGGGTGGCACGCATCCCCTGGATTTGTGCATGGGACAGAGGTGGGCTGCCTGCTGCAGGCTGGGGCTCTGCGCCCTGCTGCCTTTGTCCCAGGAGCTGTGCAATGCCGTATTGTGCCTTCTGTTGCCAGGCAGGCAGGGGATGTGCAGCACGGGCAGCGCATGACTCCCAGGGCAAAGGCAGCAGGGCGCAGAGGCACAGCCCACCTCCACTCCACTCACAAATCCAGGTGGCACATGCCCCCCATGCCTCTCCCAGGGGTGCATGCAGGGGCGGGGAGCTGCGCCCCCCTGTGCCCCTGGACAAGCCTCCAGTGGTTCTGTCGCATGACTCGCCCCAGCCCCTGCCCCAATCCTTCCCTTACTGCGGGGGCCTTGATCTGCTCCCCCACCCTCTGGTGGCAAGTCAGAGCAATACAGTCAAGAAATGGTATGAAACCCTTAATATGTGACAGCTCACAGGACATTTTAACTTTTAACACCACTTAGGATTTTTTAAGTGTAACTTCACCCTTAAAATATCTGCTGAGGCTACTGGTGTAATACAGAGAGGAGTTTACTGTTCTGCCTGTACACTGCAGCTTGCAGTTGAAGATTCACTGAAGGAATGTACAATCTCCAACATAATTCATAAAGTTGTTGTGTGTGTAAAAATTGGAAAAGTCCAACATTATTGGTAATAATGAGGAATTGAAGTCAAAATACGTGATCATAAATTGTCCTCCTAAATAGCATTCTACTTACGACATGCTTGAGAGAGTTTTGAGAGGGACTTGGGGCTCAGGAATTTGTCAGGACATAGCCACCTCACCATGAGCTTCATCTTGCAGAAGCAGAATGGAGTGCCATTGAAGGTGTAACAATTGCACTAAAACCTGCTAAAGTAAACAGGAAGACAACTAATGGGGTGACTTTTATGGTGCTTGGTTAAACTGCCAACTGGAAACAGAAAACCCTCATCCACTTTAGCTCAGCCCTTACTGGCTTCCAGGAAAAAATGAGGAAAAAAAAAATGAGTAGCCAGACTACCCACGAGATGTCTGGGTAGTTGAAGTCTCCCATGAGAACCATAGACCGGGAGCGTGTGGCCTCGGCCAATTCCCTGGCAAACTCCTGGTCAAGTTGTGCATGTACCTTGATCCCAGATATCAAATCCTTCTGTCAGAAGAAGAAAAAGTCAAGGCAACATTTCATTTAACCAATACAGGCACAAAAAATGGGAAATTCTTCATTCAGAAGACGTTGAAGTCAATGATATTATAGAATCAAAGGCCCACGTGTCTGGAAGCAAAAGATCAGATGCTGAATTGGGCTCTTTTCTTAAAGCTCATGAAATCTCTCAAGAGAGAGAGATCTAAACAAAAGAAAGCCCTCCAAAAGATAGGGCCGTATCTTGAGTCATTTGCAGCTTGAACCATATCTCAGTAGAAAGGAAGACATATTAAAATACTGGGAACACACACACAAAAAAAATGCCAAGCCTGTTCTATATTAACTGGCAACAACTGAAATGGCAGTTCCAGCAATATAAGTGAGTGCTGAAAGAACATTTTCAGGCCTCAAATTTATTCAGTCAGGACAGAGGTTCAATATGACACAGCAGATATTAGTATATGTTATTTTAGTCCACTCAAACAAATTGTTCATGAAAAAGGAATTGTTTAGACAGCACAAATACTTGCCAAAGCCATGTAAAGCTGAAGTCAAGTGAGATCAAGTTAAAAAAGAACATTAGTTGTATAAACTTTTAAATTAGTATTACAAATTTTTAGAAGTTTCTATTTTAAAAGCCTATTTTTATTCTGAAATCAGTAAATTATTTCTATGCTATGCATGAAAGAAATTTGAACTGTTGTGAATTGGTAACCAAACCACTTTCTTTATTTGGTGGCTTAAACCAGAACTTGGATGAACTCCTTTTATCCCAAACCAACTGAGTACATCTCAATCTGAACTGAATCCAAATAAATACTGGTTTGATTCCCTGTACAGACATACCCATTGTCCTGGTTTAAGTACCTATGAAGTGTTGGTCTACTATCTTGCACACTCTCCTCTCCCCTCACCCCCACCACTGTGTGCATCTAAGTTAATTGTGGGTCATTCACGTTAATTGCTAGTCATTCTAGGGACAAGCCTATCGCTGGCCACATGCTAGCAGAAGAGCAGCAATACAGCTTGGAAGAACTACCTGTATAAAAGCCTGTCACTCTTGCTTTGACACAGGTCAAAACCTAGAACAGTCAGTACTGCTTTAGATGAGATGTCTGTTTATAGGCTTTGGGTGTCATTTCTTCCTTCCAATCATAAACCCAAGGTTTTTCCATTTCTAAACATTTTTATCTCATTTTCAATTTTTCCAAATGTACAATAAAATAGCTCTTAATTTTTGTTTTGTATAATAGGTTGTGAGTTGCTAGCAATTTGTAAATTGATAAGTAAATTACACCTAAATTATTGAAGTTCAAGGTAAGCTTCAGCTTTCTCCTCTCTGTCACTAAGCTCCCTTTTCTCCAGTTTTACAGCTGTGTTATCCTTCCACTGTAGTTGCCTTAATGAAAACAACAACAAAATACAAAATATTAGAATAAATTAAGAT
>NW_005841919.1:42178-71172 GCF_000455745.1 Alligator sinensis
ATCTTTGAATATCAGAGGAGGAGAGTTCTTAGGTTTCACTATGCCTGAGAATTCTTCTACTTAACACCTATGCTCTTCTTTGAAAATGATTTTCTCTTTGGGCTATGCAGGCTTTAGCAAACAGCCAATTGATATTTTAGGATTTTTTTTTAATGTTTTCTAATTTTCAATTTATATGAGGCAGTTTTAATATAGGTTAGTGCAGAGGTAAGCATCCCCCAGCAATGCCAGAGCATGGCACATGAAGGCATTTTGCTTGGCACATGTGCCTTGGGGCAGACGATGGGGAAGGGGCCAGGGTTGTGCTGCCACAAGAAGGATCGGACTCCTCACAGCTCCCCTGTCATCCACCCCTGGCACACCAACATCTTACAAGTCAAGGTTGCAGGTGTTTTTGGCACTCTGCCCAAAAACATTGCTGACCCCTAAATTGATGTGAACATTTAAACAAATTAGAGTACCTGGTGTGTGTGTGTGTGTGTGTGATATTTTAAAGTTTTCATCCACACACATGGATCTAGTAGCAAATGTGATTGACTTTTGCAGGAGTCTGTACAGGTGCAGAGGTCTGCACTGGTCAATTTTAAATAAAGATCACTGGTTAAATTGTAAACAAGTAATGAGACAATAGGTGTCCCTTGCTTTATGCAGTACATGCATTCCTGGAAAGCAGCACGTAACTCGAATTTGCATAAAGGGAACCCACTTTACAATGTAACAAATAGGGATACGTTCCAAGACCTCGACTGTACTGACCCCCAGACCCATTTCTACTACTTTTACAAGACAATTTTGATACTCACCAACAGCAGACAGTTAGAGATAAGCTAGTAGGATGTTTGGAAGCCATAATGGGGATGGCAACTACGTGTCACCGACAATGAGATCCACGCAGGAAACTATATTTTGGTGTGTATCACTCTCACAATGCACTGCACAAAGCAGCTGATTGCGGGCTTCCACCACACCGATTGCATAAGAGTGAATTTACCTTGCATATAATGATTTTTTGGTATAAAAAGGGTCATTGTATAAGAGCAAATTCACACCTACAGAACCCGCATAAAGTGAGGGAAACCTGTATTGTTTAATATTTTTGATAAATTCAGCAGGTAGAAGAAATTAAGTTATTTGCTAAGTGCCTTATATGCATCTCCAAATACCGTAACCTTCTGAAAAATGTGTAGAGTAATATCTCCGTGTGGTGCTTATGAGGTTTTTGTGCAAACTTATGTGATCATAATTATGAAATTTTTAGAATGGTCCGAGCTCACATATGAGCTTGGCTTTAGCTATGAGGAAACATGCATCATCTGAATTCTGGCTGCATTATTTAGGTGTAGAATTTGTGTCTAAAAGCATGTAAAAGGCACCAAATACATGGGACTAACTCATTGCCTCTAGTTCTAGAATTATGGCAAATTTTGATTGTTATGATTTTCCTTCATGTTGATGACCATACAAATTACAAATTACATTTCTTAAATATAAATAGGACAGCTACTCTCCATATCTCTATTCTTGCAGTACTTTTTTACCTCTGGTTCTTGTTTAAAGATGGAAGTGGAAGGGGCATTGCTTAAGTGTCCTTGCCTTAGTATATATACATGTTGATAAGTATTAACAGACAGTACATTTCTGTATTTATATAACTGTTTTTTCTTAATTTCTATATTAGCGGATATAGCTCAAAGATACAGAATAAGCAAATATCCAACCCTAAAGCTGTTTCGAAATGGAATGATGATGAAGAGAGAGTATAGAGGCCAGAGATCAGTGACTGCAATAGCAGATTATATAAGACAACAGAAAAGCAATCCTATTCGAGAAGTCCAAGATTTGGAAGAAATTCACTCTGTTGACGTAAGTCTCTTGATTTCCTTTCTATGACATCGGTGTATTTTGGCTCTGTAAATTGAGACAAATCAATTTGATGCATTGATTGATTGATTGATTGATTTATTTATTTATTTTTCTATTCAGAAAAATATAGTCAGCTTTCATATTATCAAAGTTCAGAGTAACTTCAAGTAACTCTCCACATACATTGTCACTTACAGGTGTGTCTCATTTAGGCCCCCTCTACACATTGCACGCATCACACAATTATCTGGTTAATAGCACAATTACCTTAAGAGTAGCTACACAGGCAAAGTAACTATACTACGACAAAAAGCTCCAACCAGCTATAAAGTTAGACCTTAAAAAGGGTACTAACTTTATAGCTGGCTGCTATTGAACTTCAGTTAGCATGTGTAGTGAGGTCTTCCCTGTGACTGGGAGCCCCATCACCTGACAGGGCCCCAGCTGCAGAGGTGCACTATGTCCAGCATGAAATGTCTGAGCCCTGGGGATTGCGGCTGCTGTGATCCCCAAGGCTTAAGGGTGTGTGAACCCCCTGGGCCCCACAGGGCTCTTGACCCCAGCTGTGCTGCATACCCAGCCGAGACCGAGACACTCTGCAAGTGATGGGGCTCCTGGTCTAGGCTGCACATGAGGCAAAGCCAAGACTGGAAGACCACCCCTTCCATGGTGAAACTCCATTCTTGGAGGTTTTCAAAACCCAGCTAGACAAAGCTTTGGTTGGGATGATCGAGTTGGGGATGGTCCTGCTTTGAGCAGAGGGTTGGGCTTGATGACTTCCTGAGGTCCCTTCCAACCCTAATTTTCTGTGATTCTGTGAAACAGCCTTCCTGGTAGTGATTACATTGGTACAAAGAATGAGTGAAATGTAAGCCCACCTGGTAGTAACTCTTCCCCTCACCCTGCCCCAGCCATACCACCTTTGTCCCTGAAAGGTATCCTTGAAGACTAGTCTGGATTTGTTACTGACTTTCATTTGTGGCAGCAGATAATGTTTGTCATTTTCTTTACTGTATTTGCTGGGTGTTAAAAGTACTTTGGCCTATTACCTTCATGGAACCAGCCCATTTAGAAAGTTTCCACAGCTCCTTGTTTTCATAGCAAAGATCTAAGGGCACAACGTTGACCCAACAGTTGGGCTGTATAAAATTGTTATGAGACTGCTAAGGTGCCATCCATTCTGTGATACGGTCACATTCCATCAGAGCCCATGCTATTTCTGTGGCGTTGCTCCATAATGTTTCTATAGGTAACATGTGGAGCTCAATCTATACCTTTACAAAGTGTTATGCTGTTGTGGAAGCATCAAGAGCTGATGCTGCACTTGGTGTAGCAGTCCTGTAATTGCTGTTTGTCTCAAGGGACTCAAAGACCCATTTCCACGTATGCAGGCACTGTTTTGGAATGACCCACCCATGATAATGTGTTTGTGGATGGGGAAAACATAATAAGTGGAGCTCTCTATGATGTGTTATCCACATACAAATTCCCATCCCATCCTCCTAGTCCTCTTGCTCAGAATCAAGAGTAATATATAGGAATCTGCAGTTGAGATGAACTCATGAGCAGGGAGTGCACCCTTCCCATTTGCTCATCACGAGGGCATGAGAAGCATTGAGATTAGGGCTCCTTCTAGAGATACTGCAAAGGCAAAAATGTCTCTAGGCAAAGTAAGACATCCTCAAGTCAGAACATGTATGTGGACACCACATCGCAAAGTACTCTACTTACTGGCAAGTAACTTTTGTTTTTCCAGTATTTGAGGGGAATGTCAGAATTCAATTTTACTTTTGAACCATATAGAATTTAAGTTTAATCAGACATCTTGGAAATAATTTTATTTTTTAATTCATGCTGGTCATCCTGAATAGGCCAAGAAATTCATAAACTTTCTTTGAAAGAATATATTCTGTAACAATTCTAGTAGGAAATCCTGCATTGTTGTATGGTTATACCACATTTGGAGACAGATTGTTGACAGCCATTAACTATGTTTTTGATTAAGGGAGGGAAGTGAAAACCTTTTCTGTCTGTAACACTTCTTGAAGGGAGTAATAACCTTTGATTTGCAAGAATCTATAATTGCCTGCTTTTATTTTATAGCGCAGTAAAAGAAATATCATTGGATATTTTGAACAGAAGGACTCTAATAACTATAGAACCTTTGAAAGAGTATCAAATATTTTGCATGATGATTGCGTCTTCCTCTCTGCATTTGGGTACGTTTCTTTCTAAAATACATCAATTGCATGAATTCATTGATACTGAAAACATGTTGCTCATAAATTTCAGAAAATGTTTTGGAGAGAAATTTTGGCATGTTAAAGAAATCAAACTATGAAGGACTGGAGTCTAATAGCAGGTCTCTTTTTGTTGATAGCCTAGAACAGGGCTGCCCAACTAATGGCCCCCAACAAGTTAACCCACGGTCCCCCTCTGGGCACTGCTTCCCTAATCACTCTAGGCATTGCTGTTAGGATCTTGGGTTCCCCTTCTCTCCTCCAGCTTCTACTTCCTGCCCACACCCCTAGAGCAGGGCAGCACAGTCCACATAGCTAAAGGAGCCCATGGCCAGGAGGCTTGAGGGAAGAGGGGACTGTGGACAGCCCTGGTCTACAAGAACAAACAAAACATGAATTTTGCTCAATGACTCCTCCTAGTCTTAGTCTATCTTAGTCCATCTAGTGAAATGTAATTTTGTTCAGATTGCATTTTTTTTTTTTTTTTTTTTTTTTACTATTGCTTCATCAGTTAGTGTCACTTTTTTTATAGCCCAGAGTGACATTGGTACTGTTAACTAAAGCTTTCCTAACAGTTACATTTTAAAAATAACTGACAGGTGGATTTTCTTTAGTAGATATTTGAACTCCTTGTAATTTTTCAGGTGTATTCAATCAGTCCTTTATACCAATCTCTTACCAATAACCTGTTTGTTTAAAAATTCAGTAGCTAATCTGTGGTGGCGGAAAAAATTAGCTGTTCAATTTCTCACCTGCAAACCATACTAATAGCTATAAAATTCCCAAATCCAGGTTTATTAGAACATTATAGGCACAATTGATAGAAGCATTGGAGTAGCAGTGTCTTCTCTACTCACTCATTAATAATGCATTCTTCCACCTCAACACACACTGAAACCTGTTGTTAGTAAGATCCATGTTTAAATACCTTTCTTGATTTATTCATTTTCATTATAAATGCAGGCAGGACTAAAGAATCAGCTTGTTTTCAAATGGCATTTGTTTGCAAAAGATATTTTCAGTGGCGCACAAAATTTCCTAAAAAGCAAAATGTCTTGCTGCAAACTCTACTTTTGCAAAAGACCCCAGGCTTGTGTTTGCGTAAACAAATGAGTAACAATTTTTTTTTCCTGTTATAGAAGTATTGTTTGTCCGTTTGCAATTAATAGTTCTTCCCCCACAAAACAGTTCCTGTCTTGACAAAATATGCATGGATACGCTACAGAAGAGCTTTAAATATCTCACCCAAGTGTTTATTTTAGATGCAGGAAGTTAAGGGCCTTATCCCCATTGAAAGCCTCAGAGTTAAATTGCCTTTTTGTTCCCTGAAAGATTCCTGCCTAATGGCGTAATAAGATGCACAGTTTTTAGCTCTTGTTATCTGCGGTCAGTAATAATTCATTAAACAATCAGAATGTGCTTATTTACATAGATGCTTACTGTTTAAAAAAAAAAAGAGAGAGAGTTTAAGGCAACTTAATTATAGTCCTGGGCCTGGCATTTTCTGACATGTTTTTAACATAAAAACAGCACTATAGAACGCGCTGAAAATCCTATGCATAAATAACACCAGGTAAAAACAGTTCGTCTTTCTGCTGAAAAGGGGGTTGCAGAGGAGAGGCAAGATTCTGCATAGCTGATCTTTTTTATTCCTATTTCTCTCCACTGAAGAATCCAAAAACTGCTTTAATACCTGTTCTGCTCTGCATGAATTTTACTTTGTCAGCTAAAGCACAGGATCAATCTCTGAGCTGTGGTTTATAAGGTTTCTACCATGGATTATTCTTTGAAAGACCAATACCCATTGACCTTTCTTTTCCTCTAACCCAGGGGCAGGCAATTATTTCAGGTGGAGGGCTGCTTACCAAGTTCTGGCAAGCTGTCGAGGGCTGCATGGGTATCCCTGCCTCTTGACAGGTTTCCCTGGCCCCAGGTCAGTCTTGTGACTGGAAGTCCCGCCCCCTGACCTTTGCCACCAGAAGTCTCTCCCCTTGCCCCCAGAAGTTCTTCTTTCAGCAAGGGGTTTTGCCATCTTGAAACTAGAAAAATACTACATTATATTCTAAAACATCCATTAATTTGATTTTAAAAAATATCTTTGTCCTGGTTTACATTTGTTTGTGTGGTGCACAGAGGTGATTGTATATAATAGCTTAAAGTAAAGTCTTACTCTTGTATATTCTGGGGGGTTTAGGTTTGTGGGGGGCTGTGGGTTATGTGGCAGTGGGTGTGGGGTGAGGGAGCATATGTGGGGTGTGGATAGGTATGGGGTTTGTGGGAGTTGTGTGTTGGGGGGAGGGTGGCTGGAGTGTGTGAGGGGGGTATGGATCCAGGGGTCTGTGTGTATGGCAGTGTGAGGGTGGTGTGGGTGCATGTGTATGGCAGGATGTGCACAGGGGACTTGCACCACACACACACTCACTCACTCACTCACTCTCCCCAGAGTATCAGTGCAGACCCTGTGCTCCTGTCCAGTGATGCAACCAGGAACCACGTGGTGCTGGAACAGTGCATGGGCACAAAAGCTGGGAAATGGCTGGGGGTGGGGCGGGGTCCTATTGCCCCTGGCTCTTGTCATCTTTGACAGGCAGGCAGGAGCCTTTCTGAACCCATGGGGAACCTCACAGGCTGGATGACTGAGTGCAGCGGGCCAGAGGTTGAGCACCTCTGGTCTATGTGGCTTGGTGCTATGGGTCCACTGGAGTGTGAAAGTTTCCAGAGATATTTCCTTTTCAGTCTCTAGGAATGTATTTTCCTGCTCCAAAAAGAAGCCATAAACACTAGATGTCTGCTGCCTTGAGGCGTGCCTGTCAGTTGCTGCTGTTTCCTCCTCTTCCACCAGATACCTTACTGCCTTCAGAGTCTCTCAGAGTTACCAAAGTTTCAATAATATGACATAACATTTTGTCATGCCATTTACATCCCCCTTCCATCTGATGGCAGGCAGAATATTTAACAATGTGGTTTAGGATTGTTTAGCATCCCTCAACCTTCAAGATGCTTCTTTTTCGTATAGCAGAACATACTTTCTAATTGGAAATACCTCTGATTTATGGTGGATCAGGAACATTATCAGCCGGGGGGGGAGGGGGCAGGGGTTGTGCTGCTGATTGACTGAGAGGCCAAAACCACAGCAAAAATAAAAGAGCAGAAGTAGCACCACTTGCTAAAGGATGCTGCCATGCTTTTCAGTAGGTCATGGAAAAATGCAGATTTCTGTAGTTTGTAAATGGAGATTTCCTGTGTTTTTCTCACAGGAAAACTAGGTGATCTGTTTCACTTCATTTTGGTGAACATCTAAAACAAACCCAATAGATTTTTACGTCAGAGATTAATACGAAGCTCCATTTATTGAAGCTCCAAGGGAGGTTTCTGTCCAGGCTTCCCTATCCAATGCTGCCTTATTTTGTGGTCAAGAATCTTCCTGAATGTCTTCCCTGCCAATACCTCTGGTCCTGTAAGGAGATGAGACCAGGCCAACATGGTCATTAGGGATGGATGTAAATACACTAAAAAAATGATCTGTTTAACCTCCACTAATTATATTGGTTAAATGGTTAACTGATAACACAGCAGTTTGGACATAGCTACTGCTAGGAGCTGCTTCTGGGGCCCTTTGGGGTGGGGGTCGGTGGCAAGCCCAACCAGACAACACAGGCTAGGTGAAGCCCCATGCTGGGTGGGAGGGAGGAAGCACCTGCAAATGAGCAGCTAATAGTTTAATTGATGAGTCATTAGGCCGCACTCTGTTTTCCTCTTTTACTTTCTATGTGTACCAGTGCCCCCTTGCCCCTTACCTGGTTAACTAGTTCAGATTTTCAAGACTATCAGAAAAGGAACATTTCAGCCATTCTAGAGTCTGTTCTGGAGCATTTGGACTTGTTCATCAGCTCGGTCAAAGTCCAAGCTACTATCTCAGCCTACCTTTCTCTGGTTGAGGTTTGACATTTTCTCACCTGTAGTAGTGTTGGACTGAACCCTGCAGCCTCATTGTATCCAACTGCTGTATCCTCGCTCAAGAATCATCAGGGATCGTAGAAATGATCTTCCAACTGGTTGACACTCAAAGCGCATGTTTTGAACAAGTAGCAACAGACTTCCTCAACAAAATCCCAGACATTAATTATCTCCCTGATAAAGTCATACTTGCCACCACAGATGTTACTAACCCATGTACTAGCATCCCTTGCTATAAAGTTATCACAGCCTGCCTGAAATGCATCCAAAGCCACAGATGACAGTTTTCCAACCACAACATTTTACATAACTACTTCATTTCATCCTCATCCAGAACAATTTTTACCTTCAGTGGCTGACACTTCCACTAAACCATGGGCATGGCACTGGGCACAAGGATGGCTCTCCAGTATGCCAGGATCTCCATGAATCACCTTGAAGATTACAAAAATGAACTGTCAGACCTGTATTATATCTATGATACATGGATAGCGTTTTCACCATCTGGATTGAACAGTGGGCTTCACTTCTCAATTTCTACCACAACTTCAGTAACCACTGCCCTTTTATTAAATCCTCTTGGAAGTATGCTTACACTAACATCAACTTGCCAGATAACACAATCCACATTCAAAATGGCACCCTACAAATAACTGCATACAAAACATATACAGACTGTAATGTACACATATCCATACAACTGGTAAGTATCCCAAACCTGCCAAGAAAGAATTAATCTCTTTATAGTCAGGCCCTCAGATACCATCACATCTCCTCTAAGAAGAATACCCATGACACACCTCACCAGACTAAAAACTGCTTTCCATCAACAGGGACACTCTAGCAGAGAAATAGACCACATCTTTGAACAAGACATCTGAATATCTTCCAGAAACCTATTACAAGAAAACCCTTTGCTGGTTGTATGCCCCTGGTTGTCGCATACTATTTTACACTGGAATCTGTAAGATCATTAAACAACTACATCCTGTACTTGAAGGAAGATCACATTATGCAAAAAAATCTCCTCAACTACCCAACTTTGATGTTAAAACAAACTCCTTATCAGAAGCAAACTCATGGATGATCAACAAATACCAAGCAGGATAAGACTGTGCCTAAAGAAAAAATACAAAATGTGTCAAAACATCTCCTCTGGCATCACAATAGAATTCAAGTCTTGTTAAGTTACTGTGCTATATGTGGTGGTTTTTGATCACTGCCTGTACACTACATTTGTCTTTTAAATGTGTCAATGAGTTGTAGCAGTGATACTTTAATTCTACATAAGCAAACTAGGAATTTCCAGGACTCCTTATGGTAGTTGAGCTGAAGGATATCCAAAGCTGCAGTTGGGATAAGCTTATGAATTCTCTGAGAGAAATTCTAATTTCTCAGAATTTCTAAATTCTTTCTAGTTTTTCTCAGAGAAAAACTCTGAGAGCTGCTCTAATTAAAATGCCCACAGCACCATGTGTATTCAGCATCCTGTGCTTCAAAATAGCAGCGGGGACATTTTAAAGCTCATTCAACAAGCTTTAGTTAATGCCCCCGCCACCATTTTGAAACATGGGGATGCTGAATACACATGACACGGAGCCTGCTGGAGCGCGGTAATTGGCATGCACCAACAGACTCGCAGCAGACTTGATTAATTGAGTCTGCTCTGATGTGTGCTAATTAGTATGCGTCAGAGCAGAGCTCCATCATGTGTATAGGTGCCCTTTATTGTGAAGTACTCATAAAAGGGACATTAGCCTATTTTAATGCCCATTAGCTAAAAAGCACTTTTTAGTGATGTTTTAATGCGCATTCAGATAATGATCATTAAACTGCATGTGTAGATGTGCCCTAAAATACTGCAAGTAGGTGTTAACACTGAAGAGAGTTGTTTTTGAGAGCTTGTTGTCTGTTTGCCAGTCTCGGTGCATGTGCACCCTTGGTGTTCAGAATCACTATCATTTAGCCAGTAGCTTCTGTCGGTGCCCTTATTCCTTGGGTTTAAATGACAATGCAGGCCTAACTGCCTGTCTCACCTGTGGCTGAGTCAGCTCCCCAGCATTTTGTCTTGGTACACTCATATTAAGGTTTTTTTGTGGGTATTTGTGTATGACAGTATATTTACCCTCGTTACTGGCACTTTTAGGGACTTTTTCTTTGTTTTGCTTTTATCTTTTGGTAGGAAGTTCCTCCCTGTAATGGGCCTTAGGGATGTCTGATGCCTAAGTAGCTCAGCGTTGAGGGTTGCCCTTCCTGTGAAACAGCACTGTCTGTTAATGACGGGCATGCAAAAATGGCTTTATCTTGAGGAGGGTCTTTATCCCCAACAAACATAAATCCTTTTCAGAAGGGACTTTGAAGGTGAGGCAACACTTTTAGCACTTGCTGAGCCGCTCTGTGTGACCTCTAGTTTGAGTGAGAGATGCACACACGTGCACACAGATGCACACTATCTATATCTCTGTCTCTCCCATTGAGAAATGCCCCTATAAACTGTTTCCATTGTCATGAGCAGAGATGTTCCATGTGGGGACTTCCCAGAAAAGCTGGTGCACAGGTGTTAACTTCTTTCGTCTAATGTACAGCCAGTGAATAGACAGCACTGCTCAAACTTTTGGCCCTACAGGTCAGATGAGTGGCACAGGGCCAGTCTGCTGACTGGGTAGAGCCCCCCGCCACCCCCTTCCTTCCCCACATGCCTGGATTGAGCCCTCGGGGCTCGACACCACCCCCTCCAACCTCTGCATGCCAGGATTGGGCCCTAGTGGGCTAGCACTGCTGCCTTGGGACCTGATATTGCCTCCACATGCTGGGACTTGGCCTTGGGGGCCAATGCAGCCCCTGCCCAGCTCTGTGCTGGGATCAGGTGCTTAATCCAGTGCGCAAGACCCGGGACTCCCCATTCCTCTGCCGCCAGATCTGTGGGGAGCCTGCAAGCCAGGTGATATGACTCTCTGAGCGGGATCTGTCCCACAGGCTGGGGGTTGAGCACCCCTGGAATAGGGGTCATTGGCTAAATATAGCCAAACTGCTCCAACTTTTAACCCTGGATAAAGCATAGTTTAAGCTGGGGAAGTTTCACTTCCATTGCTAAAGGCTTATGGACAAATAATTCGGCATAGCAGCTTCTATGCACTTCTAAGCAGCAGTTCTCTCCCCACTTTTGAAGTCATTTCAAGTCTACATTTGTCTATGCCCTTTGTTACTGTTTTTTTCAGCATCAAATGCGTTAACACCATATGCCTTATGACTTCATTTTCACATTAAAGTTGTATAGTATCCTCTTTTTGTGTAGCAAAAATGTGTAATGTAGCAGGAGACTGAGGTAACTGAGAAGCTGAAACCTTTGGTCCATTTCAGAGGACTGAGTATTCCCACCATAATATAGCACTCCCAGCTGCCACTTGGTTGTGCTGAGTACCTTGTTGATGACAGCTCTAACTCAGTTGGCAGTACAACTTGGCACGTTAGTTTTTGTAGCTCCTCCCTGAGATTGAGTGCTTTTTTTAGCACTATGATACTTGAGCATGAAGGTATCTGAAGTACACATATGGTCTCAAGAAAAAAATTTCTGAAAATTCATAACCTAATTGCAAGGGGTTTGTGTACACCAGGAGTCAGAAATCCACGAGTAATGCAGGTGTGTACACCAGAGAACTTTAGTGGCTGCTAGATGGGTAGATAGTTTTCCTTAAACATTCTTGATTAGAAATTCTTCATCCATTCATTACTCAGGCCTTAATCTAATCTCTTATGAAGTTATAATTTTGTCCATTTTCTAGTCATCCATAGAGCTTTTAGATAGGCAAAATTGAATTTCTAATGTAAAAAAAAAAGGAGAAAATGTTTTAGTAATGTAGTCCCTCCCTTCTCCTTCTTACCTCCTGTTTTTGTTTCTCTTTCCTGTTTAGCCTGTCTTGTATATCTAGAAAAAGCAAAATGGAAGTGCTTAAAAATTCTTTGTATGTCACTTCTAAATGGTATGCAAAATAATTAGCTGAAAAGATCCATCCATTGCAGCCTCTCTTATCAGACCTTCTTTTATCCAACCCCTCCCTTTCCCTGACCCATACCCAAATTGGCATATCCAGCATGTATCACATGTAATGTGAAACTACCTGCTTATTCCAAGTCCTTTTAATAGTTATTTTCACACTCCAGTTTCAGCAGACCAAACAGATCTCTGTAGGGCCATCATTTACCTTACTTGAAAGAGCAATTTTTTTCATTCTTAAATATCACAAAAAAGCCAGCACCCTAGAAATGAGGGAGAGAAGACAGTAGCTTCAATCAAGTGAACTACAGCTTATATTATCTAAGCCAGGGATAGGCAACTGCTGGCACAGGTGCCAGAGCATGGTAAGCAAAGGCACATGCACCTCGAGGCAGACAGCAAGGAAGCAGTCCAGGCTATGCTGCCACAACAAGAATTGGGCCCCCTGCAGCTCCCCTGCCATCCACCCCTGGCATGCCAACATCTTGCAAGTTGAGGTTGTGGGTATTTCTGGCACTCTACCCAAAAACATTGAAACTCTTGATCTAAGCCATTCTATACTCTGCAGCACTAAAACATATTTATTGCTTTTTAGGACTGTTTCAAAACCAGAGAGATTTAGTGGGGACAACGTAATCTATAAGCCTCCAGGGGTAAGTTCATTATCTCATTTTTGTGTCTTAAATGCCATCCGATGGAGATTTGTTTTTAAATCATGTAATATGTTGTTGGATATCAAGTTCTTAATTTTTGTTTCATTGCTAACTTTTGTCTAGGAGATGCATGGGCAGGTGCAGTAGCAGTTTGGATGGAGGCTGGGAGACTAAGAAGTGACTTTAAATCTAACTATATTTTTTAATCCTTATTTTAAGCTCACACAGGTTCAGTCTGCCTTTCTAGTCAGGGTTGTCAGGGTTACCCTCAACACACCCCCACCACTAGCACCACCATTGCTGTGCACCAACAGGCTCTGTCTATGTTGCAGCATGGGGCACAGCCTCAGCCTGGCCCCATAGCAGCTATACAGGCTGCGCTCTGCTCATGGGCGACTGGTGCCTCCTGAGTCTGGGAGGGGCATCAGATCGCTAATGGGGGGAGGGGTGTCGCCAGCCGCCAATTGCTGACTGGGGAGAGGGGGTGTCCCCCAGCAGCTGATCACCGAGCCAGTGGCGAAACCAGAAGTGCACTTCTGGTGGCACTTCCAGTTTGACGGCTGCTGCTTCCAGGGGTTGCACGTGCACTCCCTACATGTTGCCAATGGCTCTGCTGCTATGGGGCCAGTCTGGGGCTGTGCTCTGTGCCTCAGGCTGTAGTGTGGACAGAACTTGCTGGCACAGCTCAAGGGTAAGGGTGGGGAGGGTGAGGAGCAATTGGGGGAGTAGAGGCTGCATGGTGGGATGGAGTGGGGAAGAGGCTGCAAGGGAAGATGATGCCGTGCAAAGGAGGTGTGGGGCAAGCAGCAGCTATGGCCACAGCTCTGACCACAAGTAGGGGCTGGAGCCCAAGCCACAGCAGCTGCCTTACCCCCACTGCTGTTGTACTCAATTCTAAGATGAGGGTCCCCCCCATGTTAAGGGTGGGGGGAGGGGTCATCTTATAATTGTGTAAATATAGTAGCTTCTTTTTTTCCTAGAAAAGTGATGGGTGTGTTAAGTGTTTAATCTATTTCTCTTCTTCATGTCTTGTCAAAATCTTGAGATACTGTATTGCAGACTTCTTTGCCTATGCGTTCTTTACTAAATCTTTATTATTATCAAAACAAATTGTTTACCTCCCTCCCTCCCTTTTTTCTTGCATCTGTTCAGTGTTTTACATATAGGTGTCTACAGTAGCATAATGAGAAGTTGGGGGCTCGGGCCCCAGCCTGGGGTGCAGGAATGGCTGTGGCTGCTGCAGCTGACCCAGCCCCAGGGTGCATACCTTGGCAGCTATGACTTTGAGTGCTTAGTAAATGATCGCTTCTGAAAATGCATCACTAAAGTTGTATCATATTGCCATTCATAATAATGAAATATATATGACATTTATTTGCCAAAAAGTCCACCACACCAAATGTGAAGCTTTAAATAAATAAAATCCTTCATGAAAAATCTTAACAGTGACTTCTGGCTATAATCTGCAATGGTAACAAATTAACAAATGTAAGGAAAGGATGTATGTTAGGGATGGTTCTTCTGTTTTTTTAAGGGGGAGATGCTTTCCAAGACTTCAGTAGATTTGATTGAAGTCATTTAATTTTGAATCAAAGAGCCCTCTAATCATTCCTTCAGCTTAATTTTTTTTTTTTACTTCCCTGGCACCAACCACAAGGATTTTCAGCAGAAGTCCTTATACTTTTCTTTGGAATTCAAATATTGACAAAATATAGAAGACAATTTCACAGTTTTAACCATCTTGCTTGGGCAATGCAAATTTAATCACCTCTAAGAAGCCAGTTTTGAGCTGTCCTTTTAATTTTTTATTGAGTTTTCATAAACACCAATTTTTAGGCGCTTAACCTGTGTGCAGTTAACCACTTGGTCTTTCAGAGACCAAGTTAACTATTACAAGCCAATTAACTTTTGAAATAGAAATTAGTTTTTCTACTTACTTACCCTTTTTGATTGAACTATAATGACTTATTTTGAATTGTAAAATGAATGTGTATGTATATGGGGGTGGGGGGGAATTTGTTTTGACTTATGGCCATAAATCTATATAATCTTACCTCTTAATTGTTTGCAGTTCTTTCTTGCAGCCATGTTCTCTTTCACCACTTTAGCAACATGTACTTCATCTTATTATTATTTTAAAGTAAGACTGATCAAAATTTGTTTTTAAACAGGAAAATGCTCCAGATATGGTATACTTAGGTTCTCTGACCAATTTTGATTTGGTTTATGCATGGACACAAGACAAATGTGTGCCACTTGTTCGAGAAATTACATTTGAGAATGGAGAGGTGAGAACTTTTTGTTTCTTCTACCTTTCTACTTTTTCATGCAACTTTCAGTCTCTTCTTTCAAAAACAAACTTTCTTTTCCTCTACTACCCCCACATCCCTAAATCTGATTTTCGTCCTGTTAGTTAACCTTCTCCATTGGAAACCTTCGTATATCAGTTAACATTATTTCATGCAAAAAGCATTTCATTTCTTTATTTCCTAACCCTTGGATCAGACTTGGGTAAAAAAAAAAAAAAAAGGCAAACTAGGAGCAGATTAGTAGTAAAGTTATAGATATTATAAATAAGTGTGGGGCCCATGTTGACAGCATTCAGGAGATGTATGATGTGATGTGTAGGTGTATGAAAGATGGTTGTAGGCATAGGACTTCATCTCTGGGCATGTCACTTAAATTTATACCCCTGTGTTTACCCATCTTAAAAAAGATAAGAGACCTTGAAAATGTTGTTTCCTACTCAGAGTGAAAAATACTAGGCACGTATGTTCATTTCAGTTTAAAGGAAAATCAGTCGTACACTGTAGTTACTTGTAATACATAGTTGATTGGCTTTCCATTTAATAAAAATATAACGTTTGTTTAATATTGTTAATATAGTAAAAATATATATTTAAAATATATTTTAAAAATAGTGTTTGATCTGCAATACAGGTGGATACATTTCACAAAAAAATTACACAAATTCTATAGAATTATATATTAAACGAATTCTATTAAG
Organism: Alligator sinensis; assembly: GCF_000455745.1. Taxonomy (NCBI): domain Eukaryota; kingdom Metazoa; phylum Chordata; order Crocodylia; family Alligatoridae; genus Alligator; species Alligator sinensis. The sequence goes on from NW_005841919.1 coordinate 57,893, forward strand.
CGAATCCAGCACTATTTTCCGTGTCAGTCTTGCTTTTAGTTTTGACCTTCTTTACATTCTTGCTTTGTATCAGATTTTTTTCTTCCCTTTTCTAATAGTAAATTAAGCAGCATCTTTCCCTGGGTTGCTTTGAAGATCTGTTTTTTCTTTTCCCTGATTCCTTTACATCTGAAGAGTCGCTCATTTATTCTCACAATTAAGCTTTTTAGGTTTCCTCCGCTGTACATATCTTTTGTGCGTCATCAAAATAGCCAACTATTTTTATTATCTAGAACGGGGTGAAAGAAGGAACAAGACAACAACTATGCTTTTTTGATAGCCTATGTTAAGTGTAACCTTCTAGACAACAGACAGAGGAACTTAAAGCGTAGTTTAAATTCTTCATTTGCATTTCAATATGAAAAAGATCCCAGGTTATTAGCATTTTTAGAAGTGCATGATAGATTTTTAGTGTACTTTTCCCACAGTGAAATCAGATTCTGACCCTTAGAAACCAAGGTTCATGACTGTAAGTTTGTATCAAAATATGCCTCAGGTTTTCTAGTTTCTCTTGCTACTTTCTACTTTGGTTTGCTTAAGCAGATCCTTAAGTCATTCCAAATGGGTATTTTGCTTAGCAACAATTGTTTAAAAAACTGTGCGCTGCCAACAGCCATACAATTTGAAACATGCCAGAATTCTGATACTTTTGCCTGGTTGTAATTATGTAAGTAAAAAAATAATCAATGTATAATGATTATTATATTTGGAGCAAAAATATGAAACATTTTCAATATTTAGGCTATATTTTTCTACTTTTCTAAATGTTCTGTATAACATTAAGCACACGAGTTTTTTTCAACTCATAAAACAGTAAAAAAAAATAAAAAATTAAATTATGATTTAGAGAGACTGAATTGAAACACTAAAAAAAAGGAAACCAGAGAAATACATTTATTAGATCTGTTTTGTACATAAACTAGCCACACAAGTGGGAATTGAGAGCAAACTTAAACAGTGTGCCATTAGACATCATGGAGTGGTTGAATTCTAAGAAGTTCTTTGTATTATGAAGGAATCTGCAAATCTGAAAGTTTCCTTATATTTAAATGGAAAAACACTGTTGAGATCAGTAAAATATCTGAAAAATAAATAATTGTTTTCAGTGCAATTGCTGTTTAAACAATCTGTGGAGAGAACAGGTAAACTTGTAACACCCAAAATATTGAGTTGCGTGAAAGCTAGCAGTGTACTGTGTTTACTCAAATGCAAGATGAGGTTCCCCCCCATTCAGCATGGGGAGAATGCCCCTCATGCTGGATTTGAGTACAAGGTGAAAGGTGGGGGCAGGCAGCTGCTGCAGCTTTTGACTCTGAGCCCCGATTGGGGCTGGAGTCAGACCCCCTGCAGCCTCTGCCTCCCCCTCCCCCTGCACGCTTGCCCACCTTTTACTCTCAGGCTGGCTCCGGCTCTGGCTCCATTACAAGGAGCACATGAAAACACTATCCCCCTGCTTGGCCAGTTGGCAGCGGCACAGCTTTAGCCTCAGGTTGTTTCTGTGTGGCCAGGCGGGGGCTGTGCTAGTATGTGCTCTGTGCCCCAACAGGGTATGGAGCCTCAGCTGTGTTTGACACTAGGAGAGATTGGCTGTGGGGGCAGGCAGTGGGGGTGCAGGCATCGCAGTGGGGGTGGACAGGCTGCTCAGGGCCGAAGTGAGGTGGGAAGCCGAAGGTAAATTGTAAGCCTAGTAGGGGTACTACAGTGAATCATCAGGCATTTTTTGTTATGACTGGAAGATCAGTATTTGCAGAGCAATATTTGAATTGTAGGTGATGTTGCAGCATTATATCTGATATATGGTAGTCTGTATGAAACAAATGGAATAATTATTGCATTGTTTCTTAGATGCAAGAAATTAAATTTACTATATTTACTTGAATATAAGATGGTCCACTAATACTTAGATTCTGCATATGGAAAATTTATAAATTTGTTATAATTTTCCAGATATAGAATTTTTAATTATCAGAGGTTTGCCTTGAATTTGTTCCACTCCCACTGCTACAGCAGGGAAAATAAATCTGGGGGTGTCAGGTGGGTCCCAAGCCCTCTGCCCCCCCCTCCCCCCCCAACTGCTTCCCTCTGTAGTCCCTTCTTCCCACCTCCTACTCTCTCTGAGCACATAGAAGTGAGGGGCAAATCTGAAAACACTGACTTTGAAATAAACACATAGGCAAATTACTGAGTATCCATAGGCTTAGTTTATCCAGAATTGATACATTTTACCTGTTTTGAAACTGATGCAAGTTTTAAAACAGATACTCGCCATAAACACACTTTTAAGCAGCACTTTGGCCCTCCTTATGTATAGTATAAACATGCATGATATTAGTCCAAAGCCAAAAGGCTCATGATTTACCATATAGTTTGTTCGGCCCCAGCACAGTCAATAGTGTTTCAAGTCATGGTGACCCCAGAGCTCAGCACTGCTCTGTATGTGTGTGCACACTCCAGATATCCTCCCACAAAGGACCCATGTCCTAATTAGCCCTCCTCCCCCGCCCCATACATACACACTCGTGGCTGGAACTGGTTGTTCTTGTCACAAGTCCTGGGTTCCTCCAGAAATGTATATGCAGATGAGGCCAGTGTGTCCTACTCTGACTCCACCTCATGGAGGATAGGGCTGCACTAATCATATGCAACAGGCTGAGACAGGAGGTGACAGGGATTCCGGATGAACTGTTTGGGGCCCTGTTCGGTCTTAAATATCTTCACCATCATTTAAAGGTGGTGTAGAAGCAGGAATCATTGCAAATGGGAAAGAAAGGTGCAGCTCAGCTGTGGGAGTAAAGAAGCAGTTGAAATGTATGCAATGTAGTGGCTCCCCATGGCTTGAAAAAGTGTCAGTGCTGAAGGGGGGCTGAGTGCAGTGGACATTCCCATATAACTTATTTAGATGGGTTGTAATAACTGATTTTTGTGGTAGGTTCCCTTCAGAATCTTGGCCTTTTGGCTAAGATCAAGCATTTTTGGCACCAAGAGGAGGGTGTCAGGGCCAGCTCTGGCCTTCTAGGTGTTGGCTTGGTATTGCAGTACCTCTAGGCCCAGTGCCAGTTCCCTCCTGGGGGAGCAACTCCCCACCTTTTTTAAGGGCTACAAAAAAAAGGTTCTCATCAGTATGCTTGTCCAATATGGGTAATGTGTTTTATAGATATGCCCACTGTTGACTGCGTTTAATCAACCTTATAGTTGGTTTCCATTACTGAGTACATGCTGCTTTTGGCAACAGTTTGATGATAGACAATGTATTTAATGAGTTTTCCTTGTATACAAATGTAAGACGAGGGGCTATTTCCCCCTTGCTGATTGCAGGTGGGAGAGAACCTTGTCTTCTGTTTGAATAAATATGATACAGTGCCATTAATATGTTAATCACAGCATAAATTAAACATATACCACATAACCAGCCAGAAAAATGTTCCGCTACAATAGAGGACATCTTTGTGGCTGGTTTGTATAGTACCTTAATTAAACACGTGGCATACATTGTGTTCCAGACCCTTTTGCCAACAGTCTTGTGATTGGTGGCATCACCTGTGGACTGCCCCAAGTCTGAAACCAGACCTGGGACTGATAGGAACAATCATTTGATTGTCGGCAACAGTCCCAGTCAGCCCTGGGTCTGAAACCAGACCTGTCACTGGTACAGATCCTGGACAGCAGGACAGAACAGACCTGTTCTGACAGTCACCTGATTGTTGGGACAGCCCTGGGTTTGGAATCAGACCTGGGGCTGTTGGGCCAATTGGGACAATAAGTTGGTTGCGGGCACCAGTTCCAGACATAACCCCAGCCGCATTCCTGGTGACAGCTTGGGGCCTCACCCAGGGCAGAGCTGTGTTCCACTCTCTGCATGCCCCTGCCTGTAGAACTGACACCCATCACAGGGAAATGCAGGGAGTGGATTGCGGCTCTGCCCCAGGTCCCAACCCTGCACTGTCATCATGCCATGATCCTGGCCCCACCCCGTCCGCCTGTCCCACTCACAGATGCCACTCTTCACCGACCTGCAGCCCCATCCTATCCACCCAGCCAAGCTTGAGGCAGAGCCATGTAGGGTGTTTTGGTGAGCTGTTGCAGGGCAAAGGGGGGATGCTGACCCAGCCCGCAGTAGCTCACCAAAACTCTCTAAGTGGCTCTCTAGCCCAAATAATTGCCCAACCCAGGTCTATAGAGCATAACTATATAGAATGGGATGATGAATCTTGGGAAATGTTCTCTAACAAGGAAATCTAAACAAGTTAAAGTTTCCTAGAAAAGCTACTGGAAGCCTCATTGATCAAGTCATGTAAGGTGAATAAATAACTGGACAATGTATTATAAATTAGTCTTACTATACTGCTTTGAAAATGTAATTGTTTAAGCACAGATTATGTTCTTGCAATTTTGCAAAGACAGCAATCATTTTGGACAGAGAGAGATTATTTCCCTATCTCTAAATGCAAGGAACAGTAAGCTAGATAAGTTTTGTATGATCTAGCAATTTCTGGAAGTGAGTGCCATACCATCTATAGAGAGCTTCACCATCAGATAAACAGGAAGAGTTCACAAAGATGTCTTGTCTGAAAACTATCTGCGTCTCATCAAAATAGTTAAGTTAGTCCCAGGCTATGTGGGAAGCTTGAAAGATCAGTATCTTGAAATGCCTCCAAAAGTTGACCACTAGTAAAATATTACTGTCTAGTTTACATACTAAGAAATATTTCATACTAAAGTATCCTGGTACCCCTTTTATCCTGAGCAGCTAATCAGAGTTATGGGGTTTGTAGGCTATTCTAGTTAGGAGAAGTTGATCATTGAATCAGATATTTCGTACTTGCAGGGAATAAAGAAATCCTGTTTTCATGAACATAGGAGAGATTGAACACTCCAATTACTTTTTTTTCTTGCTTATAAATACCAATGTGTGTTTTTAGCTAGTTTCCAACTTAAGCACTTGTACTCCATTTGATTTTGGGCGGGGGGGGGGGGAAGGAGGGGCATGGGAGGGCGGGGGGGGGGGGGGGGGGTAAGGAGTGGCATGGGAGGGCAGAGGGTGAGGAGGGAGGGAGGGCAATGAGAATGTGCTTAACTGTCCCTTGCAGGTATCTTAAATAAGGGGAGTGGTAAAATGAAAGCATCAAGAAGTTCACCCTAAGTTTTAGCAATCCTATTCCTTCAGCTGTCTTTAAATAAGAAATCCAGTGCAGTTAAAAAAAATCATTAGAACGGCTTAAGTGTTTGCTGGGCTTGCAGGAAATCAGATGGGTTTCTCTATGCAGGAATTAACAGAAGAAGGCTTGCCTTTTCTCATACTTTTCCACATGAAAGATGACTTGGAGAGTTTAGAAAGATTCCAGCAGGAAGTTGCGCGACAACTAATAAGTGAAAAGGGTAAGTATTATTGCCTTGTCTTGTCACTTTTATTGGGTTATTAACATTTTATTCATTAAAGTTCAGCAAATGTGATAAGTAGGCAAAACTATGCATTGTATGTGAGAAAATACAGTATATTTAAAAAATCAGCCCCCCAAAATTCACATACAGTGCATACTTCGAAATTGTCCTCCCAAAATTTGGTGCGTTTTTTAAGCACTTCTGGAGACACTGCACGCCATGCAGCTGCCAAGGTGGCTACTGTTTGTGTCTGCTCAGCAAACTGATGGGTTAAAGTCCTATATTTAACCCTTGCACAACCATAGCTATTGAGTGAGCCCAAAGCAGCAAGTGAGCTGTTGATAGTAATTCAGTGAGGACTGTGATGTGGAAACAGCACTTTATTTACAGGAACTTCATATAAAGAAGTGCTTACAATAAAGAAGTAATAGTCTTGCCACTGCCCTTTGTAAGGGTCTGGGGCTTAACTTTGTGCGACTTTAGAGGCAAGTCCTCCTGGGAACATAGAGAGTCCAGGAAATGTGGCATCACAGGGGACAGTGTGCAACAGCAGGTAGTTCCTGATGCCACACTACCTAGATAGTCTCTGTTTCCAGGAGACTTACTCTGTCACATAGTCAGCCATGAAACTGGGAAAATCTTTTTTCTATATTCTGTCTTCCAAAATCAAGGTACACATTTTATCTGGGGGCATTTTACATGCTAGAAAATACAACATTCTAATTTTAAAGCTCTTCAAAGCAAATATCACAGATGTTTCTATATAGGTCTCAGCACAGTGAGGCCCTGAGCCTTGCCATCTCTTTTGAGCACAACAGAAATAAGCATATAAAATAGTAAGAGCAATTACTTTGGAAAGTAACATTTTATGTAAGCATTAATACAGTTCAGATTTGTAGGGTATAAAAACTAAGGACCACATCCTAAACACTGAAATACAGTCCTATTCTATCCTGCTTTAGCTGCTGAAAAACAATTACTTCTGTAACATGCCTTCATTTCTTAATCTTAGCCTTGTGACTAAATCAGAAGAAGTGGTGAAGGGAGCCTACCCACAATTTGTCTTAATTGCTTTTCAGAAACTTGAGTACAGAGGAAAAGGATTCCATTAAGTACTACTCAAAGTATGGACAAATGTGTTTTCAGCTACTTTAAAAGGAGAGGGGGAGCTGTCACTTGGAAGTGCAGCATCTGTTACAATTTAACTGTTACCTCTGCACAATCTTATATGCTACAAACAGACATCACATCTGTCCTGGGACAAACCATTTTATCCTGTGACAAAGTGTAATCATTCTGATGTCCATGCCCATTTTCCTGGGTTAAATCCTTAAAAGGTTCATGGCATAAGATGTACTAGCAGTTTATCCCAAGACATTGCAAAGTACATCTGTATGGTTATCCTGGGATTGTATCATTGAATCAATGACAGAAAAACTGGTGTATTTGGCTGCTCACTATATCCTGGTTAGAAAGGTAATATATATGTATGTCAGTCCCAGAATATTTCTGTTTCTGGACAAACACAGGCACAACTTGTCCAAGGACAAATGCAACATCTTTTCCTAGCCATAGTGATATGAGTTAAATCACTATAATTTTAAACCTAAATGAAACAGGGTTAAAGTTGTAAAAGGTTTGCTATAGTTATATTTCTATCAAAGCATGCAGGTATAAAGTAATGTTGCGACAGATTATATTGGTATCATTTGAAATCAGTGCAGTTTATAACCATAAATTATCTAAACCATAGATAATCTGTACGTCCGTAACCATAGATACCCAAAATCTACACCTGGTCATTAGGGTTTTGCTTAATAAAACCCGCTGCATATTACCATCAACAACTAAAGGCCAAAAGCATTGTACTGGAGGCATTTTCCACTGCTTATTAGAACCATGCTTAATAGAATCAACATCAAATCTGAAACTGCACTTTTTGTGTACAAGTTTATTTTCTGCCAGTTATTGGAATTGAGTCTGCATGCATGCATGTATGCTACACCGCTTGGTTGCTGTGCAGTGGCTGGTGACTACCAAGCATGTGGGGTAATGGCATCTGCATGGGCTTTTTACTTTGATGTTTATTAGAATCACTTTTTTTTTAGAATCAAAAGTGCTCTACCTAGTATGAGTTTTGTAAGTAGTGTATGGTGTAATGGATAGAACAAGATGTTGGTTTTTAATCTAGATGATAATATAGCCAAAACTATTCAGGAAACATTGTGATTTTTTTTTTTTAATGTTTGCCTCCCTAAATTCATTCCCCTCTTCATGGTTGGCTCTAATATTAAACAATGTTTGTCTTTATTAAGTTTTCCCAAACCTTTAACATTTCTACAGTCAACAATTGAATTAAATTTGATGTATATGTTCATTTTAAGGTACAATAAATTTTCTACATGCTGACTGTGATAAATTCAGACACCCACTTCTGCATATTCAGAAGACTCCAGCAGACTGTCCTGTTGTTGCTATTGACAGTTTTAGGCATATGTATGTCTTTCCAGACTTCAATGACTTGTCGTGAGTATATATTTTCTTTCCTTTGCATATTACGCCTCGTTGGGAAAAACAAAAATTAATTGTTTACATACTGGAAGTAACATATGACAAGGAGTGAGGGAATTATTTTGAGATAGGTGGGGGAGCAGGGAAGGGTGATTGGAGGCAGGGGCCGCCACATGCATGTACTGATGCGCAGACACATTTCCAGCATACAGCCAGGCAGGTTGGTGGGAGCAGCCCTGGCAGCTGGATACAGGTAAATCTATGGGGTGGGGGGTTGGAGGGTCAGGACTTGGGGACTCTTTGGGTGGCTGCATGGCAAGGGATAATAGACAGTGCACACTTCCTGCTTTCTCTGTTCTTTTTCAACAATTAACTCAAGGCAGAAAACTGGCTTATAATTCAAGGCCTACAGTTGAAGCTGAAAAGCTGAATAGGTGTATTCCCGTTAAGTTTTTTTTTTCTTTTTTATGTATTTAAAAAAAAAAAAGATTCATCAATTTATTGTAGTCTCCCTCTCTATACAACTTAGTTTCCACCATGTGGTGACATAATCTTTGGGGTATTGTATCCCTCTCACCCTTCCCTTCCCCCCCCCAAATATATCTATTCCTACTCTTTAACTTGGGGGAAAGAGAAAGCTGGGACTGGCTCTTTCCCAAATACAGAGAACATGCCTGTTTTTGCAAAGGTACCATACCTGCCTCTCTCAGACATTCCAGGTGCCTGTAGGGAATCCCATGTTTCCAGGAAATGCTCCATATGCAGATCTTTTCATGTAATATGAGATCAGGGAGCATATCTGTCTCTTGGGTAGATCCATGGGATCTGCTTCCAATCCTGATGCAACTTGGTGCCCTGTCCCCTGTAGCACTGTTTTATCAGACCATTTATGGCCTTGGCTTCTGTGGGACCTTTGGGACTACAGTTCTCAGCACTGTTTCAGACAGAGATCTCCATTGCAGGGCTCTGAAAGGGGACTTGCATCCTCACCTCCCGCTGAGTTTTAAGACTTCACACCCTCTGAGGAAACTGCTGAAAACTGCAGAGATTCAAGCACATGCTCCAGGGGTGGAGGGGTGGCACTTTAATTAGAGCAACTCTGAGAGCCACTCTAATTAAAGCACCACCATGTCTCACGTATCAGCGTCCCTGTGCTTAAAAATGGTGGTTCTGTAGTTCAAGTGATTCGAATGCCATTTTTAAGCTTGGGGACACTAATACATGAGATGCAGGACGGTGCTGGAGCACGGTAATTGCCACAATCCAGTAGACACGATTAATTGAGTCTGTTCCACCGCGTTGGAATTCCAGTGCAGTGGAGCAGCCTCCATGCTCATGTATAGGTTCCCATTGATCCCAAGCATTCCCAAGCATTCCAGCTTCATGGTTCCAGCATTGGGCTCAGCTTTAGATTAACTTCTTCTGAGCTGGTCTGGTTCCAGCTCTGAGCACTGTTAAGGATCTGGCTCAGCAGTCCAAGGATTCCAGAGTGCCCTCACAGGCAGGGTCCGATATCAGAGTGTACAGGGAGTGCTGTTGCATCCACTTTTGATTCTTGCTACACCCAAACCTTAAACCAACTGCCTGGCAGTGGCATTTCTAGTCAGACAGCACTGAGCAAGTCAGTTGACATCCTGGCTCATTATAATTTACCTGAATGCTGCAAATCTGTCTTCACTCCACAGGTGTTAACAACCCCTTCTCCTTTCTAATGGTATTGATGTTCCACTATTCAAACTATACTTTCTTCTGCAAATTTGCTGTTTGTTAGGCATTCCTGCTTCCTGTTAGCCATTCCTGGTAAGTCTTTCTTCTATTTCACAGCTCTGCAGACTATTTTCTAGTTCTAGCTAAAAATCTTAACTTTGGTTTGGTAATATTAACTCAGGTATAAAAAGGACTGACACTGACGTATTGGAGGGACTGTTGAGACACTTAAGAAAGCTAGACTTTGTTTTGTTAGTCTGAACAAGAGATGTGTATTGAACTATAATGACTACAGGACTAATATTTTTGCTTAGCTTGTGTTTTGTAAACTTTATATATAATCTAATAAATTAGTGCACATTTTAATAAATTTATATTTGTTTTTGGTTTGATCCTAAACTAAATAATATAGCCCTTGGCCTCTAGCATATTAGTAAAGCTTCTAATTTTTTTTAACTGAAGAAAATTATGTTCTTATGCGATGGTGTCACACCATCAGCACTCCCCTTTTCAAAATCCAAGATCTGCCCATGTGCATAGGCCTCCTGGGTTCCAGGATGGAGTCTGCAGGATTTGTACCCAACTTCCCTTTGGGGGCCTTCAGTCCTCCCTTGTTACATGGGACAATTCTGGCTATCTGGCTGCCTTCTCAGCTTTGATCTCACAGATTCTTCTTGGTTGATTTACCAGTGTTTTCCCTATATTGAAAGGCTTTTTGCCTATTCAGGTTTGAGATTGGGTGACTTGTAAAGAGCCAGTCCATTGACATGCTGCAACACGGTGGCCCTACCAAGTAGTCTTACTTTTTAACAAGGCTTTAGAACTGGCTGAGTTGTTTTAAATTCCTGCTTCTGCAATCCCTAGTAGGTTGACCCCTTTGGTTAAAAATCATACTCACTGACTAGCCTTCTGGTCTAAATAGCTAACTGTCAAACCCTCACTGTGCCTTTTGATGTGCTAATTAATTAATCTGTCTGGGTGATGACTGATGCACACTGGTGTAGCATTTAACAAGTGTACAGTTTAGTCTTCAAACTTATTATAGATCCATTTCTCAGGTAAAAGTTAAGGGTAAACTGCAGTCCCCTGCCATCTCAATTGCATTTAATCACTGAACCTTTTGGATTGCACATGGAAGATTTCTGTGACTTCATAGGTCCAAACCAAAAATCCTTTGAGAGCTGGCTCACTACAGCATTTGCAATAATTCATGAGACACTTGCAGAAACTCTCTAAATGAGGGGTTTTGTTTCAAACCTTTCTTTGATGGTGTTGAAAGAGATGTGAACTCCAAGCAGATTTTTTTTCAAGCTTTGTAAATTGTATATTGGTTTCAGTGGATCTGTGATGATTTAAACCAGCTACAGGGCTGCTCCCACATTCTTAATGTTCAGAAAAACTGAGCTGTAAAGAGAATATGATAACATTTCAGTTATTAAACCTCCAGAAATTCAGTTTTTGTTGAAATTTGCATTCACTTGAGCAAGGTGCAAAAGCAAATAAAAATAGTGGAGTCATCTCACTTGATAATGTCCTGAGCCGTCACAATTATCAAAGTGATTATGTTCCCAAATATGGTGATTCATTAGTCTGTGATATGATTTACAGAAGTTAACTGTGCAATTAACTTATATTTGCCACAGTTGTTTATGTATAGTACGTATATATTCATTTAAAGAATGCAGTTTAGATAAGAAGTCACTTAAGAACATGATCACTTAGATAAGAAGCCACATTAATACTGTTAAACACTTGCCTGTGTCCAATGGTAAGCTTTCCAGATTTAAAATTCACCATCCACTTGAAGTTTCTACCAAATTTTGGTACCAGTCAAATGTGACACAAATGTGAGACTAATTTAAAATCAAGAGCACAAAAATGATAAACATGATGCAAGTCTGAAACTGCTCTATTTTCTCATACCACACATCTCCAAATAAGACATACAGTTTGTTTTTGGAAGGCAGCATATATCACATAAAGTAAATCTGCTTGGAAACATCGTGGCAGGACAGCAATAAGGCTAGGCCCCAGAGGGTTACCACAGAACTCTGCCCCTTCTGCTTGCTGGGACCAGAGAAGCGGCAGTCATTTTGGGAACCAGTAGAGCACGGGGTCTGCAGCTTCTGTTCTTTCCTGCTTCTAGTTCAGCAGTGAAAAATCAGTTTCCCTGCTTAAGATACGCACCTCAATTTTTGGAGGTTTGACTGGGAAATGATGTGTATGGGTAATAAGGCCAAATTCTGATGAGCTCCTAACAACCATATGTGCTCTGACTACTGAAGTGATCTGTAATTGTGACAGAATTCAGGATTGCTTGCCCCTTCCCCCCTCCAATAGCTTTTTGCTCAACAGCTCTACTAGGCAGTTTTCCAGATAAGTGATTTTTCTAGTTTGGCAGAAGATATCCTGTGCTAGCCAAAGTAGCCCATAAAATAATACACTTTTTTCACAGTAGGGCCTACCCTTCTGTGCATTTGTGCATCACTTAGCAAAATGGATTCCTGAACTTTGCTGGGGTATCTAGAGAACTAGTGTGATGCTAAAAGTGTACAATAGTAATAACAAATAAGGGTATCTAGATCTTTATATAGCATGTTTCATGCATCTTTAAGCACTTAAAGTGTATGCACTACAAGTCTCACTATTCGTAAATTAAAAAATTACACCCCATACTTGGAGAGGATTGCATCTTCAAACACCATCACTGCCCCCTCCGGTCTTATCAAATCCATCATCAAAAACAAACTCTTCTCCAGGCAAAACAAACTGAACAACAAAAGCAAAACCTGACAGCACATCTCTAATATTATCATGGTCAATACATCTCATAGTAAAACCATCAGAGTCCATGAATCCTGCACACACCTAACTGTGAAATATCTCATCTGATGCACCCAGGGGCTTCACAGAAACTATGTTGGTGAAAATAAGCTACCTCTGTACTCCAGAATGAACTCTCACAGAAAAATGATAAAGAACAGTCTGTCAGTGGTGGCAAAATACTTTTCACAGAACAGCCACTACTACCTCTTTGGCCTCACAATCCTTGTGCTTAAGGGAAATCTGCTCAATGCCATGACAAGATGGGCCAGGGAGCAAAAATTTATAACTTTATTGCACATCAAAAAACTAAGCACAGACAATAGTTTTATAGCTCATTACAATTTACATGCCTTTCTGCTAACGCCTCTATTCTCCACAGGTTAATGGCCCTTTTTTTTTTAAAATGGTCTTATTCTTTTACATCTATTTCAGCTGCTCTTTACTTGGTGTGAACTACTTCAGCTAACATCTTTGGTGCACAGGTTTACTACTCACTTCCCTTCTTAAATGTTCACTTTCATTTATGTAATGGGGTTCAACAAAGTACTTATTCTACTTAGCACTTAGCTTAGGCTGTATCTGCTTCTTTCTTAGATCTGAGGAGGAGCATCTTGTACTCAAGAGCTTGTACAACACCTCTCCCAATTGAGTAGTTGATCCAGAATGCTAAAAGCAAATCTTGCTTCTTCCATGTTCCCTAAATTGACATAGCTACAGCAGCACTACTACCCTACTGTGTTTCATAGATTCATAGATGTTAGGGTCGGAAGGGACCTCAATAGATCATCGAGTCCGACCCCCTGCATAGGCAGGAAAGA
>NW_005841919.1:72983-137603 GCF_000455745.1 Alligator sinensis
CTCGGGGATCGTCTTGCTTTGTGCCCGAAGAATCGTTTCCTTAAGGCACAGCCACTCTTCTTGGGCTCCCATCACTTCAAAACTCCTACTCTGCAGTGCGTCCTTGACTAATCGCCTGAGTTCATTGAAATCAGCTTTCCTAAAGTCTAGCACTTTCACCCTACTAGTTACCTTACCCACTCGACGTCTTATGAAGAATTCTATTATTTGGTGATCACTGACCCCCAGATGGCTACTAATCTGTAGGTCCCCTACCATGTCATCCCCCGTTGCCAATACCAGATCCAGTAAGGCATTCCCTCTAGTGGGACCGTGTACCTCCTGTGTCAGGTGGAGATCCTGTACACAGGTTAGAAACCTGCGTGAACGGTGGGAATTTGCCGTCTACATCTCCCAGCAGATGTCTGGGTAGTTTAGGTCCCCCATGACTACCGCCTCTTTAGCTTTTATGGTCTCCGAGAGCTGCCTCAGGAGCCCCAAATCTAGTTCTTCCCCTGTTCACAAATTGTTTTATTTTTAGTATATTTGAGGCTCAGATTTGTAGTTTTTTTTAATCTAATCTTCACCATTTATGAGACCATGTGTTCACTCTAAGCAATTTAAGCACATTTGACTTTTCATAGATAGAACTGGCTGATGTAGTTTAACACTTTGCTGTGGGTGACAGTAGATGATCTCAGATTAAATTTAAATTGCTAACCCCCAGACTTCATCTCTGGTGTATATGCAATTACTCTGGCACTGGAGAACCTTTCAAAGACATTTTGTCGATACTGCTACCTGATGGTGATTTGTATTTGTAAACTGTGCATTTGGAACCTGCTGTTCTCTGCTGCATTGTAGTTAGTGGGGAGCTGCAGTGAGTATACAATGAAGTTATTGGTTAGTACAACTCTGTGGGAGTTATTGAAGGAAAGAAATACTTGCTGTGCCCTCAGGAGAGAGTTGAGAAGAAAAAGAAACTAGTAGGATAGTATAGCACAAACCTAATATCCATTTGGTTTTCTACCATATATTAACCACTTGAAGTGAACATACAGTGGTGGACAAGAGAAATGTAGGCTACTCAAAGCAATATACTTTTCTGATTGAGATTACTGAACTTTTTTCATATGTTTGAGATTTTTTTTTTCATTTCAGTATTCCAGGTAAACTGAAACAGTTTGTACTAGATTTGCACTCTGGAAAATTGCACCGAGAATTTCATCATGGCCCTGATCCAACTGATGTAGCACCTGGTCAGGTAGGTTTACAGCAGCTTATGGATTTATATCTGGTCACTTGATCAAAACTTTTTCTCAGCTTGAACATAAGTTTGTTTGGTGGTGTTGGTACTTATAGTTTAGAGTCATCTTTAAGATAGCTGTCAGCCAGTTTTAGGTGTTAGCCCCCAGAATGCTCTTATGAGATATGGAAATATTAATGAGCAGAATGATTAGGTAATTTACTTGCATTGGAAAGAAAGTACTGTATGTGGCAGTGCTACAAGGGAACCTGATGTGTAGGCCTGTGCTTTAGCCACAAGATATTCCTTTCCCTTTCTATTGTATCTGTTGGATTTCTGTGTTATATATGAGAAGTGGTATCTAAAGGCTCTGTTCTGAAGTTCACCAGAGCAGAGCCTGGCACATCTCAGAGGTTGCTACAGTGCCTTTCACTGTAAAATGCTGGGACCCCAAGAAAGCTAACAACTGTGCCAGCATAACTTAGAGTAGGCTCAGGGCTGCTCTGATTTGTCCCACCAGGAAACAGTTCTCAGTGGGTTATGCAGCTAGAATGCTGTGCCGCACCAGATGAAATATTAGCTCCTATTTATGGCAGCTTGAATGCCATTTATAATAATCTGAAATAAAGTGACATTATACCACTTGGGTCACAGATGTTCACCTGAAGCACTTGACTGGCTTACTGCAGGCTTCTGCTTTTCAGTCCTTCTAGGTCTGCTTCGGATCAAATTTACAGGCTGTGGCAGACTGAGAATCTTTCACCAATATAAGACAAGATATGAACATCTTTCAGATCTTTGATGTAGATAGATGCAGTGTATACTGCGGCTTGGGGTTTTCAGTGATGGATATCACACAACAGCTTTTACACATGCTGTGAAATGGTTTGGTTGCTGCTGGTCTTATTTCCTAAAAAGGGTGATAGGCAAGGTGAAAAAAAGCAGTAACTTTTTCAGTAGAAAGGTTTAAGGGAAAATTTCATGGCTGTGAGCAAAGGAACCAAGTCCTCAGTAGGTTTAAAACATTTTGGCAGCAGTAAAAGGATACATTGTGGGTAAAAAAGCATCCCTCTCTTAGGAAATGATTAGGGAGTCATTGTTTAGGGATGCTGTGCCAAACACCTAATATCAGGAGACTTCAAGGAGATCACCTAGCCAGCAGTGAAAAAGAAGCTTGGAGTTGTAGGCACTAAATAAAATTGTTTCAATTAAACATTACTGCTTGATACCATTGGAACTTTATAAGAGACATAATATGACCTTGAGTTAGGATTGATACTAAAATGGTGTGGCCCTAGTAGAGCTATTCTTTAAAAACATGAAAAAGCTAAAAAATTAAACAAAGCAAACAAAACCTAAGACATTCCTTGAAATAGTGTTCCAGTGTGTACCATGAGTTTTGCATACAGGTTTCCCTTGCTTTATGCGGGTTCTGTATGTGCAAATTCACTCTTATGAGAAGACCCTTTTTATACCAAAAATTCGTTATATGCAAGATAAATTCACTCTTATGCAATCGGTGTGGTGGAAGGAAGCCCACAGTGCCTTATGGGAGTGACATGCATCAAAATATAGACTCCTGTGTGGATCTGTGCTCCTCACTTATTGTCTAAGACATGTTTCTGTAGTTCTCATCCCCATTATGATAGTGCCCCCTGCTTGTGTGTACTGTCTGCTGTTGGTGAGTATCAAAATTGTCTTGTAAAAGTGGTAGAAATGAGTCTGGGGGTCAGTACAGTCGAGGTCTTGGAACATATTCCTATTCGTTACATTGTAAAGTGGGTTCCCTTTATGCGAATTCAAGTTATGCGCCATTTTCCAGGAATGCATGTACAGCATAAAGCGAGAGAAACCTGTATATGAATGGCACGTTGCATATACCATATTTACTCAAATACAGTATACTTACTTGAGCTCTGGAGTCATGGTTATCCCACAGCTCAGTACTGCTCAGTATGTGCATATATTTCAGATACCACCCCCACTCCCTGCCCCCCACAAAGGATCCGTGTGCTAATTAGCCCCTTGCTCATGACAAGAACAGCCAGTTCGTTATGAGTCCTGGGATCCTCCAAAAATGTATATGCAGATTTGGTGCAGGGCAGCTCTACCTCATGAGGGGCAGAGCCACACTAATCACTGGCTGAGAGAGGGGGTGAGAGGGATTCTGGGTGAACTGTTTGGGGCCCCATTTGGTGAAGTCTGTCAGACATTTAAAGCTGGTGAAGAAACAGGAATCATTGGGAATGGGAAAGAAAGGCGCAGCTCAGCTGTGGGAGTGAAAAAAAGTCAAAATGTATGCCCTGTAGAGGCTCACCATGACTTGAAAAAGAGTTGGAGCTGAGGCAGACTCCATGCACTGGACACTGCCATATATCTTATTTAGACAGTCTGTGCTAACCTATTTTTCTGATAGGTTTTTATCAGCATGTTTGCTCATTATGGGCTATGTGTTTTATAGCCATGCTCAGCATTGGGCTGCATTTAATAAACTTCGTATTTGGTTTCCATTACTGAGCACATTCTTATCTTGTATTAGGGTTAGTATGGTACAGCATATGCCACTAGAGATTCAGTAGCACTTCCCAAAAGTGTTGGGGTTTTAGTCCATGCTGGCTTACAGGTATGTTTTTGTCTCCTAAATTCTTGTGTGGTTTCAGTTAGAAACAAAGGGTGCATAGAAAGCTTCTAGCCAGACAAGGAAGAAACACCTTTTTCATTAATTTGTTTTTTTCAGTACAGTCCCCCCCTGTTGTCTCTGCACTTGGTCCAATCAAGTGATGAAAACCAACCCCACAATTCTTGTCTGAGCAGCACTCAATCTGGGCATCCATTTTGCTAGTCCTTGTCTCATGTGTAGGTCTTCATTGAGGATGGCATGAACTAGCTGTTGATGTTCAATGAGTTCTGTGCCTGGATAGTGATCTTCTGTCATTCAGTACCATCTTCTGGGACTGCACCAATTGTGCAGTCGTGGCCTCTCATGGTTCCCTGACTGAATTATTCTGAGTACTGATATTCCTTTTGCTTAAATTGAGCTGCCTATTTTATTTTATTTTAAACTGTGGCATATGAAGGGGCATCATTCCCTACTGTTGCCATCATAGCCTCATAAATTTATTCTAGAGCAAGGTCTTTCTTATGGAGGCACTTGTTTACTGGTCTGATTTCTAATCTCCACTTCCAAATTTTTTGGTGACTGGCTCACTCTGACGTGTCCTCATGCAAATTCTAGAGGGAGAAAAGTGCTACTAGCAAACATCAAAACAGTGGTAGCTTGTTCTGGGAAATCTGCTTAAATAGATCAGTTTAGATGCCTTCTGTGCACCTCTTAGATGGGCAGTATTTGCACATCTGAAACTGTTGTCTACCATTGTCTTGTGGTTTTGCTCAATTTGATGGGGGGGGAGGGGGCTAATGAATTTTATTTGATGGCTATTACAAACATCAAAGCAAGATGTAATAAGTAGCAAATGAAGCCTATTGGATTTTCAATTTCCAATCCCATATCTTAGTTTCTTGCTATTAGTATGTTGATTAAAGTGGAAGCATATGTACTTGAAAAGTCAGACATGGAAAAGAATAGAGTATTTACCTGACTCCAAAACAACTTTGAATTTAAGATGTGTCCCCCCCCCCCACACACACACACACACAATAATTAGACTCACTACATGGGAAATTATACATTTATTGTCATTTTTCATGCATAGAATTTAATTTTTGGGGAGGGTCATCTTAAATTCATTCCCCCCACCACTGTGGCAGGGAAAGCAGCAGGGGGCCAGACTCCTACCTCTTGAGGCTCCTGTCACCTCCACTGGCTTGCCAGAGGTGAGCTGCCAAGCTCCAGGCCAGGACACAAGTGTTGATTTGGTGGGGAATTCTTGTTTTGGACACAAGTGACTACGGTAGAAAATAGTCTGTTGCTAAAATTATTGCACTTTTCTAGAAGCTGCACTGAAAATGAATTCAAGTCATGGTCTTGTGTGTTGTATATTATCTGAATAGTTGTAGGGTTGGTTTTACAGTATTTACTTGTATACGATAGAATTACCCATAATACCCAACTTCCCAGACAGGATGAGAAAAATTTTAGCAAACTTCAGCTAGCTTGCCACAAAGCGCTTCATTACAGATAAACTCCCTGGCGGTGTTGTATAGCAGGTGATTATCTGTCACCGTGATGCACCAGATGCTGCTGTATATGCATATACATATCATTTTGTATGAGCCACTCTGCTTTCACAGACTCTTCATTAGTTATATATTTGTAAATATTAATGCAGTATATTAATAAGCATATATATTCTAACATAATAAAGGGCTTTGTCTGTCTGTCTGTCCGTAACGCTCTTGGAGCACTCTGGTTACTGAAACAACCAATCAGAGTGCTCCAAGAGTGTTATGGACAGGAGGTGGCAGTGTGGCGGAGTGCCATCATGACAGTGGGATGGGGGGGGACCAGGTCAGTGGCCCTACTCCTTGGAGGTGGCAGTGGCACGGGATGCTGGCAGAGGCAGATGGAGGGGATGTTGAGGCAAGCTTTCCCCTCCTCCCCCCTGGTCTTGGGAGGCAGCGGGGGTGGGTAAGGGTTAGCAAGCTTCCCCCCCGTCATTCTTGATGGGCAATTCACTAGTATATAGACATAGATATATCTATACCTATATCAATATATCGATATAGATGTATAGGTGTAGAAAGTATATTTGTTTAGATTATCACCATTGAATTTTCCTAGTTTTTCTCCCTTTTAATTAACAGGTAAGGTTACTTGAGTTCATTTCCTGCCAAGGAAATGACCAAACACTAATGAAGTCACCAGTGATGGTAGCGTTCCATCCCAAAAATGAAGATCCTTCTCACCACAGCAAGCTGCTTTATTCTTCCAATATGCAGATGCCCCAGTGCATATATGCCCAGTAGCCCTGTGGATCATGCTAAACACAAAGCTGCAACTCACCTCTGCTGACTTCAGATAAATAACATATGCATGCATATGTAGTAATAGATCAGTCATTTTTAAATAAGGCACAAGGTTGGAATTTAGGTTTTGTGTTTGAGGTGGCTGTGTTCATTGGGGTGGCTGTATCTTGACATGAAATGGAAAGGAGTTATCTCTACAGAGGGAGGCGTCTGTGTTAGGTTTGTGGTGAGTAAGGCACATAGGTTGATGCTGCTTAGGATGTTAATTGTAGTTATTAGAAATTATTAATTAAGTATATTGGCACTTACACTTTTGTAATTTACAGCAACAAAGGTGTTAATGTTGGTGCTTAGTAATCCAACCCACAACTCAAAAAATAATGCTTTGCCAGGAGTCCTCAGCCTTCAGTGGCTCATTAGACGTACTGAGCTAGTAACACTGCAAGTGTCAACCTCTTTCAACATTGTAATTTCTTGAGGCTGTGAGTGCTATTAGAGGGTCTTGTAGGCAGAATATTGCTTGCAAGCCATGAGCTGGATACTGCTCCTCCACAGGGATGGTTATCTGGGGATGAGCTTGGCTAGACCATAATGCTCTTTGCTCCTTTTTAGCTCCCATCTGTCTGCCATAGCCCCAATCCCTGGTGCTATGGTCTTACTCTCTTCTCCATTCTTCCTCTAAGAATATATCAAGTACAGTAGATGGATATGTATAGGCCTTTACATGACATGCCATTAGTGTGTGTGTGTGTGTGTGTGTGTGTGTGTGATGGAGTTATTTGCCTTCAGATGTGGTGTAAACTTCTGTCTGTCTCTACAGAAAGGTTGTTTTTCAGTGTAGAAGTTCACATGAGGTTAGGGTTTTGTGCCTCTGTAAAACTTACCAACAGTCTTTTTCAAGCGATTAGTTTTTAAATACTGCCTACCAGCATAGCAATTAGTAGGTAATCTCAAGTGGACCTGGTACAAAGTGAAATAAAAATATTTCAGAAGGAACAGTCATGTTTCTGCTGCTGTTTTCCATAACTGAACACAGGTGCAGAGACAGGGGGCCAACACACTTTCATATGGGCAACTATGATTTTATGAAGCTGCGGATTTGAAAAAATTTTATGCACAAAGATACTGATAGTCTTCTCCATCACTAGCTGCATTTGTGACGCAATTATCAGAACCATCTTACCAACCCAGTCTCCTGTCCCTCTTAAACATTAAACAATACCTAGGAAATTAAATATCTGCACATGTGCTCTTTCTTGTGGCAGCAGTCTTAGCTAAATTCACAATGTGCAACACCCTAGCCACAAAACTGGGAGCTGAAAATTCTGGGTACTACTGGGTACATAACATGCATTCCACACTCGGGTACACATGGTCCATATTCCACATTCTTCCTTCTTTCCCTTTCAGGATGCCAGTTTTCAGTCATCTTCCATACATTAAACATCCATAACTAAGTTCAGATAACTAAGTGTTTTATCTCATCTACTGTTAATAACTATTCTTTGGAGTAAGGCTTCAGGAATCATCTTCCCCATTTTACACTAGAGTGTAAGTG
The DNA here is from genome assembly GCF_000455745.1 of Alligator sinensis. Classification (NCBI taxonomy): domain Eukaryota; kingdom Metazoa; phylum Chordata; order Crocodylia; family Alligatoridae; genus Alligator; species Alligator sinensis. The sequence goes on from NW_005841919.1 coordinate 80,693, forward strand.
CACAGTATTTGGTGCAGCTGAGGACAAAACACACATCCCCATCACTCAGCTCTTATCCACTGAGCTATATTGCTTCTTGGATGATGCTGCGTCTACAAGTTCTCTATAAAATAATCCTTTCCTGCCCGTTACATATTGTGAGAGAAAACTAACTAGATCACCACTATGACCACCTTCTTCCACATAGGAAAATAACTGTGTAGTTAATTGATGCACAGATCCCTCACAAGTACATGTTGATATTTGAGATCAAAGTTAACATTTTTTATTTACTGTCGTAATAAGCAATCTTATGTACTGAACAGAGGCATGGGTGGGATATGTTTATAAGGCTATAAATGTGTTATCCATTGTGACATTTGGTAGTTATGTTAAAAGGATATATATTAGGGCATGCGTGGATGGATGCTGTCCTAATAAGCAACGTCAGGGAAGAGAGATTTTATTCCAAAAATATTTATTCCTAAAAATTTTTTAATTGCCCAGCTAAGCAGACTAATTGTTCCTGTTGTTTTCCTGATGTAGGCAGTAGCTAATTATGAGTGAAGCCAAAGACTAACTTTACTTTTTGTTCTGTTTCAGCCAAATCAAGATGTAGCAAGCAGTCCACCAGAGAGTTCATTCCAGAAGTTAGCACCCAGTGAACATAGGTACACATTATTAAGGGAAAAAGATGAACTTTAAAAACTTGAACTAATCTTGCAAGCCTTTTCAAGCAGCAGCATTGACTTGTGTGGTGGAAATAGTAAACCTATATTTTCATAATTCTATGTGTATTTTTATTTTGGATAAACTGAAAAATAATTTTTTTGCTCCCTGGGCTTGTAAATACATTTGTTTGGTGGGTCATTCTGTACAGCATCTTTCAAATGGCTTGTTCCTAATGCTATAGTAAAATATCAGAGACCCATCTAGACTTTTGATCTAACTCCTTTCTGTAAAACTTTTCTAATTCAAATGAAGGTATCATTGCCAGAGACATGCTGTTAACTTGCACTCTCTAAGTAGGACTCCTCTGATTTTTTTTTCTCTGTGTAATCTGGTAGTATGTGCTTTTATTTCTTCCTCTTCATGTGAACAGCTATCCTGGTACTCCGTTTCATTGTCACATTTTTCTCATAATTAAGAGGGCGTATTCTGGATACTTGGGAAGGGAATAAATTAAAGTTTTACAGAATGTTGTGGTGTGCTTTCCTGTAAACAGCTGTTCGGATATCTCCATTTTTTCCACTTTGATATTTTTATGGTATCAATATTGCATTCCTCTGATCTTGAGGCCTTAATGCATTATACCTACAAAGGCTATGTTAAAAAAATACTATGGTTGCAATGCCTGACTCTCAGTTGCAGTATGTCAAAATTAGGCTGGCTTATGCACCCTTAATTTAGCCTCCCTGTACCTATATGTGGGAGGCTGTGTAATTAAAGACCACATCAAATCTTTTTTTTTGCCTGCATATGACCCCTTCTGCATTCATTGTGTGGCATGATGCTCACTTAGGGACTATCCAGCATTTGTTGTTTAATCATTTGTTTTTTTTTAAGCGTGTGCCTTTGTCTTATGTAGCACGTTATTCAAACTGCTCTGAACACAGTAGTAATTTCTTCATGACCTTTTTTCTAATACTTAACACTGTATGAGGAATGCTTCACAAAGATTAATTTTTTAAGACAGTCCATAATATGGAAGAAGAGGGGAGATGGATTATGTCCATTTTACAGATGAGGTGTTGACATATACATTAAAATAGAAAAATCATCTATTAATTTTAGGTATCCATTTAGAAGCCACATGAACCTAATTTTTGTTATCTACTACTATGGAAGCCTGGCCCATGACTTGGGCTTCTACACTTTATCAGAATGCCCATTTCCAGTTTGTGTTCAAAACATGGCTTCCCTTGATTTCATGCTTCAGCAGTGCTCATGCTTCAGCTAATCAGAATACAGGGCTTCAGGTCAAAGAAACTAAGGCATTTGCAAATCCTGACCACCCGTTAAAAAAAAATAATAATAAAAAAACCTTTTAGGGACTTGTCCAGTGTTATGGCAGAGGCTGGGGGATAAAATCGTGTTCTTCAGGACAGCATTCAACTGTCTTAACTGTAAGACTGTCTGTCTTTTTTTTCTCATTCCCCTACACTGTTGTTGCAAATAAAACAGGGACCCCACAGGTAATGGCCTCCTGCATTATACTGCATTATGATACCTTGAGCTGAACATAGTAAGAAGAATCATAGGTAATCAAAAAAAGTATTCCATTTTGGTGATGGGATAGTGATAGTGGACAGTTCCATGTCAGCCTATGTTATACCTAAAAACCAAGGGCCACTTTCAGACATGCGTGGACATTTGTTTTGCCAGGGAAACTAGCAGCAGTGTACCTTGTGCTGCTGTTATCCCCAGGGAATGCCTATGCCACGGGTGCTCTGGCATGCGACAGGCTACTGGGGGGCAGCAGGTGGGATGCGGGGCAGCTAAGGCTAGCATTGGGCTGGCCCCAGCAGCTGTACCTGGGATCCTGGGGCTGCAGCAGTGGATAGCCAGGGGCCAGCGCCGCCCACCCGCTTACAATGTGGAGAACAGCTGAACGTGCGGTATGTGGCGCTGCGGTTCCCCCACCGTTCACCCCCGGCACACCAACATCTTGCAAAGTTGAAGTTGCGGGTGTTTTTTACATTCTGCCCAAAAACATTGCTGACCCCTGTGCTATAGAGTAGCTATCACTGTAAGAAATCTCTTATGGATTTGATTTCATTATTTTATTTCATGATGCAAAGGGAGCTTATACTACTTACTGAAATATGTCTAGAAATTGCCTGGCATATTATGTGTTTTGTCAGAAACAAACAAGGATGAAACTTGCCCATGGAGGTCAGTCAGGGAGAGGGAGAAACAATGTACATGAAACAAGCACCTGTCTTCCTTCTAGGCACCATACAAAAATAAATCTGTAGTAGGGACTTCAACAGGAAGAAAGTGGTTGAGCTTCAGTAACATACAGAGATCAGCATGCGTTCAGGTATAGAGGTGATAGCAGGCCTCCAGCAAGTATGCACGTCTCAATTTCTGACTTTATTCATAAGATTAACACTGGTTCCGAAGTTTAAAGAAAGTTTGTCAGAAAATGGCAAACATCTGTTTAGATCAAACTTTGTTTGGGATGTCTGCCTCTATCCAGAATGGAATTATGGGGAAGGGGTCAGAAATGCAAACAGCCCAAAGTAGCAAATATAGCCATGCATGTAAGACAATTGGAGCATGGGAAACTCAGGTTCTGGTGCCTCTTGAAGGAGATTCAAAGCTAGCAGGCACTTGAACCTTTGTTTTCTATGTAGAACCAAGTGCCCTAATTACTGGCTATTCTCGCTGTTTTCCTCTGCCTACATTGGTGTGCAAGTCCCCTGTGTTTCAGTGGTAGAATCCTTGTCTGTTGCACAGGAGACCTGGGTTCAATTCCTGGACTCTTATACAAATACAGCCATGGAGGCACCAAGCGCCTGGACTCAGTCTAGCCTTTTGATTCTGTTTCAGTGGATTGAAGGTCTCGGCAGCCTCCACTCCTCCAAAACTCCTGCCTAGGCATATGCATCAAAGATCTGGGTTACCTCTCGTACATATGCCATGATCTGGAAGGATCAACAGTTGCTAAACACTGGTGTGTGTAAAGAAAAGAAAAAAAGAATGGTGGGGAGGGTTACTTTAAATGGAACAAAAACAAATCCCAAAACCTCATTTTATATCAGAACTTGAAATTAATATTCTAGCCCTTTCCTACCCAGCATCCATATACATTACCAATGAAATAAGCTTTGATAGACTGACAAAACTTTATGCAAATTCCAAATATTGTAGATGTTTCAGGTGGTGTACCTATCCATTTGAATGTTAATTTCTCTTGCAGTCTTGCCACTTCCACTAGTGGAATATTGATAGCATATATGATTGCTAGTTCAATAAAATATTATTTTAAATGTTAGTTTTATACAATTATTTAATCATCCATGCAGTGTTAATTTACATAAAAGTAGTGATCATTTAGATACTGGGATGAAAACAGAAAACAACACATTTTAAATAGAAAATACAAACCATATAAAAATGAAGGCAAAAAAAAATCTTTATTGAATCTGACAAAATGTCTACCTTGTACTTCTGACTCTTGAATAATGTCCATAGCAATTTAAGCAATGGTTTGGCCACGAAAGGGGGCCCACGTTTTTCTATATATTCAAAAGAAACCCTCAGACTTGAAATTGAATTATACAATTCCAGCAGTATTGTTGGCTTTAATGGCATATAAAGTTTCTTCATGCATACCAGATGCAAATGAAACTGTAGTTTTTTTTTACTGGATTTCGTTTTTTCAAACATGAGAGAGAGAAGCAATATGGCTTTAAATGTCTCTTAAGTGAGCATCTATTAAACTGATTTTGTATGCAACTTTACAGTCACTAGCCTAGTGAAAAAAAAAAAGAAGGTCCTCAGTTCTGTACATAAGGATTGTCATAGCTGTATTCCCAACTTGCAAAAGTTTGGGCAATTCTCTCTTGGTTCCTGTCATCAAATGCATACAAGTTAGCAGGGTAAAGAAGAGAAGTTGACATCTTCAATGTCTACTCCAATTCCTAGAGAGAGCAGTGGTTTTTTCTGGTTCCGAATGCTCTAAATGTAGGCAGATAAAGTGTAATGGCTAAGGACATCAAACAAGGAATACATTTCTCTGCTATGGGTTGTTATGAGTTCATTACAAATGTGTATAGTCATAATAGATGCGATTTAAAAAAAAAAAACGTTTCTTGCATGGCACGTGCAAATAAGCCAGGTAACTCAGGAGGTTTTCTCAACCCCATGTAATTCTACAGAGAAAGGCACTTTGGCTTAATACATGGAGTTTTGTTAGTTTTACATTTTAATGATTACTTGTGAACACCATTTTCATTCATGTTGCTTCCCTGAGCCTAAGTCTTATTTAAAGTAGACAACATCATCTACACAGTTGCAGTTGGTTTGTACTCTTAAGTAAAATAAATGAGAGAGAACTACAGGAAACTTGTCTTGAAGCTAATGGTTTCTTAGAATGCATTTAGGCACCAAAGCCAGAGTCCATTATTAGAAGACAATATTTTCATAGATCGACAAATTGTTGGTTATTAAAGTGGAGCTCCAGTAATTGTTAAGTGAAGTGATAGTTCTCCCCTAAAGATATGAAGGACTGAACATCAACATGTAATTACACAATATTTAGGAAAACCTTTTAGATATTAATTTGTAAAAGGTCTCAAGAAGATCCAACCATTTGAGATCTTCCAGAAGCAACTTTGCGCCCTATGTTTTCCCAGAAAGTGGTAGCAGCAGTGCTGGAACTCATGCAGAGTGATGGGGCACAGCTAGACCGTGTGGAAGAGCCAGGGCTGTGTGACATTGAAAACTCATTAAAAATACTATATTTAAAAATGGAAGAGGCAGAGACATAAGTGGACTTTAGTTGACAATACAATGAGCAGGATAAATGAGGCGCAACAGATACCCCCAGGAAGATATCCCTCAACAGGCATCACCAAGAAGACAGTGGCACAAGCCAGAGCTAACTACACCCATATACACCCCAATTCCTTGAAGAGAAAACTCTGCTGACTGTGAATTCTAAGAACTAGACGCATCTTGGCCCAAGCTGCCCAGCGGAGCAGAGCTCGGATCTGCTGAGGTAAGCAAAAAACGGAGTGAAAGCACTAGCATAATTATGCTGTATGGCTGGAGACAGCCAGCTGAGGAATAGTATACAGGGCTGACTCGTACCCAGCTGTGTTCATGACCTGGGTGTTGCAACAGACTTGGCCATCTTTCAAAATGTTTTTTCTGATCAGATCAGCTAATGACAGCACAGTCACCAGGACTATACCCATATGACAGTCCTTTGTAATCTATAACCACCTCACCTGGCAAAGAAACTGATGCCAATTATCATCACACTCTTGCTAAATCAGTGGAACAGGTATAAGGAACTACTGAGGAGTTGCTGCTGTTCCAGCAATATCAAATGTCATGAATGGCTGGTTTTTAACTTCTTCCACTGCTGTTTTGCTGCTGGCAGAATGTTAGAAAGGTGCAAAGGAAGAAGGGACATCAGCATCCAACAATGAGCCAGGCAATACTTAAATAAGCAGGGCTTCAATGTTCCAAATCTTGGAATTTAATTTCAATCCCAGACAGTTGCTTTCAAAGACCAGCTGGGATTAGACCATAATGGAAAGCTACACCCCTAGCACAACCACTCCTATACAATTTTTTTATTGGCTTGTTGGGAAGGGATGGAAAGTGAAACTGTTTATTCATAAGAAGCAGTAGATGATTTAAGAAGGACAATAAGAAAAGGGCAGGAAAAATAAGCTTTTTAAAAAAGAAAATAAAGATTGTGTAGTGCTCTAGAAAGGCAGCCCAGCTTGACAGTACAAGCAGAGGACAATGAAGCTGCCTCCACAGCTTGCAACGATACATTTCAACCTTAACCTGTAAAAAGTTGTGCTGATTTATGCTTCTGTTGAACAGAGTGTCACTTATCCTATGGTGGTTTGCGGATACAGCCAAATTGGTATTTTGCTGGAACCAAAATTGTGAAGTTTAGAAGCTGGCTGGAAGCTAGTGTGCTCATTTTTTTTTTTAAATCACTTAGAAAAAACGCTCCAAACATTAGGGTGTCTCACTCTGCCCTGGTGAGAATGCTCCAAGGCTTTCCTAAATTTATTCTAAACTCTCAACTAAATCTACTCCTGTCATCAGATAAAATAAGAGGTGAATTTGGCACAGAACACCTGGCATTCATCATTACAGCTGCAGCCGTAATGCACCATATGCCTATGATAAAAAGGCAGTCCTTACAGCTTTCAAAACTACAGCACTGCCTTGTCTCAGTGGCACTCTCTCAAATGCTTAAGTTCTAGCATCTCTGTGTCACCCCCCCCAAAACAGCAATATAGTTGTCCAAATTCATGAGACTCAGATTTATATTCAAAGCAAAGACTGCAAGTTGTCATCATTGCTGGGGATATTACTTCTGTTCCCAGCCTCACTTCAGTTAGATTTTTTGTTGCTCTGACTAGGAAGGTCTGGACAGCTGGAAGAGAGCTGCTCAATCACTTTCTGTTTTCTTCTTTGTATCAATTTTCCACCTGTGAAGCCCAGAATCCCACCACCAAGTGCAGCTGCAATTCCTGCTACTTTGAAGCCTGCAAGGAGACCAATAGGACCCCCTACCACTCCTCCAATGAGTGCACCTGCCACAGGCAGAGCTGCCAGCTTGTACTTTGCAGCCTGTTAAAAAAAAACACAACAAAAACAATCTATTCAGAATACATGCCTGTGGTGATGTGCATTTTCCCCTCATTAGTCTTGGCAATATATCCAGATTTTAGCACAGAAATAAACCTTGCAAATTACATTTTTTTTAAATACACTATTCTACAGGTAAGAGAGAATATGCCATGTCTGCTTCAAACTTGAACAGTTCCAATTATGCAACAGAACACCAAATTATTTTACAAAGTGGCTGAATTTATTTACAGTCTAGAATCCAGTGGCTGGGCTGTGCCATTAAAATAAATGTAGTAATTGGAAAGTGTCCAGAAGCTGTTTCATAAACATGCCTGAAGGTTGCATATGTCAGCTAACAGCAACTCTTAGCAACATAAATGTAGTTCAGCATCACATAATTGTGTGTCACCATCATAGTTTCATTTCACGCGTATTTGAGTCTTATGAGCCAATCATTTAACACACTGCCTGTTTTTCCAGGTATTCCATTGGAAGCAGCAGCAGAACACCTTATAATGAGACTTTAGGCAGAGAAATTCTTTTCTGGCAGACTGGATGTGACAGAACATTACAAGCAAAATTGATTTTTTTTTTACTACCTATGTCATTTCTTCCTTATTTCCTTAATTGCTGGTTCCCTCAGCATTAAAGACGGCAGATCAATTGGGTTAATACAGAAGATTGCTGGGAGGCAGAGTACCATTGATTCACCAGCAGGAGCAGATCCCTACCTTCCCCAAGTTTTTGGTTCCCTCTTCAACATTCACAGCGGCATTGTTGACATGGTCTTCAATTCTGTCAATCTTCTCCTGCTGAGACTAGATGCAAAGGAATTATGAGTGAGGTTACCTGCTGGGAAGCAGCAGTAAGCCAATACACACCATTTTAATGCCTGTAATCAGGGCCCTGCAGCAGCTTTCATCTGCTACGTACTGTACCCATGCAGCCTTAATGGTAGTTCATTAATAGCTTCTGATAAGCCATGCTGAAACTACAAAGTTACTTAAAAAAGGAATTTAACTATCAGGTCATGAAATGGGAAGAAATTATACAGCATATTGTTATAGTTCAAGAAAGCATACTGAAGTGTACTCTCATTTGATCTATTGTTCTGTGAATAAATGAACTTGCATTTTAGGGAAAAATTCAAACAAGCATTTATGTTTCATGCTGAGTTTCATTTTCAAAACAATTCATTTTTCTACAGGGTGAAGGTACAAGATCAACATAAGTTATATTAAACAAAAAGTTTTGCTGAAATCCAAACTGCCATCTTTAATCTATGAGGCTGTAATATATTAACTTAACCATACACATATAACCATCTGACAATGTTGGAAATATTTTTAATATGACCCTAATCTTTGCACTTCCATTCTTCCAAAATTCTAATTCCTGCTTCAAACCCCCTTAAACTTTAGGAGAGTAAAATCCCTCGGCTGGTACTTAGAGATGGGATACCTTCCTGTCCTTTTTAAACCCCTGGAGGACCCTTAGCATTATTCTGTCACAATAATGGGCTGTCCAGTGTACTGTTTAAGATTATGCTCATTCTGCACAGTTCTTAAATTTAGAACATTTTCTAGGTCAAGAACCTAGTTTTGTCAAACTTGGTGTAATAAATGTGTCTGACAAACACACATGCCTTTCTCACCTGCCTAGTACTAGACACTACAGATGCTCTATTTTACCCATTGCTGCATGTAACTTTCCTAAGAACAAGGAACAAAAAAAATTGCTCCTCACTGCCAGGTAAAAACACTCCACCACTAGGCTACAGAATCAGGCTTCCTTTTGTCTGCCCTCTTAGGCTCAATGAATCTTGAATTCTTTTCTGCATAAAGGAATAGCTTCAACAAGATGGGTGGAAAGGGCCCCACCCAGAATAACCTATAAACCACCTACAAGGTGTAGGCTTGAATCAGAAAATCAGGGTTGGAAAGGACCTCGAGGGCATCTAGTCCAACCCCATATTCGCAGCAGGACCATCCCCAGCTAGATCATTCCAGCCAGGGCTTTTTGTTGAGCTGGGCCTTAAAGACCTCCAAGGATAGAGACTCTACCACCTCTTTAGGTAATCTGTTCCAGTGCCACACTACTAGTTAGAATTTTTTTTCCCTAAACCTCCCTTGTTGCAACTTGAGACCATTGCTCCTTGTTCTGCCATCTGTCACCACTGAGAACAGTCAGCGGTTCCCAAACTCTGACCGATTGCGCACCACTAATTTAAAATGATACAACCTTAAGTACCACCAGCAATTTTTTCAGTTTAACCTTAAGTGCCACCAGCAAATTTTTGTCCTATAAAGTAATAATAAATCTGTTAACACGTACCACTGACAGGTTGTCTGCATAACACCAGTGGTACCCATACCACAGATTGGGAACCGCTAGCTCCATCTTCCTTGTAACCAAACTTTAGATAGTTGAAAGTACTAGCAAAACCCTTCTCAGTCTTCTCTTCTGCAGACTAAATAAGCCCAGTTCCCTCAGCCTCTCCTCAGAAGTCAGGTACCCCAGCCCCCTCACCATTTTTGTTGCCCTCCACTGGACTCTCTCCAACTTGTCCATGCCCTTTCTATAGCGGGAGTGGTGGGGGGCAAAACTGGACACAGTACTCCAGATGTGGCCTCACCAGTGTAGAATAGAGGGGAAAATTACTTCCCTTGACCTGCTGGCAATGATCCTACTAATGCAGCCCTGTATGCCATTAGCCTTCTTGGCAACAAGAACACAATGTTGACTTATAATCAGCTTATTGTTCACTGTGACTCCAGGTCCTTTTCTGCAGAGCTGCTGCTTACCCAGTTTGTCCGAAGCCTGTAGCAGTGCATACGATTCTTCCGTCTTAAGTGCAGGACTTGGTACTTCTCCTATTGAACCTCATAAGATTTCTTTTTGGCCCAGTCCTCCAATTTGTCTAGGTCATGCTGAATCCTAGCTCTACCCTCCAGTGTATTTACTACTCCCTCCAGCTTGGTGTCATCTGCAAACTTGCTTAGGGTGCAATCCATCCCATCTTCTAGATGGTTAATGAAGATACTGAACATAACCAGCCCCAGGATCAACCCCACTAGTCAACAGCTGCAAGCTACACATTGAGCCATTGATCACTACCTATTGAGTCCAATGATCCAGCCCACTTTCTATCCACTTTACAGTCCATTCATCCAACCCATACTTCCTTAGCTTGCTTGCAAGAATGCTGAGGGAGACTGTATCAAAAGCCTTGCTAAAGTCAAGGTATATCATGTTCACTGCTTTCCCCACATCCACAGAGCCAGTTATTTCATCATAGAAAGCAATCAGGTTGGTCAGGCATGACTTGCCCTTAGTGAATCCATGCTGACTGTTCCTGATCACCTTCTCCTCCAAGTGCTTAGAAATGGATTCCTTGAGGACCAGCTCCATGATTTTCCTGGGGACTGAGGTGAGGCTGACCAGTCTGTAGTTCCCTGGATCCTCCTCCACCACTTCCAAAACCCATATATGTAGTAAAATTGGTGCAATGTATTGTAATGCAGATGGGATAAAGAACAGACTGAACAGAGTGTGTGCATAATGTTTGCACAGTTTTCCCCCTTTCAAATATGTTGCAATGGAATGCAGTTCCTTCCCTGTGGTCCTGGCAAGACAAAAACCACCTGCAAGACTCTAGTCTTTCTGGCTGGAGTCCCTCATCCTTCTCACCACAACTAGAAATAATGTTTAAAATGGCAGGGACCTTGCTAAGGAACCTGTTGCACCTCATGTTCCAATATTTCTGATGATTAATATGTGACCTAGAGAATATGAGAAGTAAGTTTGGACAGAAGTCATGCTATCAGTGACTTCTATGCTGAGTAAATCAAGGACCAAGGAGCAGCCAACAGTAACTGCTCTGAACTAAGAAGAATTTAGGTAGGCAGAAAATTGTCTCAACAGAGTACCAACAGGGCTACTAGTCAGGACATGCAGCATGAAGCTGCTGCTGATACACAGAAAAAAGACCATTAATAACCACTATTGTTCACTAAGCAGCACAGACTACCTTGCAATGAGGCAATCAAGCACCCTTTGGGCTAGTGCAATTGAATATTCTTAATTGCTGCAATATAACGCTTGAAAAACAAGAGTAAGACTCAAACGTAAAACTTATACCTAGAGAATTTAATGTAAACCATTATCCTAAAAACCTCATGAGGGCTTTCAGTATAGTAATGTTTTAACAGAACAAAATTCTTAAGCAGTCACTGCTAAGACAAAAAAGTAAAGCAAAGCAAATTCTCTCCTGGCATTGTTAATAGTTTAGAGAAGATTCAAAGGCTTTTGGCTGTAATGAGTTGGGACATAGTCCTGCTCTTTACCTAATGACCTTAAGGTTCTGATCCTAATGCTGTTAGAATGTTATGTATGTAATTCAAAAAGTGATTTTTATATCTAGATTTCTAAAGGTGGAAATATAGATTTTCGAGGAAGATAACTGACATCAAAAGTTTAGGTTTAGTTTTGGACAGTATCTTTCCTCAACATACTTTTAACTTACTGACACTGTGCATAAGGATTTCTGTATATCCATAAGCATATCATGTAGGACTCCCAGGAGAGGGTTAGATATGATCATAGATTCTGAAATGCTCAATTCATCCACAGAAGAGATGCAGTATATAAGAGGTGTCACACTGGATCAGACCACAGGTCTATTTAGCCCAGTACTCTGTATCTTAGTGGCACAGAACAGATGCTAAGAGGAAGAATATTTTTTGCAGGACCTAAGTAGACTGGCCTGTCCCTTACCTCTCTTCCCTTACAGCTTTTAGCATGCAGGGGCCTAGAAAGTCCTAATTTGGCATTGCAGCTTTACTATCATGTTTAATAGCCACCGATGGATTTATCTTGCATAAATTTGTCTAAGCCTCTTTTGAACCTGGTTGAATTATGGACATCTGCAATTCTTATAGCAAGTTAATTATATACTGTGAGAAAAAAAGTTCCTTTCATTAGTTTTAAATCTGGTCTGTAATAATTTCACTGTGGGCACATCTACATGTGCATTAATGCACTTTAATGCGCACTAAAACTAGCACTTCGATTGTGAGGTACTAGGAAAATGCACACTAGCCTGGTTTATGTGCATTAACTAAAGTGAATCCTTTTTAAATTATGCTTAATGTGTTTTAACCTGTTTTAATGCACATTCAGTAAAAGCACAAACATTTATACAAATACCTTTTTGTGCTGCAGCTTGATTGAGTCTGTTCCACATGCGAGCTGATGTGCCCAGTACTGCATCACATGCATTTTTATAAATGACGAAATCCGTGTTAGTGCTGAGAAAATGGCAGCCTTTGATGTGTTTTAGTTCAAAAGCATGCCACTGCCATTTTTCTCAGCACTGATGCACTTTTTGTCATTTATACAAATTATACAAATGTGTGCGACACAGTGCTGGGCACTTTCAAATGTGCCCGGTGCTGCATCACACACACATCTAAAAATGCCCCATGGTTTTTTACATGACACTTTAATGAGCATTAAAATAGGCCAGGTGTTTTCAACTGAGGGTACTTAGGAAGGCTTTAGGGGGTACTAGGCAGTGGGCGCTGCCAGCATTTCCACCACCAGAACGCTCGCCAATCGGCTGCTGGGGGACCTTCCCCCGCCCCGGCTTGTCAACCGGCCACTGATGGACTCCTTCCTTCTCAACCAACCGCTGGGGTTGCACTGGCCCAAAAAGGTTGAAAACCCCTGAAACAGGCTAATGCGCATTAAATCACATGTGCAGACATGCCCTGAATATCATCTTGTTTTCATTTTCTGAGTCATGGTAAACAAGTCCCTATTCACTATTTTTACACTATTACTTATTTCATAGCTCTCTATCATATCCCCCCTCAGTTCTCTTTTCTCTAAGCGGAGAAGTCTTAGTCTCTTTAGTCTCTCTTCATACAGAAGCCTCTCCATGCCTCTGATCATGCTTACTGCCCATCTCTGTACCTTTTCCAGCTTTACTACATCTGTTTGGAGGTAGGAGGACTGAAATTCACCCTGACTTCAAGGTGGTGGTGCATCACAGACTTATACAGTGGCATAGTGACATTTTCTATTTTGTTTTCTATTCCTTTCCTAATAATCCTTAACATTCTATTAGTCCCTTTTTGATGCTGAACATTGGATTGAGCATACACACAACGATCCCAACATCTCTTTCCTGAATTAGTAATAGCTAATGTCGAGTCCATCGTCGTGTGCATACCTCACATTATTTTTTCCTGCATGTATCACTTTGCCCTTATCAAAATTAAACTTTATGGGTGCCTCTACACAAGCGCGGAAGCCACTCCAATGTGCTGTAATTACACCACGTCAGAGCAGACTCAGTTAATCAAGTCTGCTGGAGCGTGATAATTACTGTGCTCCAGCAGCCTCCCACATCTTGTATATCACTGTGCCTGCTCTTCAAAATGTCAGTGGAGGTGCTTTAACAAAAGCTTGTTGAACGAGCTTTGGTTCAAGTGCCCCTGTGTGGGGATGGTGATACACAAGACGCTGTGGCACTTTAATTAGAGTGGCTCTCGGAGCTGCTCTAATTAAAGCACTCTCCCCACTCCCTCCCACCCCTGGAGCACTTGTAAAAGTGCCCTATCTGTCATGTTGTTGCCTGTTTATTCAATTTTACAAGACATGTCAACAATTCTTCACAATCAACTTTTTTTTTTTAAATCAACCATCAAACAATTCTTCACAATCAACTTTTTTTAATCATCCTGAATAATTATGTGTAATTGCAAACTTGGCCACCTCCCTATCACCTTCCTTTCCCAATCATTGATAAAAATGTTAAATGGCACAAGCCCCAGGACAGACTCTTGGGACCCCACTGTTTACCTTCCTCCATTTAAAGGAAGGTATTTATACCTACTCAGCAAGTGTATTTACACTTACTCTGTACAGAGGCTATATTTAGTAACAGGTTAAACACTGAAGTTGGTAGATCTGCATTTCGAGGATTCTGCTCCTCCAAGATTCTTGGTGAATACCATCCAGGCCTGATGATATGCTATTGTTTAAGTTAATCAATTTCCTAGACAACCTCCTCTAATACTTCAATTTGGGTCACTTCTACTGATGGCAATACTCCAGTCTTCCCTCTTAGCCTTACCTGAGTGCTTCATCCCTGATGGCTTTGGAGGGAGGGGGGGATGCGAGGCAAGAGGAATGGGACTGTTCTGACTCTATTCATTCCCACTTTCCTGAAGATGCTAAAAAAGGTAAAATGGTAATGGCACGCATGATAGATACCAACTTCTAAACCCTAAAAACTGGATTGTAACACCTTATTTCATGTTAGGCCACTGAAGCACCATCAAATGGTACCCACTTAATCTGCTTTTACCTTGGTAATAAAAATCTCCCCTATAACCTTTATCAGTCCTGTGAAACTCCCATTCCCCTATTCTCTATATAAGATTTAAACACTTACGTGGACTAGCAGAGAAAAGTCAGTTACTAGCTGGTTGAGTTCAATCAAGTCCTACAAATATAAAAGAAAATGCTATTTAGTATAAATTTACTAAAAGAAAGAGAAAATAAAGTGGCAATACATTAATTCCAACATACCTCTTCTAACGTTTCCCATGATTCAGCAGCATTTTCATCCTGAGGAATTTCAGGGAGTGGAGAATGCATCTGGATAAAACTCTGGGAATTTCCCACAGCTTCTATGTTATAAAAAGGTTCTAAGGGAAAACCATGATAATTTCAATGAATGCATGACTTAAAGTAAAAAATAGACTGAATAAAATTGGCAGTCTTTCATCTCAAATGTTGCTCAAGTTTGAATTAATTCAAGCCAGGCAATTGGAGTACTGAAAGGAACAACTTGGGCCATTGGGTCCAGTCCCATGTATTTGCAGGTAAATAGTTGTCTAAAAAGTCCACAAGACCATCTGCTCTGACAGCTCTTACACAACAAAACCACAAATTACACCATTAAATAAAGCAGAAAAAAACCTGAATCCTACAACACGCCATAGGTAAGGAGCAGGGGGGGCAAGGGCGCTAACAACACATTGACACAGTAATGACAAGAAATGTATTCTATTAATACATGCTAGGAAGAGAAACATGTCTTGCACTACAAAGGAAGGCACAATATATCTAAGAAAACAAACAAACAAAAATCCCAAAGCAAAACAAAAAAGCATAGTCCTTGCCAGCCTAGGAGGAAAAAAATCCTCCCTTAACCTAAATCTGATGCCCTTGAGCATATTAAGCAAGCCCCTCCAATCAAATTCATAAGTAGCAGAAGGAGTACCAGTGGATTCCAGCCAAATAGCCAATGCTTCAGAGGAAGCAAAATAAAGAATTTTCCTCCCAGAAAGAACCTGAGTTTGCTTTCAGCCCAATCACAGGGGTTCCAAATACTTGAATCCAAATACTACATATAAGCGATATGCACCTGGGGAGGAAGAACCAGCAGCATACCTACAGACTGGGGAACTCCCTTCTCGTCAGCACAGAGGCAGAAAAGGATCTTGGAGTCATTACTGATTCCAAGATGAACGTGGGCCAACAATATGAGGACGTGGTCAGGAAGGCTAACCGCACCTTGTCATGCATTCACAGATGAATCACGAGCAGGTCCAAGGAGGTGATCCTCCCCCTCTATGAAACATTGGTCAGGTCACAGTTGGAGTACTGTGTCCAGTTCTGGGCGCCGCACTTCAGGAAGGATGTGGACAACATGGAGAAGGTCCAGAGGAGGGCCACTCGCATGATCAGGGGCAGCAGGGCAGACCCTACGAGCAGAGGCTACGGGACCTGAACCCGTTCAGCCTCCACAAGAGAAGGCTGAGAGGGGATCTGGTGGCCATCTATAAACTGGCCAAGGGGGACCAGCAGGCAATGGGAGAGTCCCTGTTCCCCCAAGCACTGTTGGGAGTAACAAGGAATAACGGCCATAAATTGACTGAGAGTAGATATCAGGAGGCACTACTTTACAGTCAGGGTGGCCAGGATCTGGAACCAACTTCCAAGGGAAGTGGTGCTCGCTCCTACCCTGGGGGTCTTCAAAAGGGGGCTAGATAATCACCTAGCCGGAGTTGTTTGACCCCAGCATGGGGGGGGACGGGACGGGACGGGACGGGACGGGGGGAGTATATGGATGGCATGTGCCCCCCACATTTTTGTGCCAATGGTGGGATGCGGGGCTGCAGCCTGGCCAGAGCCAGGGCGTGGCAGCAGCGGGTGCAGCAGCAGCATGATTTCTGTGCTGACAGCGGGGCATGGGGCTGGAGCCTGCCAGAGCTAGCGCCCAGCAGGAGCAGGGGCAGTAGTGATGGCACAGAGTTGTGCCCCCCACTGTCAACACTTACACATCATCTATGATATTACATATGCTGATTACTGCTCCAAGAACATGCCTATCACCCTAATCCTTCCACAAACTTGACAAGCTCCATCCTAAGGAGCTTACATAAGGAAGAATTTCTTACATAAGGAAGAATTTCTTTACAGTCCGAGCCCCCAAGGTCTGGAACAGCCTGCCACCGGAGGTGGTTCAAGCGCCTTCATTGAACACCTTCAAGATGAAACTGGATGCTTATCTTGCTGGGATCCTATGACCCCAGCTGACTTCCTGCCCTTTGGGCAGGGGGCTGGACTCGATGATCTTCCGAGGTCCCTTCCAGCCCTGATGTCTATGTCTATGTCTAAAGCAATGTCCCCTGCTCGTGGTGTGTTTGGAAGCTCATTCTCCATTGCTCTGACCAGTAGAAGCCACCTTCCAGTTTCCAGTCTAAATTTGTTCATGACCAATTTGAATTACTTTGAGCACGTGCTAGTACTCTTCTTCAATTACAACAGCTCTTCTAGTACCTTCCTGTTTACCCTATAAATGTATCTAGAAAAGATAAACATACACTCTATTCGCCTTACTTTTTTAAGCTAAACAATCCAAGCTCTTTGAATCTCTTCTCTTAAGATATGTTCTCCATTCCCTGAATCCTCCTCTTTGGTCCTGTTCTAGTTTAAATTCAACTTTCTTGAACACAAGTGAACAGAACTATATACAACATTTTAAACAGGGTCTTACCAACACCTTGTACTGTGGCACTGATACTCATCTCTACTTGAAATACCCCACTAACAACCCTCAGAACTGCACTGCACTTTTTCACACTTGCAAAACATTGGTGGCTTCCTCTCTTGCTCCATTAACCAGTCTCCTTGTCAGGAGTCCGTAAGTACCTGACTTTGTAATTCATACAGTTAAAACATAGACTATTTCTATTTCTTCACTCCACAAGGTTTTCTTAATTCTTCTAGTGCTCCTCCACAGTTACAATATGCCCAGCTTTGAGTCGCATCTAAGTTTCACAGACGCACATCTAGTTCTTAGAAACACACTAACTCCAATACTCCATCAAACCAATGGTCCATCTGGTCCAGTGTCCTGTCTCTAACAGTAAAAGTAGTCAATGCTTAGAGAGAGAGCATATGAACAGGGAATATGTAGAGTGACCTATCCCGTTACACCTTCAGTGACATCCACCATCATTGGTTTAGAAATGGGAAACATCCCCAACTATTCCATTGAATAGCTATTAATGGACTGTCTCATCCATTGTCTGGTCCTTTTTTGGACCTGGCTATATTATCTGCCTTTACAACCCTAAATTGTAGTGAGTTCCACAAGTTATCTATGCTTCTGCATAAAAAGTACTTTCTCTTGTTAGTTTTAAACTTGTCTCCTAATTTCAGTGGGTGCCCCCTAGATCTAGTATTCTGGGATTTGGTAAATAAAAGTTCCCTATCCACTTCGTCCACACCCTTCATGATCTTAATAGACCTCCATCATATCCCCCCTCAGCCTTCTCCTTTCCAAACAGAAACATCCTAACCTTTTGTCTCTCTTGGTATGGCACTTGCTTCATATCCCTGATCATCTCAGCTACCCTTCTCTGTACCTTTCCTAATACTACTACATCGGGGTGGGCAATTATTTTGGGCAGAGGGCTGCTTACCAAGTTTTGGTAAGCTATCGAGGGCCTCATAGGTAGCCCTGCCCCTTGACAGGTGCCTCACTCCTTGGTTGCCATCTTGGGACTGGAAGTCCCACCCCCTAACCCCCAACCTTTGCCACCAGAAGTCCCTCCCCTTGCCCCCAGAAGTACTCCTTTCAGCAAGGGGTTTTGCCATCTCAGAACCAGAAAAATATCAAATTATATTCTAAAAATCAAGCATCCACATTCTACAACTTTCATTAATTTGATTTTTAAAAATCTTTTTGTCCTGATTTACTTGTGTTTGTGTAGCGGACAGAAGTGATCACACAATAGCTTAAAATGAAGACTTAACCTTGTAAACTGTGGGGGGGTGGGGGACCTGGGGATGGGTATAGGTTTGTGGGGGGTGTGGGGATGTGGGGGAGGGTGTGGGTGTGTGTGGAGGGGTTTGTGGGGGGTGGGTATGGGGTTTGTGAGGGGAGTGTGGGAGGAGGGTGGCTGGGCTGCGTGAGGGGGTGTGGGTGTGGGGGTTTGCATGTATGGCAGTGCGAGGGGGGTATGGGTGCATGTGTATGGTGGGGGGTGCTTGTGAGACTCACCCTACAAACATACACACACATATACACACACACAGTGTGCTTGCCTCACTACACACACACTGTATGCTTGCCTCATTGCTCTCTCTCTCTCTCTCTCTCCCTCCCTCCCCCTACCCGCCTCCTGGCCCTGGGGTACCAGCACACCCCTGCTCCCATGGTCCAGTGATACAACTGGGGGCCACATGAAAACTGCTGCAGGCAGACACTTTGGGGTGGGGCATGGGGGGGAGGGGACTAGGGGTAGGGCCTGGCCAGGCTGGCCTTTCTGCTGACTCCTGCCGGCTTCCCCTGGGTCCTACTGCTCCTGGCTCCTGTCATCTTTGACAGGGAGCCTGGAGCAGATAAATATTAATTTTCTAAACTTTGTAGGTGCCCCATGGGCTGGATAGAATGGCCTGGTGGGCCAGATCCGGCTCGCAGACCATATTTTGCCTGCTCCTGTACTACATCCTATTTGAGATGTGAAGACCAGAACTGCACACTGTATTCAAGATGTGAATGCACCGTGAATTTGTATTGTGGCATGATGCTTTCTGTTTTGTTTTCAATTCCCTTCTTAATGATGTCCAGTATTTTGCTCCCTGTGCACCAGCAATATGGTGTAATGGGATCTAATGCAGGATCCCACATTGTACATCTAGGAAGCATGAGTGTTGGAATCCTACATCAGATCCTATTGCACCTTTTCACTGATGTCTGTCAGGGGCCTGACAAACACCACAAGTAGTCTCTCTACAATGAAGTATTTCAAAAGGAGAGCTATTAGACTGTATTCTCCCTTTCAGTCAATTCCTTAGCCATCTCATAATTATAGGATTCCTCCCATCTTCTCCAGATTTGCTACTAACTTCCAGCTTTGCTTAAATCTAGCCAGATCAGACCCACTGTATTGCCCTTGTCTAAGAAGTCAGTTATCCTATCACAGAAGGATATTGAGTTGGTTTTACACTATCTTCCTTGGATAAAACCATATGGTGTTTTATCATATATTTTGTTTACCATCATATCTCTGGATCGTCCTTTCCTTAAGTACCTGTTCTAAAACAGATATCAATTTAACACTTTAAGTTGTATTAAAGGCTATTGCTGAGCATGTTGTTACTGCTCACAAATATCAACATTAGCCTATTCAGTAAGATTTTCTTAAATTCTCTTTCTTTCTTGTATCCCATGTTCCTTATATGCTACTATCGTGTAGAGAAGAGGTTCCTAAACTTTTTCTTATTGTGTACGCTCTTCCAGATTTACCAGCTGCCACATACCCCTGCCTGCGTTTTATATTTTATCCTCTTAAATGCCAATTATTATTATGCAAATTAAATCCACCATTACACAATTTCTCCCACATATCCCCCAGAGATGTCTTGTGTACCCCCAGGGGTACGCAAACCACAGTTTGGGAACCCCTGATGTAGAGGATAAAAACCAAAAATAAATTATACTTATTTGTGTTATCTTTTTTAACAAGTGATTAAAAGAGGGAATTTTTCATAATATTTTGCCATTCTTTAGCAATCTTTATTCCATGGATCTCAAAATAGTCTTCACATGTTAAAGTCCAAATCTTGGACACCTATAATCAATTGAAAAAGTCCCTGTGACTTTAACAATTCTTGGCCTTACCTGTTTAGTCAAGCTAAGGGGCAGAACAATATGTGAGTAGTGAAGTAAAAAAAATCTCTTAAGAAAACCCTGAATTTGCCTCTGAATTTTCTTTCAAAATCATTCAAGAACACAACTATAATATCACTGTTATGAATATATTATACCTGTGTCTCTAAGATATCCTAAGATATTCCTTTCCCCTTCTATGAATAACTATATGTCCAAATAATTACATGTGGAAAGATTTGGAGAAAGCCATGAAGTTTATTCCATGACGTCACACTTTTTTCAGCAATATGAAGGCTACATTTGTTAAAATTAAACCCTTCCTTGGCAATTCAAAATAAAAGAAGGGTCCTTAGAAGAACCATGTACAGTGGAAATCCTCTTATGTACAATCCCCCCTGCCCTCAAAATCTCCTGCAGACACTGTTCTGGAAGAGGATCCCTGATTACTACCCCACCACAGGGCTTAAGTTATGCAGTGAGCCTTGCACATCTCTACACCCAAGAGTTGTAAGTAAGTTCCACTGCATTATTTTCTGATGATTCTCCACTTCAAAAACGAAAAAAAAAAGAGGTAGTAGAGGAAGTAGAATCACCTGAGGGCTGAAACTAAAAATAAGAAATTTACATTAACAAATTTACATTAAAAAATTCACATTTGAACAAGTTCTAACCTGTGATAGGGGAAGAATGAAAGTGTCTTCTCAACCTTACCTACAGCATCTATTCAGAAATGCAATAATAGAAAACACCTCTACATACACTTTACAAAGCAGCTTTCCACCTCATTATACTTATGATAAAAATCTAATACTCCGGAAAATTCAATATGCTGGTTAAAAGGTTTTAGTAAATTTGAGAGAAGTCTCACCTTTTGTTAATATTTGTTATAATGCAATTAAATTAATCTCCTACTGGAGATGGGGGATGGTAAAGGGGGAAGGAGCTATATCATTCCTTGACATGCCTCTATATGTGTAATTTGAATATATAAACCCTTTACTTCTCTGGGAGATGGGAAGCAACATGGTAAAAGACTGGGGCATAACAAAGTTTCTTTGAGTAAGATCAGCAACTAAGATTTTCTTTCAAATCTATAGGCTTCAAGCATAAAAGAAAAGATTACATTACAGATACCCTGTTAGCTCAAAGAGCTGCTTTCAAACTTTTAAAAAAATCCTATATAATTATATTCAGTTGTCTGCATGGCGGTATGTTTCACTGTACATAGGATGAACAACTTCTGTAATCCTGAGCAACTTGTAGGAAAGTACCAATAATATTTTTCTATACTTATGCTTGTATCCCAATATTTCTGATCAATTTACTGATTTTTAAGTGCAATTTTTCCTCAGTTAAAAAAATCCTCACTTAAAAATATAAAATAGTCAGATCAAGAGATTATTCCTAATCTTTTAAAAATAGTAATTTTCATTCATATTTTATTTTGGCAGGCCCCAAGATCAGGAGGGGGATGAGATTTTTCTGAGCAACCAAAAGTGTCCAGAGAACCAGGCCTAATTAGAAATCAATTAGAAATCAGCAAGGCAGGACACAGACTGTCCACCGAGTTCTTAGAATGTCTCGGGTACAATTTTTGTTTCAGAAACAGAGGAAGTTTTTAGGGCAGGAGCTATCTTAGATTTTATTCTGACTATCCAGGATAAGCCATCTGAGAATCTGAAGGAAGAACGTAATTTGGATGTAAGTGTTCACAAAACAACAATTCATGCTTCTAAGGAAAGGAAAGAATGAAAGCAACAGAAATAGAACAACGAACTCCAGTCTTCATCAAACTAAGAAAACTGATAAGTAGGATCTTGTAGGAAAAGAAATCTGTAGGAGAAAAGTAGTGCTGAAGAGCTAGCTGCTATCAATAAAACAGGTTTTGGCGATGTTTTAATGCCATCTATCTCAACCCAGGAACAACAGCAAGTAGAACAAGAGACCAATATGGCTGTTTCAGGACCCCCTTAATGACTCCCAAATCAAAAGGTAATTGTCCAGGAACAAAGAATGAATATGAAGAAATAACACAAGCATGTAAAAATAAATCAGAAAGGCTAAAAGCATAAAATGAGTTACAACTAGCAAGGGACATTAAAAACAGCAAGCAAATAAATGGGAAATAGATAAATGGTCCTGCTCTTTTTCTTGCTTTTTCAACCAAAGTACCTTGGTGTAATTCTACATAAATGGATAGTTCTTCCTTTGCATCTAAATCTGCTCTTCCTAGCCAACTCCTTCAGTAACGAGTAATGACACACATCTAGAATTTATGATACAAAACCCCCTTTTTCTTAATATCACAAATGGTGATTTAATTAAAAATAGTAAGTGACCACCGGGGATCCTGGTTTTCTCCGTTTAAAAATCCCAAATTCTCTGATTAAACCAAAAATCCCAAATTCTCTGATTAACAAACCCAAAACCTGCATTTTTCCACAATTAAAATGGCACACCATATATATATATATAAATAAAGGTATCATTTGAACACAATGTGTTATTGATATTTACAATTTTAAAGCAATTTGGAAGCCCACCACTGCCTCAATCGCTATAATAAAATAAATTCTAAATACCTATATATATTGACATTTGAGTTTGGTTTTACCATCATGGAAAATCAGAGCTCCTCCTGCCCCTTTTATTTACCAGTGCAGCTGCAGCTGTGCCCTCGTTTTGTGGCACTAAGAAGCTCTGACATGCCAGTGCTCTGCCCCTGCCCATGCCCTGACCTACAGGCCTTTCAACCCCGCTGGTGCCCTTCACTCCCAATCCACAAAATCCTGGTGCCCCTCACTCCTGACCCACAGCCCCTGGCCCTGCCAGTTCACCTCACTCCCAACCCACAGCCTTGCTGGTGCCCCTCACTCCCAAGTCACAGTCCCCCGGCACTGCCACGGCCCCACACTCCCAACCCACAGCCCCCTGGCCCTGCTACTGCCCCTCACTCCTGACCCAGTGCCCCCAGTCCCCCAGTGTGTGAGTTAAAGGGAAGTATGTGTATAAACAATGCATGAGAGAGGCACAGGCAATGGGTGGGGGGTGGCGGAGGTACAGGCAATGTGTCAAGGGGGCTGGGGGCCACATGCCCCCCTGAGATTTCTGTGCCCACCATGGGGCACAGGACAAGAGCTGCCTTCATGGCCCAGCTGGTAGGATGTGGTGCAGGAGGAGGCACCATGCCGCCATAGCCCCCAAGGTGAGGCACAAGATGGTAGTACAGAGTTGTGTCTTTGGTGCTGCTGAGCAGGCAGGGGGCACCTCACTTTGGTGGCCATGGTGGTGCAGCACTCCCTCCTGCACCGGGTCCACCTGCTGGGCCATGGAGGCAACTCCTCCAGAGCCAGTCTGGCCTGTGTACAGCCCCATGTCCTGCTGTGGGTGCAGAAATCTCAAAAGGCACAGAGCCCCCTCCTACCCATCTTGGCCTCCCTACCACATCACCTGTGCTCCTCCGCTCCCCCATGTCACCTGTGCCCTGCCCCCCACAACACATTGCCTGTGCCTCGTTCCCCTCTTCCCCACCCCCATAAACTTACCTGAAGGGAGCTGTGGGAGCTGCCTAGCTGCACATGCACATGTGCACATGCACATGGAGCCCCCTGCGTCCCACTCACCGTAGCCCCAGGCAGCCCCTTGGGGGCAGGAACTCTGCCAGCCTGCAAGGGGAAACCCGTGGTTTCCCATGTTTTTCTCCTCTAAGAGGGAAAATCTGCATTTTTCTCTGTTAAAGGAGAAAATCCACATATTTCCAGAGCAAAATGGAAAACCCAGATCCCTGGTGATCATCACTGCAGAACAAAGGAAAAAGGAAATTTAACCCTTGTGAAACCTACACAAAAGATATCTTCCAATGGGTAGTCTCCTGTTTTAAGATATTCAAGACTGCCTGTTATAATTTAGTTTTGCTTTTATTTTAAAATCCAAATCTATCAGACTATTTTTTTCCCTTGGGTAGCTTATGAAAGTATTCACTAGCTATATACATTTGGTGGTAGGGTAACAACTCAGTTTAAAATACTGTACTCATATGTACTGAGAAAACTGTAATATATGGAAGTTACATCAAAATTTGTGTCGTCTTATATATGAATAATTTTTGGTAAACTAGATTCCCATTGATTTATTTCTACAGTATCTGGTAAGAAAACTCTGGAAACATGTTTTTATACATACTTATGTAGATACACACACATATACAAACTAGATTAAATACATATAAAAATGAAATTATACTACCTCCACCTACAGTTGTAGATCTAGTTAGAGGAGACTTTACAGTGGTATCTTCCTGCTCATTAAACTGCTTTTTAAGTTCTTCTGCAGATTCTGAATGGAGCTGTAGAAATTCTTTTATGGCAAATGAAGCTTCCTCCTTAACGGGATTTATCATTCTTTGCAGAATTTGGATATCTTCCAGACGGATCCGTGAACAAAGCTTCTCCATCTCTCGCATATTGGCTCGCAGTTGCTGTAATTGTTTAAAATGGTTATTGTAACTGTGTGACAAAGAGATACTCCTATATACCCCATAGAAAGACTGATGCAACTATCACCTTAGCTATCCAGTCGGACCCTGAGTTACATGGGGGATACGTTCCTGAAAAACACCGTGTAAGTCGAAACTGTTTAACTCGAGGCATTAAGTTAATGGAAAATAGGAGGATAGGGACCTGGGACCAAGATTTGATAACATTATTTCATAATAAAAGGATATTTAAACACAAAATAATGGAATTAATAGCCTTATTAAAATCTTTACTCCCAGCTACGTGCTCATACAGAGACAAAGCTTTAGCCTTAATTGCCACGCTGTCAACAACTGCTCCTTTTGTATTGGTCATTTCATTGATCCAAAGATTAAGGAGTTTCTCAACCTTATCTAAATGAGGAATTCTAATCAACAACAACACTCTTGAACTCACAGGGGTTGTCGTTTTCACACAGTCTCTAATGTTTTGCTCACTTTTCCTAATAGTATGCACAGTTGATTCACTTAAGCTGTATTGGCGAGCAATTGTATTGGTGAGCAATTGACGCAGCACTATTGCCTTCTCTTAATTTACCAAGGATTTCTATTTTCTGGGCCAGGGTGATAGACTTACATGCTCTTTTGGGCACAACATCAAAGGCTTTCTTTGATGCCATTTTCACAAATATTCAGGGGTTAATGTAACCAAAAATGATGGACATTCTTGGAGGAGACGAAAACTGATGCTAACACTATGTAATGTAAGCAGACTCCAAACTAACAACCGTTCCACTGCAAACAGTGTAAATGTGAAGCAGGGTATCGTGTAAGTTGAAACATGGTCATGTTATATAAAATGCGTATATGTAAATCAGTGTAACTCAAAACTGTGTAACTGGGGGTCTGATTGTATTTTTATTTTTAGGTAACCAGAAAGTTACATTTCCATGTTGTATAAATTAAGGAAGTTACTACTTTAATTTTATTTCAAAATTAAAATGTCTAGTAAAAAATTGTTCAGCCTTGCAGTTAACCAGCAAATTATACAGTAGAAGAAAAGAAAAATCAACCTACAACTAATCTATTTAGGAAATGTAATAAAAAAAAGTTCCCTGGATTGTGCCATTCTGTTGTTTCATCTGTGTACGGATATTAACAGTATTTAAACTCCCAGGTCTGTGACAACTCTTCTGTAAGAATTCTTTCCCTCAAGGTAGTCCAGCCTATGAGTTATCCAGCAGTGCAGTCACTGGTAGAGGTGCAATGATATATCGGTCCGATATTGGATCGGTACCAATATAAAGAAAATTGGCTGTATCAGAAATCAGCCCGATGGGGCCAATAATTTGGCTGATAAAAGCCAGTGCGTGTGCACAGCCACAGCGCAGCACTCAGGCAGCGCTCAAGCACAGCCCAGCAGCATAGAGAGCTGCCTCCAGCTGGTAAGTCCATTGTGGTAGAAGAGGGGGAGGGCAGATCAACCCCCCTCGTGGTGAGGGAGGGGGTAGGGGCAGGTGCTGCCCAGCCAGGGTGGGGCAGGGCAGCTCCCAACACTGTGCACACCCCAGGAGGCACTGGGGGCAGGGGGGGAGGGGACATGTGCCCCCGATCTGTGCAGGGCGAGCAGGCGGGCTGCAGCTGGGGGCTGGAGCCAGGCTTTTCTTGCCAGGGGCTAGGCTCAGAGTGGGGGCTATGGAGGGGGCTGCAGCCACCCCAAATTTCACCGTAGCTCCCTCTTAGCGCCGTTGCGTGCACAGCACAGACCTGGCTCTTCCCTGCTCAACTCCCACCTACCCCTACACAGGGCATGGGATGGGGGTGGGGTGTGGCGGCTCCCTCCCAGCACTGCAGCCACAACCACGCACCCAGAGCAGCCCCAGCTCTTCCTCGCACGTGGGGGGAGGTGGAGGTTGAACTGGGAAGAGCCAGGGCTGCACTGGGTGGGCAGGTGGCGGTGGTGGCACTGGGAGGGAGCTATGGCGAAATTTGGGGTGGTTGCAGCCCCCGCCCAGCACCCCGATGAGAAGAGCCCAGCTCACAGCTGCAGCCTGCCTGCTTGCCCCATCCAGATCCAGGGGGCACAGCCCCCCCCCCCGGGGTGCGCACCGTGGCAGGAGCCGCTCCCCCCCACCCCCCAACAAGCTGCACCTCTGTCCTGAGCCCTGCCATGGCTGGGCAGCACCTGCCCCTGCCTCCTCCTTCACCACAAGGGGGATGTTTGATCTGCCCCCATCCCCTTCCACCACAATGGGCTTACCAGCTGGAGGCAGCTCTCCACGCTATGTCAGAAATTGGATCAGTATCAGCCAATACGGCTCCTTAAAAATCGAATATTGGTATTGGCCCCAAAAATCTCTATCAGTGCACCCCTAGTCACTGGCTATGCATTCCTTCACCTATCCTAACGAACTAACGATAAATAAGGAAGCAGCTGCTGACCTTTGGTACCTAAGTCATATGGTACAGCCCCAGTTACATAAGTCATAATTAAAACTTTGCTTACATGAT
The DNA here is from genome assembly GCF_000455745.1 of Alligator sinensis. Classification (NCBI taxonomy): domain Eukaryota; kingdom Metazoa; phylum Chordata; order Crocodylia; family Alligatoridae; genus Alligator; species Alligator sinensis. Next base: position 108,190 of record NW_005841919.1, read on the forward strand.
GAATTTGCCCCAGTTGCTGCCATCAGTTGAGCTGCTGTAGCATAACACCTAACATAAGTAAAGCTATTATTAACAACAATGGTGCTTATGAGAGGTGCACAGATATATCAGTGCCATATCAGATCGGCACCAATAAAAGGAAAATTAGCATTATTGGTTATCAGCTTTTTTTGGCTGGTGTAGCCAATAATGTACAGATATATATGCCTTCTGATCAAGGCCCCTGGACAGCATGTGCACATGCCCAGCTGCAGCATGCACATGGCCAAAAGCACAGCCAGGCAGTGTGAGAGCAGCGCCCTGCAGCTAAGTCTGTGGAGAGGAAGGGGCATGGGGAGGGAAGGGGCATGGTGGGGCAGATTGGGGCCCCCACATTAAGGGAGGGAGTGGGGCAGAGGCAGGGGCTGGAGCTGGGTGGGAGCACTGCCCAGACAGGGCAGTGAATGGGACCCTGGGGCTGGGGCAGGGAGTGGGACAGAGCTGCGGGTAGCTCATCCAGGGGGCATAGAAGGAGGTGGGGAGGCAGCTCCCCACTGTTGAGCATACCCCCAAGGAAGGCATGGGGGGCATGTGCCCCCGCCGATTTGGCCATGGGGCAGAGACGGACTGCCCACTGTGGGCTTGGGGCTGTTCACCCTGCTGCCTTTTGTCCCAGGAGCCCTGAGCCAGCTGCATGCGCCCTGCCCACCTGGCAGCAGTGGGGGCAGTGAGCTGTCCCACCTGCTGCTGGACAGGGAAGGGACATGGCACAGCCACTGCACAGCTCCCAGGGCAAAGGCAGCAGAGCAGAGAACCCCAAGTCCTCAGCGGGCAGCCCACATCCGCCCTCACCCCACTCAATTCTGCTCCTAAAAGCACTACCGAGCTTAAAAGTGGTGGCAGCAGTGCTTGAACTAAAGCTCATTTGACGAGCTTTAGTTCAAGTGCCCCCACTGCCATTTTTAAGCTCCAGGATGCTGATCCCCTGGAAGAGCTGCCCACGCCATCCCTCTTCCCCACCCCAGCCCTAGGGTCCCATTCACCGCCCTGGCTGGGCAGCGCCCCCCGCCCCAGCTTCAGCTCCAGTCCTTGCCCCACTCCATCCCTTACTATGGGGGCTTCAATCTCCCTCCTCCATGCCCCTTCACTCACCCATGCCCATTCCCTTCCACAGACTTACCTGCAGGTGCTCTCCATGCTGCTCAGCTGTGCTCCTGTAAATCGGTTATTGGATCAGTATCAGCCAATATGCCTGGTGAATAATTGACTATCAGTATTGGCGAAGAAAATCTGTCAGTACACCCCTAATGCTTATCCCTACTTGAAAGAGGATTATCTCCAAGAACATGTCTGTAGCTGGCCTGCTTTTGCCCCTCACCCCTGCCCCCTCAGTGGCCAAGATGTTCCACTCCTCACTGTTACATCAGTAGTAACAACTATGCTAATCATCAAATGAGGAAAATTCTTTCCGAATTACTCACCTGAACAAAACAGATAGAGCTAAACATCACAGAAGCTAACCAGATCTGCAACAGTAAATATCCAGCTCAGCCACAGCCAGCTCACCCATCAAAAATGCAAGTTACCTGGTCCACAAGGAAAACATGAACAAGCAGGTAACGCTGTCAATATATATCAGAACTCAACCCCATGGACATAACAGATCTGACTGCTATGAGCACTGATGCTTTCAGCACATTTGCTGAAATGTACTTTATATTTGCACCTGTTTAAGGGCTTACAGGTCAAAGCCAGAACCTTGAAATGTACCTGGAAAGATATCTGCAGCCAGTGCAGACTCTGGAGCACTGGACTGATAGCAAATCCACCCGCGCAAGAAGGTGGGCCGTCACGTTCTATACCAGCTGCAGTCTCTGAATGGTCATCAAAGAAGGCCCCACTTAGAGCAAACTGCAGTAATTTAGCTTCGAGTCTAATAAAGTATAGAAGATGGTGGCCAGATCCAAATCTGAAAGAAAGGGTTGCAGCTTTCTCACCAGAAAAAATAGGTGAAAGGCTCTCCTAATTATCACTGCAACATAAAGATCCAGATGCAGTAAGAATTCAGGAGTACCCCAAGACAGTGAATCTGTGTGACTTAATGTAACACCCCCAAGGCCATGAAGTCCACCATCAACCTCGTTTTCTCTGGATTCAATTTTAAATGGTTCACCAACATCCAGTCCCTCAACTGTAGTCAGGCACTGGATAAGGACAGATTGTACAGCCTCAGTCAGATGAGAGAGAGACAGAACTAGAACTGAATATCATTCATATACTGATGGTACCTCACTCCAAATCTCTGCACAATCTCAACCAGTGGCCTCATATTGAACAGGAAGGATGATAGCATGGAACCCTGGAGAACAGGTCCCAAGGAGACGATGAGCACTCACCCATCACCACCCTGTGGGACCTCCCTGCTGAAAAGATCGGAACAAATTAAGAGCTGTCCCATGCCCCTTCCTCTCCACCAAGTCACATAAACATGTTATCAACACCTCATGGTCTACTGTTTCAGAAGCCATTAAAAGATCTTGTAAGATCAAAAGAACACAATTCTTCCTATAGAACTGCAAGCTAAGATAGTCAACCAAGGCCACAAGCACAGTGTCTGTGCTATATCCATGATGAAAGCCAAACGGATGGGTCCATGAATCCAATAGCATACAAATATGCCTGCTGTTGCCTACTGAAACACCCACTGAATGATGTTCCCCAAAAAAGAGAGGCTGGGCACAGGGCAATAGCAACCTTCAATGTAATCATCAAGAGACAATCTCTTGCATATGTGCTGGATAATCACAGAATGAGCATCCGGTACCCTTCCCTCCTGAAAAGAGCCACTGACAACCTCAGCCAGCAGTAGTCCCAGCCTTCCCCAGCTGGCTTTTACCAACCAGGTGGGCATGAGTCCACTTCACAATTGGTAAAACACATCCTCCAAATGCATCCTCTGCAACAACTACTACAACTGATCCATAAAACCAGACAAGACTGAGCTTCCCCAACCCTAAACACTGACTCTGCTGCAGCTAAGCTGGCAGTTCCCAAGCTGTGCTCAATATAAGTGATTTTGTCTGCAAAAAAGATGGCAAACTTTTCACAGCAAGTTGCAGATGATTCAGTTTCCAAGCAGAGACAATGCAGTTTAAACAGGCCATTCACCCCCTGGAACAGTTTCACTGGATAGCACCTTGCAGATATAATGGTAGAAAAGAACTAAAGCTTCTTTGGATCTGTGCTGCTATCCGGAGGCTTCAGCATGGGTTGAGAGCCAACAAACGTTATTCTTTGATGAGCAATGTCAGTTCACTCAGCTCCATACAAAGCAAAGAGGAGGCTGCAAATCCCATGGAATTTAAAAACTAATATTAGACAAAATAGTTCACATTATCCAACACTCTGGTGGGTAACAGAGAGGGCACTTTTGAAAGCAGGCTCCTTTGTGGAGGAGTTGTAAAAAATATACAGAAAATAGTATAGTTCAAATTATATCACTTGTTGGTTTAGAATAATTTTAATATTGCAATAAAAAGAGCATTAACTGAATTACATTGTAAACAAGTATTCATTCATTAAACCATTTATTATTTATTTTGAATATTTTGTTTACAACTGAATGGGGAAAAGAATGGTTTAGGTGAGGTGACTTTGAAGGAACAGTTTTCTTCATGAATGTTAAATGGTTAAAATAAGGCAATAATCCTTACCTGAAAATGCAGGAAGTAGAAGTTGTTTGTTTTAATTACATATTCTGGATACTAAAATATTTTAAATCCATGGGAAAAAACCATAATAAAATATAACAAGAGATAAAGGAAATGAATCCAACCACGATTAAGCTCCGTACAAATTGTGGGAACAGTCATTGTAAAAGGCATATTAAGCAACCAAGGAAAGGAGAGAACTATTGATTCATAAAATCAATTATGAAATTAATTATTATACTATTTTGTATGTTTAGCTTAATACTATCACTAGTCAATCTTACTCTACAATTTTCAAAATCAATCCTAGATTTAAACATTGTTTACCAATTATTATAAGACACCAAGTTGAATTAGAAATTTAGTAAAAATAAAGTTCCTCATAATTTTTTTTTAACCTCAATCTAATAATCTAGAATTTCCTTTCCTTCTCCCCCCAACTTTTGCTTTTAAAGAGACAGGAACTGATCTTTATCACTATCCACAGGGCAGATGTTATTATTTTTTGAAAAATGTAAAATTTGTCAAGAAAACCCAAAACAGGACTATCTAGTGACTCATAATTAATTTTAATCAGCTTCAAAAGATCTAGCCAAAGACTAGTACGACCAAAAATGAATAACCACCCTTCAGGTAGTTAAGGCTGCTATTAAATCCCACCTTGGTCTTCTCTTCTCCAGACTAAATAAGCCTAGTTCCCTCAGCCTCTCCTCAGAAGTCAGGTGCCCCAGCCCTCGAACCATTTTTGGCACGTGCACCTGCCCTCGGCTGGACTCTCTCCAGTTTGTCCACATCCTTTCTGGAGGGTGAAGGTGGGGGGGGAGCAAAGAGAGGCGAATAATCACTTGCCTCGATTTGCTAGCAATGCTCCTACTAATGCAGTCCAGTATGCCATTAGCCTTCTTGGCAACAAAGGCCCATTGTTGACTCATGTTCAGCTTCTTGATCACTGTAATCCCCAGGTCCTTTTCTGCAGTGTTGCTGCTTAGTCAAGTTGCCCCAAGCCTGTAGCAGTGCATGGGATCGTTTTCTCCTAAGTGCAGGACTTTGCACTTATTCTTATTGAACCTCATGAGATTTCTTTTGGTCCAGTCCTCCAATTTGTTGAGGTCTCTCTGAATTCTAGCTCTCCCCTCCAGTGAATCTTCTACCCCGCTCCTCATCTTGGTGTCACCTGGAAACTTGCTGAGGGCGCACTCTATCCCATCTTCTAGGTCGTTGATGAACACATTGAATAAAACCATCCCTGGCATCGACCCGTGGGGCACTCCACTTGGTACAGGCTGCCAACTAGACACTGAGCCATTGATTACTACCTTTGAATCCAATGATCCAACCAGTTTTCTATCCACCTTAAGGGCATTTTTACACATGCTCCAGGGATGGAGGGGGGTACTTTAATTAGGGCAGCTCCAAGAGTTAAAGTGCCTGTAGCATCTCAAATATTCAGCGCCCTGCATTTCAAAATGGTGGAACAGGTGATTGAACTAAATCTCATTCAACAAGCAGCATCCCTGCACGTGTATAGGCACCCTTACAGTCCATTCATCCAACCCATACTTCCTTAGTTTGCTTGTGAGAATGTTGTGGAAGACCATATCAAAAGCCTTACTGAATTCAAGGTATAACATGTTCACTGCTCTTCCTGCATCCACAGAGCCAATCATCATAGAAAGCAATCAGGTTGGTCAAGCAAGACCTCAATGAATCTATGCTGACTGTTCCTAATCACTGTCTCCTCCAAGTGCTTAGAAATGGATTCCTTGAGGACTGAGGACCTGCTCCATGATCTTTTCAGGGATTGAAGTGAGACTGACTGGTGGCTGACCCTCCTTCTTCCCTTTTTTATAGATGGGCACTATATTTGCCTGTCTCCAATCATCTGGGGACTCTCCCACTCAACAGAAGTTTAAAAAAATAATGGCCAGCTGCTCTGTAATCACATCAGCGAACTCCCTCAGCACCCTTAGGCATAGGTATATCATGTCTAGCCCCATGGACTTGCACACATCCAAAAGTATCCACAAGTTTGGTGCCCATGTTGAAATGTAATTTTAACAGGTACTAAACACCTGCAATTTCTACAGGATCATTCAAATCTTCTCAATGAAAAAACTGCACACAACTCTGTCACAAACTTAATGTATGTTAGGACTATATTATTTTCAAAATCTGTACAGCACATCTAACAACAAAATATATTTTTATCACAGAACACAAGAGTGGGGAAGACAGCAAAGTTATAGTTGGAAGGTGGCAGCTGATAGATGCATGAATGAGATATTTCATGTCAGCAAGAAAATTCTTGGGTCCTTCAATGTTTTGGTAGTGTAAGAGTTGTAGCCATGATGACCCAGGAATTATGTGAGGGGCAAAGATCTTTGTGCATGATATCTTTTATTGGGACAACTGCATGGTTGGATAAAGTTAGACAAGCTTTTGAATGCAAGGCATTCAAAAGGAACCTGATGAAGAATGCAGTTGGTCCAATAAACGTTATCACCCATAAGATCCTCACCTCCAATGTAGATCCTTCAACTCTTTCATTCTAGACTCCATAATGTTGTGGGAGGAGGGAAGTTTCAGATGGAAGAAAATAAATTGTAATACTATGCTTGGGCACCAGCTAGGGTGTAGTGAAAACTTCTTTAAGTCTATTTTAACAAAGTGCCAAACATTTTAAATTAGGCTAATACGTAACTTGAAATGTATTTTCCTAGTGAACTCTTATACCTTCAAGTATTATCTAAAATTATGAAAACCTACAAAATTAGCAAAATATATAATCCTCTATTTTATCAACTATGCATTTCACAGCTGTGATGCATGCTCACTTTTGCATTTTGTTTCCCTGGTTTTGTCACTGTCACAGAACCCATTACATTTTGAGGCATTCAAGGGACATTATGCATGTTTTCTCGAGTTTGTTTACTCATGGCATGTGAAGTCTTGTTGGAAAACCAATGTTATGTTGTATTAATTTATGTCACTTAAATCACTGTGTAGATTATGTTAGGCTGTCTGAAGGGCATGTCTACATGTGCATTAAGGTGCTTTTCCTAATGAGCATTAAATTTAGTACCTCCAATGTGAGGTACTAAACAAACAAGCATCAGGCTGCATAAATGCACAATAACAAATGTGCACAGTTTTTTAAGTGACACAATGCACAGTAGCCTATTTTACTGCCCATTAGTAATATGTAATAGCATAGTTTTTTTTACGTTACGCTTTAATGTGCAGTAAAATAGGCTACTGAGCATTAAAGCGCACATGTAGATGTGCCCTGTATGTACCATTGTGATTTTGGACATGATTTAGTCAAAGGAACTGAGGAATGTGTACTTAAATAAGAGAAAGTAGGCAAAACTGCTAAGTATTTCTTGCCATTGGGCCACTAGGACAAGAACAACTGCCATTCCAAAACACAGACAGAAGGGACTGCTGTCAGGAGGGGCACCCAAGGTATTGATGCCTGTAATGGAAAAAAAATAACTCCATAATAACCCCATAATGGGACATTAGCTAGAGCAATTCCAGATGCCACAGGAAGGAAAGACATTTCTGGAGGATACTTAAGACATATCAGCAATAAGAAAAATGTTGCTGCAGGAGGTGGGAGTGGCTTGGAGGTATTATGGGGTTATCTATGAGGTTATTATGGTATTTGGATGATCCCAGGCTTTGGGTGAGACTGAGCACTCAGGGCTGGCAAAATCAGCAGGAAGGCTGATCTCTAGAAATACTTGCAGTGAGGCTAGGCTGTAGCCACATGAATGGTCAGAAATTTTGCTTCAGTTTGTTCTGTCTTTCAACTATATAGTAATTTTTTCTTTTCTTCTAGACAATAAATCCTTTTGTTGTTTTGTCTCCTAATTGACTGTCTGTGCTAAAGTTTGACCTCAGGGCAATACCCCCAATTAGCCCATTCTACAGAAAATGGAACATAAAATACTTTCATAACCGAAAGGGAAACAACTTGGAGCTAGCAGAATGTTCCCATACTGCAGCTGTCTGATCTAATATAATGGCAGTGTACTTGATGCTTGTGGGAATAAAGTGTATACTATGGAAAACCTTGGGGAGAAATCTGGGGATACCCCTGGGCTGGGTTTGTGATAATCATGCTGTATCTGCTTTGCCAAAAAAATCCTTAAAAAATCATCTAGGAAGCAAAGAAAATCCAATACTGATGAGTAAAAGTACACTAAGTATGTGTACCCCTGTAATTCAGACTCCAGCAGGAGGGTAGGGGGAAAGTGGGCTCTCTGCAGGCTCGCTGGAGCCAATTTCAGGCATTTTTCAGGATGGGGTCATATGCCTCTGATTTGCTGGGGGAGCCTGCCATGGGGCTGACTGCCATTGAACAGCAGCACATAGGCACTTCTTCAGCTGTTAAGAAAGTAAAGGTCACCACTTATCGAACAACAACTTTTAAGTAAAGCTTACCACTCAGAATTCCTAATGAAATCATAATACATAAACTTTATTAAACAACAACTTTTACTGAGTGCTATATTATCCCAGCCAGGGCTTTGCTTAGCTGGCTGGATGTGGGGTGAGTTGGGTGAGGCTAGGGATGGGGGGGAGGTCTACCCCCATAGCCAGGTGTGGGGCAGGGGCTTCCTGAGCCCTGCTTTGCTCTACTGCCATGAGGGGATCTTCCCCCTACCCTTTTCTGTGCGGTGGGGCAGAGCAAGGCTCAGAAGACCTGTGCTGGGTGCCTACCCCCTAGCCGGGCATGAGATGCAGGGTGCCCCTGCCGCAGGGGCTTCCCCCAACCCGACCCAGATCTCCTGAGCCCTGCTCTGCCCCGCTGCACAGAGAAGGGGAGGAGGAAATTCTTTTCTGCTCCCACATGGCAGCAAACCGAAACAGGGCTCAGGAAAGCCATGACAGGCAGGGGGAAGCCCCTACAGCACAGGCACCCTGCACTCCACACCCAACTGTGGGGGCAGGAATACAGCATGCCTATGCCCGCATCCCCTAGGGCAGGGGGTACTTACCTGCTCCACTCTGGGCAGGGCTTTTAAACTCCCTGCTAAAGTGAGGAATCAAACAACCTGATAGGCTCCATTAAAATCCCCAGAATACATTCAAAGAGTATTGTGGTTACAGAGCTAGGCAAAATTCTAGAAATACTGAAATTAATGCTATATAGGCAGCACTAACTCTTCTATCCAGATAATGGTATTACATTGTAAGTCACCATGTCTCAAGTAACAGAATAGCAGATCATATAATTTTTCTACAATCTTAATTACATGTGTCACATCTTGCAGTGTTGTGTATTACATTTTCTGTACAGCATTTAAGCAAACACCATGCTTACACAACACTCACAAGGAAAAACAATATAGAGTAGCACCACTAAAAATTACTGTGGAGCAGATTAGTAGGGCTCAGTATCCCAGACGTGACCTCAGACTATGGCAAGGGACTGGAAGGGGGATTAAATCAAATGTGGACACCTGTTATAAAAGACCTCAAAATGTTGGATCTAGAACCAAAGCCCTGACAGGGACAGGCTGCACCACACACATGCCCATAGAGTATAGTCATAGTGGACTCTTCTGCATTTTGATAAGCTATTCATATGATAAGCTGTTCAAAGGTAAAAGTCCAGCTAGAAGCAGATGCATCCTAGAGATTAACATATGGCTACACAGATGTTGTCACTACCAGGGTTTTAGCTTCCCACCATAGGGTGGTGTTCTAAGAAGATGGACTGCTGGAAAGAAATGGGGTCCATGTGACCAAGAAAAAGAAGAATATCTTTGCATAAAGGCCTGCTAACCTAGTGAGGAAGGCTTAAAATAGGGGTGCACAAATAAAGATTTTTTTGGCCAATACTGATGGCCAATTATTAACCAGCCATATTGGCCGATACTGATCTGATAAGCCGATATGCAGCCTGGCAGCTTGGAAAGCAGCATTCACTCGGTAAGTCTGTGGAGAGGAAGAGGAATGGGGGAGGGAAGGGGCATAGGGGGGCAGATCAAGGCTGCCACAGTAAGGGAGAGAGTGGAGCAGGGACAGGACCTGGCCAGCCAGGGTGGGCCGTGAGATGGTGCCGTGGGCAGCACATCCGGGGGGCAGGAGGGGGAGCACATGAGCACAAATCCAGGGGGGCACATGCCCCCAATGCCTCCCCTAGGGCTGTGAGCAGTGGCAGGAACCACCGCCCTTTCTCACCCTCCCACACCCCCCAGATCAGCCTCCCATGGCTCCGCCCTGCGGCCTGCTCCTGCCCGGCTGGACAGTGTCTATCCCTGGCCCTGCCCCATTCCCTCCCTCACCACGAGGGCCTCGAAAATTTCAGAGCCATTCTCTTTGAGAATTCATGGAGGTTGGATGAGGTCCCAGATGATTGGAAAAGGACAAATATAGTGCCTAGATCTTAAGAAAGGGAGGAAGGAAGATCCAGGGAATTACAGACCAATCAACCTGACCTCAGTATCTGGAAATATCATGGAGCAGGTCCTCAGGAACTCTACTGTGAAGCACCTAGAGGAGAACAAGGTGATCAAGAAGAGCTAGCACAAATTCACCAAGAGCAAATCATGGCTGACCAACTTGATGTCCTTCTATGACAAGGTGACAGGCTCTGTGGATAAGGGAAGAGCACTGCATGTGATATACCCTGACTTTAACAAAGCCTTTGACATAATCTCATATGACATTTTCATTAACACGCTAAAAAAGTAGACTACATGAAAATACTGTAAGATGGACAGTTTGATTATTGTATCCTTTGTACTCAATGAGCAGTCATCCATGGCTCCAAGCCTAGCTGGGAGGACATATCAAGTGGGGTTACCCAAGGGTCTGTCCTAGGTCCGTTAATGTTCAACATCTTTATTAATGACTGAGATGACAGGACTGAGTGCAGCCATTTGAATGACAGGATGCTTAGCAAATTTGTGGGTAACACCAAGTTTTGTGGAATTGCAGACACTCTGGAGGACAGGGCTAGGGTCCAGAATGACCTAGATAGACTGGAGAAGTGGTCCGCAATCAATCAGATGAGATGCAACAACTGCAAAGCCCTGCACTTAGGACAGAATAATTGCATGCATAAATACAGACTGGGGAATGAGTAGGTAGGCGATAGTACTACAGAGAAGGACTTGAGGGTTGCAGTAGACCTTAAGCTGAACATGAGCCTTCACTGTGCTCTTGTTGCAAAGAAAATCAAGAGCATACTGAGCTGTATGAATGGGAGTGTCACTGTCCAATCAAGGGAAGTGACTCTTGGGCTCAGTTTACCACTGGTGAAGCTTCCTCTGGAGTCCTGTGCAGTTTTGATTCCCACACTTCAAGAGGATGTGAACAGATTGGAGAGTCCAGTGCAAAGCAACAAAAATTATCAGGGGCCTAGGAAGCAAGACTTACAAGGAAAGGCTGAAAGAACTATGATTATTTAGTCTGGAGAGGAGAAGACTGAGGGGGGGATATATAAATAGTAGGGCTGTGTGAAGCTTCAGTTCCTGTTTCGATCCGGCAGAGTTTCAGTACAATTTAGTGGCCAAATCTCCAAATCCAAATCAAATGAGAGGACCCTTTAATCTCTCTGAATTGAATCGGAAGACTCCAAATCAATTCAGAGAGATTCAGAAAGATTCAGAGATTCAGACATAGACACAGCTTTAAACATTTTTTCTATGTAGATGCTGGCAGGACTGTCCTGGGGGGGAGGGGCAATGGGGGAAACCGCCCCAGGTCCCGTGCTTTGGGGGCCTTCCGGAGTGGGGCGGAACAGCAGTGGCACAGAGCTGGGCGGAACGGTGGCTCCGCATCCAGCCACTCGCTACCCCCCCTCCCTCACTGCTGATGCTGCTACCACCACCGGCAGCTTCTTCGGGTCTGGATCCATGGGATCGGAGTGGGGGTGGGGCCCCACATGGGCCGATTTGCCCTGGGCCCCACACTCTGCTCAGGTCAGCTCTTCCTCTAGGTAGCAGGGGCTCATGAACGCTGTGATGCTGGGGCGTATGGAGTGTCCCACAGGAGCACAGGGGGCTTCCCAGCATGTGCAGCAGCAGACCCAGAATTGGACCAGAAACACTTCCGGTTTCACCAGGAAGCGTGTTGGGGGCCTCCCCGTGCCCCCTCCCCGCCCTGGCTTGGCAACTGGGCCTCCTGGGTCTGGGGTGGCACCCGGGGTCCCCCTGCAGCCGATTGCTGACCCAGGGAGGTCCACTTCGGGTGCACTGCCGAGCACATGGAGGGCCCCACCGCACTCCTGTGGGATGTTCCATGTGCCCCAGCATCTCAGCATTCACAAGCTGTGCCCTCTACCTCAAGGTATGTAGAAAAAACATTTACAGCTGCGTCTATGTCCGAATCACTGATTCTCTGAATCAGCATCAAATCTTCAGATCCAGACTTGGCCAAATTGAATCAGAGACAGCGATCCAAATCAACTAATTGAATCACTGTCTCTGATTCGGGACAAATCCGAATCAAATAGGAACAGCTTCGCATACCCGTAATAAATAGTCTTCAAATACCTGAAGGGCAATTACAGAAAGGATGGAGATAGGTGCTTGTCTCTGGTTGTAATGAGCAAGACAAGGAGCAATGACCTTGAGCTGTAGTACAGGAAGCTTAGGTTGAAGACTAAACTTAAGTTGAGGAACTTTCTGACTATGAGGGTGGGCAAGCATTGGAACAAGCTACCTAGAAAATCTATGGAATCTCCACCCCTGGATACTTTCAAAAGCTGATTGGACAGATACTTGGCTGGGATGGGTTTGAGCAGGGGGCTGTACTAGAAGACTTTGAGAGGTCCCTTTCAGCCCTATTTCTCTATAGGACTACTTGAAACTAGCCTTATTTCAGTGAAAATACAGTGAATCATGTACATAAACTGATTATCTCAAAGATTCTCAAAACTGTCTAGCATTGGCCTAACTATGCTCTGAAATTAAAAGGGAGTATTATTGCGAGAGTTGGCCAAAAGTGAAAACTTTTGAAAATCTCACCCTCTACATACACAAAATTTAAAAACTATTCCAATATTTAAAATAAATGGTTAAAAATGTTGTATAAATTTTATTGCAAAATAAATTTTCTACAGACTAAATCATATCTTCTGGGTGTCTCTTTATAACCTACAGAAGCAGGAAGTTGGCTGCCCTGGTCCCCTTGCTTTATCTGTGGCAGGTTAGGGTGTCATGTCTTATGTTGTGTGAAAGCTGACGGTCATTTTTATTAAGAGGCTAGATTATCAATTTGTTTAGGATGGTTTGGATAGGGATGATTCTGCCTCAGGCAGGGAGCTGGACTAGATGACCTATGGAGGTCCCTTCCACCCCTACTTCTCTGACTTCTATGAAAAATAATACATACTTCTTTCAAAGAAAAAGACATTACTACTTTATTACTTTTACTACCTTTATTAAGTTGTACCAGATGAAATAATTTTGTCTGGAGAATATTTATTAATGTTAAAGATGCATGAGAACATGATTGGTTTGAGATTGCATAGCTAACAAAGAGCAGTTTTACTTGAAAGCTGAGTTGAGCTGGAAATGAGAAAGAGAGAATATAATATACTGTACATTTTTTCAAGTTACTTTTTAGATTAGAGCTGCACTGTAAGGGAATGCATCTCAGATATAAAGAGGGTTTTTTTGGGGGGTGGGGGGGAAGAGGATGGAATTTCAGAATAAGCTTCCCCTTTTGTAAAGGCTTGTTAAGCACAACATTCTAGTTGCACAAGTCTACCCTGAAAATGGACTGGGGTGAGCCTCTTCTTTTTTGACATTTTTTTTTCATTTTTATTCACCATCTTACCTACTCCATAGTACCTCTATTTTTTTTTTCCTCCAACTAGGAATGCAGTCACCTAAACTTAGGTTTGGAAAGGACCTCAAGGATCCTCTACTCCAACATCTATCTTCTCCCCCACTACAAAATGCTCTGTTCTTAAATGAACCTAGACCACAGGTACTCAGCCCCAATCCATGGGCATGAAAATTTGGTGGTGGAGGGAGTGGTGGCACTACTCCTCTACTACCACATTTCTGGAGCGTTGGGGAGCACCAGGCCCTCTGCACTGGATCAGGCACCCAATCATAAGGCACATCTACAGGCGATGTTATAACAGTGCAGCAGACTAATTCTACTGCACATTAGTGCAACACAAAAAAACTATGCTAATGCGCAATAGAATTAGACTACTGTGCATTAGCATCACTTAAAAAGCATGTGGCAGCGCAAATGCATAGTAGTACCAATTATGGCGTATTAAGTTAGTACCTGTGATTATAGTACTAAATTTTATGCGCCATAAATATGGCGCATTAATGAATGTGTAGACATGCCCACAGTGTGCATGGTTGGGCAACTGTACTGCTGGGCCCCAGGGCTCAATTCCAATGGGGGATGCCAAGAAAGAACAGCACCAGGTCCCTGAAGCCCAATCCCAGAGCACAGGGAAGGAAGGAGAAAGTATCAGGCTCCCGAGGGCCCAACCCTTGTGGATGAAGCTCAATCCAGCCTGTGGATCAGTCCCATACCACTCATTTAGCCCACAGAGCCAAAACCCTGATGTTTTAGATAGATGCCTACTCAATTTCTGACTGAAAAATCTCTAAGAAAAAGATTCCATAACTTCCCTGGGCCATTTTTTCCACTTTTACTCTTCTGACCATGAAGATATTTTTCTTGACATTTCATTTACATCTGCTCTGTTGCAGTTTAAATCCACTTCTTCATACCTTGCCATCTATTACCAAGTAGAACAGTTGTTCTCCTCCTCCTTTCTGGCAGTCTTTCAAATGTTTGAAAGACTTAATCTTGTTTACTTCAAATTTAAGATGGCCTGAGAAAAACTAGGCTAAGAATTTCTTGCCCCATTTTTTACTACTTGGACTATGATCTATTTTCAAGCTTTCCCATTCAAACTTGAGGGCAATCAGCACTGATGTGCCAAATAATTTAGTTTGGGGTCAGCAACCTATGGCCCAGGTGTGGCTCCAACTCTGGTTGGGTTGGAAACAGTCCCAGGAACACTTAGAGTTAAGTTCTATTAAAGAGGCCCCCAGTTCCAAAATGTTGCTGCACCCTGATTTAGACTGTTGTTGACTAAGAGTTGGAAAAATATCAATAGAACTGGTCTCTCTGAATCAGACTTGCAAGCTCTCTGTACAAGATACATTACACTTTTTCTGGCATGGAAAAAATAAGCAAGAACACCATGAACTTTGGGCAGGTTTTGCAGTCAAGGACAAAACTGTATATATGACTGCAACACCAAAATGCAAAATAACACTTAACAGTTCTTTCAACCTGTCCTTGTATAACCTGTATTTCAATCCTTGCCTCATCACTCATATCTGGATCTTTTCCGGTTTCTCTAGGTCCTTCTTAAAATACAATGCCTAGAATTAGATACAATACTCCAGCTGAGGCCTAAGTGGCACCAAGTAGGGTGGCAAGATCACCTTCTGTCTTACAAACTGTATTTGTAATATATCTTTCTTTTCCCTCTTCTCTCAACAGCATAACATTACCTGCTTGTGTTGAGTTTGCGATCCACCATTATCCCCAGATCCATCTTGTTATTGTCTGCCTGGCCAGTTATCCCTTATTCAGTATTTGGTTGTTTCTTTTTTCCCCCTAGTGGTAGTAACTTACATTTGTATAATATTCTTTAGTAACCTCCCAAACAGAAGATAGGCTGACTAATTGGTAATTTACTAGGTATTCATTTTCTCTCTTTTCAAAACTGGGCACTAAGTTAGATTTCATCAGTCCTCTGCGATCCTGTCTGTCATCCATGACTTCACAAATATTACTGTTGGTGGCTCAAGTCTTCATTTGTCTGTTGCAATAACATCATGGCGTTATATTGTTCCCTTGGAGTCTCCTTAAAGCTTGAAATATGTTAGAAAGCTGTTGAGTTCAAAACATCTTGGCAAAATCCTCAGCAAAAACGTAGCAAGACATTTATGCTGCATCTAGTACTTTTTGGAATGCACACAGTATGTTAGAAGGAAAAATATATAAACGCTTTGGAAACTGATCATATTGTATGCAAGGGCTATTGTCTTAACATTTAGAAAGGAATGGCATAATTTTTTGCAAAATAACATTTACCAAATTCTTCAGTTTGTCCCTGACCATTTATTTTTTAAAGTTTTCTAATATAACATCTAGTTTACCAGGAATATGAGGTATGCCTTTATAGTCTCCTATACTTTTATTCTATTTTTGGCCATCAAAAATCCAACTGAAGCAATTATTCTGTGTAAATTTAAAATTCAGAAAAATGGCTAATTATGTGCACATGGATTAAATGTAGAGTGGCTGTGCATATATTTGTCTAAAACCTGTGGCGGATGCCTTGGGTCAATATTGACTTAGGGATTCCTAATGTATTTTTACAACATCTAATTCTGAGAGCAAAGTGTGTGCTGCAGAGAACATTTGGTATCAAAATAATTAATCTTATTTCTTTGCAAACAAACAGAATACAAGTCCATTGGTAAACATTTAAACAGCTTACAGCAAACACATTCTATAAGTCATATAATTTATTATCAAGTGCTCTAGACTCCTAACTATTTAGTTAAAACAAAGATCTAGTCTACTCTGTGCTTGCATGGACCCAATGCTTACTCTGCAGACTTGATATCAATATACATTCTGCATAATGCATAACTTATTCTTTCTGCATTGAGATGTGGCAGCATAAAAAAATTGCATTTAAAATAAATCAGAATATTGAGATCACTTTAAATGAAAATGGTACCCCTTCTGCTTAGCCCTAACATTAAATATTAGCATTGAATGTGGAACAATATTGCTGTTCTAACATAGGGTCTCATTTTGCAACTACCTTGGGAAGAAAATTTGGAGGCATATGAAGACATGAGCCTAAATGATCTTTTTTTAGATACAGAAAAGCATAATGATGCAAATTCATTGTTTGTACAAACAAGGCTTCACACACCTACACTACAGATACACTAATGCTTTCCATCCCTGAGCAAATCAACCAAACTCAGCTATAGTCTCCAATATCAAACCCAAAGAATTTTAAACCTTGTTCAATGCCATTGTTCATTTGGGATTAATCTTTATTTCTGATATTTTCTGGGTTTGAGTCTGGTTTTATTTCCCATGAGGAACCATAATCCATTATAACAGACATGTTTGTAGTATCAGAATAGTGAATTAAAATAAGTTCTGACTGTTTTTCTCTACCAGTAAATTTTCTTGAGGTCTGTATTAGCAGTAGTAGCATAGACTGTGATCTTTCACATATACTTTACTGTGCATCATTTTTTCCATCACGACATTCACAGATTCACGTAAGTTTAGGACTGGAAGGGACCTCGTGAGATCATTGGGTCCAGCCCCCCTGCTCTGGGCAAGAAAGACTGTTGGGGTCAAATAACCCCAGCAAGTTGTGCGTCCAGTCTCCCTTTGAAGATCTTCAAGGTAGATGCCTGCACCACCTGCACTGGGGGTCTATTCCAGAGTCTAGTCATATGAACTGCAAAGAAGTTTTTCCTTATATCCAGTCTGAAACCTTCTAGGAGTTTATGACCATTGCTCCTGGTTTTCCCCTGAGGTGCTTTGGTGAACAGTTGTTCACCTAGCCCCTCATGCTCTCCCCTGATATATTTGTAAGCTGCCACCAAATCCCCCCAAATTCTTCTCTTTTCTAGGCTGAACAGTCCCATATCTGTCAGCCTTTCCCCATATGGCTTGCTCTTCAGACCTCTAATCATACAAGTGGCTCTTCTATGGACTCTCTCAAGATTCCCCACATCCTTCTTGAAGTGTGGCACCCAGAACTGGATGCAGTACTCCAGCTGTGGCCTCACCAATGCCGAGTAGAGCAGGAGAATAACTTCCTTAGTTTTGCTTGAGATGCATCGGTTGATGCATGCCAGCATATTGTTTGCTCTGCTAACTGTAGCATCACACTGGTGGCTCATATTCATTTTATTGTCAATTATGACCCCCAAGTCCCTTTCAGACATGGTGCTAGCTAACGTAGCACCACCAAGCCTGTAGGTCTGTTGCAGATTTTTCCTCCTCTGATGGGGCACTTTACACTTCTCAGTGTTGAACAGCCCATCTGGTTCTGGTCCGCCCATCTAACTAATCTGTCTAGGTCTACCTGGATCACCAGCCTACCCTGATGCATGGCCACACTTCCCCAGAACTTAGTCTCATTGTCAAACTTTGCCAGTGTGCTTTCACCCCCACATCCAGATCATTGATGAAGATGTTGAAAAGTACTGGTGCAAGTACCAAACCCTGAGAGACCCCACTGGCTACCTTCTCCCAGGCTGACGCAGATCTGTCTATTAGTACTCTCTGGGTATGACCCCACAGCCAGTTTCCCACCCATCTGACCATTGAATTGTTGAGCCGATAGTCTCCTAGTTTTACCTTGAGAGCATCATGGGATACCAAGTCAAAGGCCTACCTAAAGTCCAAGTAAATTACATTGACCTCATCTCCCTTATCCAGGTGGTGAGTAACCTGGTCGTGGAAGATGAGGTTAGTCAGACATGACCTACTCACAACAAAACCGTGCTGGCTGTCGTTCAGAATTTTGCCTTCTACTAGCTTACTGCATATGGACTCCTTGAGAAATTTATCGAGGATTTTTCCTAGGATTAAGGGTCAGGCTGATCAGTCTGTAGTTTCCTGGGTCCTCTCTCCTGCCCTTCTTGAAGATGGGCACAACATTGGCCCTCTTCCAGTCTTCTGGGACCTCTCCTGAGTACGATGAATTCTCAAAGAGGTTTGCCAGCAGTCCTGCGATGACTTTATGATTGTCTGGTCCTTAAATCCTCTTAACATCACCTAAGCCTGCAGAGTCTAGCTATCTAAGTCAGTGGTTCATAATGTGCAATAGGTTATTTGGCATATACACAAACAAAATGGGAATTTATATATCTAAAATTAGATTTGAAATTCACATTAATAATCTGGGAATTTAGGTAACCATATTTGAAAGTGAGCCCTCTCCCTGCCAGCCTCAGGCACAGCTTGGCCCAATGATAACATTTAGACCAGGCCCAGGCACCAACAGACACAAACACTCAGTGTGAACCACAAGTTCATCCCCTGATTTCAGGGCATGAGCTGCATCAACAGGTCAATGAGTTCAGAGAGCACTGTGCCTGCCGCACAGCCAAAGCGAGGTGCAACCTAACCCCACACACCCATTCCTGGATCTGCCTCTTGACTGGAAAGACTGATGAACCTGTCCCTTTCACCTTTGCACACAAAGCTTTGTAGTCACTTTTGATTTGCTCAAGCTCACAGCTGGCAGAATCTTTAGTGCCCACATGGATAGGGTAGTAGTCAGGGACCAGATGAACCTTGACAACCTTTCCATAATATCTTGGATTCTGATGCCTAGAAGCAACAGAACTCTGGAGACAACAGGTCCGGTCGGCAGATGGATGCCTCTGTTCCAGAGGTGGACAAAATACAGCCTGCGAGCTGGATCCAGCCTGCCAAGGGATTCTATCCAGCCCCATGTCAGGTCCCCTCAGCCATGCCTGACCCAGGTACAAGAGGCAGCCCAGGCCATGGTGTGTGCAGCTGATCCTGCTGTTCCCCAGGCACCCAGTGGGACAGGGGCAGCTCAGTGGCTGGACTCAGCTTCCTGGTAGCGCCCATGGCAGCAGCTCACTCTGCCTAGCTGCCACTGCCAGTGTCTCCAGCACTCCTGCCAGCTCCATCCCTGCTGCCCAGGCACCCTGGCCCATCTCCCCCACACCCACAGTCAGGAGTACTGGGCAGAGCAGGTGGGGTCTATGGAAACTGACCTGGGACCCCCACGGGCAGAGTGCACATGGCCAGATGGGATGGGGCCACAGGAAGATGGGGAGTGGCATCCAGGACTGGGATGGGCAGGCGGGCCCAGGCCCTGGCCAGGATCACAGGGTGGTGACAGAACAGGGCTGGAGCCCAGGGCAGAGACATGATTCATTTCTTACACATCCCTACCCACGGATCTGGTGCCCATCACAGGGACATGCAGGGAGCAGATCACAGCTCTGCTGTGCCCAGGCCCCACAAAGCTGTCCCTGCCCTCCCATCCCACTCCCAGACGCCACTCCCTGCCTGTTCAATGCCCCATCTCATCTGCCCAGCTGAGTGCACCCTACTCATAGGGGTCCCAAGCCAGTCACCATGGAGATCCTGCCTACCCACTCTGTCTGGTGTCCCCAATAGCAGGTGTGGGACAAACAGGCCCAGGGTCAAATAAGATTAACTGCACACACACCCCGCACCCCCAGCAACAGCTCAAAGTGAATTTTGGAGGGCCAAAATTTGAGTCGCCCTCTAGCCCAAATAATTGCGCATCCCTGCTCTATCCCCTACAGAAGGGAATAGCCAGCTGCCACACCCCTCACATCCACTTGGGAGTGGTGGCTTTCCTTCTCCCAGCCTCTAGGGTGAGAGAGCCTCTAAGGTGCCAAGCCTTTGCATCTGTACTTCTCAATAATCACAGCTGGGAGATGGAGCACTGTCTGTTGCCAAAGGTGACCAACTGCTGGCTTCTGTAGTCCTGAGCATCCAGTTCTGCTTCTTCCTCTTTCCTTGCACTCTTCATTCGCTGAATCTCTTCCACAATCTTGGAGGTCTTCTTGTACTCTATATCAATGAAGTCCTTTTGTTCACAGATACAGCTCAGTCTAGTCACTTGCTTTTTCAGTGACTATCTTTTTCCTGAGAGAATACACCAACAAGCACCTCTCATACCACGTGTACTTCCCCCACTTGCTCACTAAAAAGAACATGAAGGCAACACTCCCTGCAAAGACCAGAACCTCAGAGGAAGAACTGGAGGTCAGAACCCCACCTGAACCAAGTCCACAGAGGAGCAGGCACAAACAGTAAGGGAAAGTAATGTCAATGGTGTCACTTGTTCTTTACATCACTAGGACTCTGGCTGACCAGATGTAGCCCAGCTCCCTATTAACGTGTATTAACGACTCAGCAACTCTTCATAGCTCACTGCCTCCATATAGCACTGTAAGATGAAAACAAGATCCAGCTCACAAAGCTCAAACCCTCACCCTAAAGCAATCAGGGTTTCTTTCTCTTCTCCCCAAAAGCAATTCCACTCAAACTCTCCTGCTAACCTGTGTGGCTGTTGGCTCTCAGTGTCACCAACTCCTTCTGTTGCTGGGATTCAACATGGTGCACAGCATATAATTTACTTTGTACATGCCTTGACTGGGTTTATGACCAATAAACCCTATAGTTGAACAGAGTTGCTCTTTCTGCAGTTACAAGGAGTCAAAGCAGTGACAACACTTGCTTCTGAAGCCATGCTTTGGGGCTAGGGATGTAAATATCAATTACAAAAATATCAATTTAACTAGTTGTAATTGCAACGGTTAAATTATTAATCTGTATGGCAACCCCTGGCCTGGCCCACTTGGGGACATCTTTTTCAATTTTTAATTTTCAGGATTGGGCCCCTTGCAGCCTGTGGCAGGTGGTCTCTGACTTCCACACTCCCCAGAGAGGGAGCTGAGCTGCTTTCTTTGTGGACAGAACAGCAGGTGGGAGAGAGCAGGGAGAAGAGGGGCTAGTAATTAATAGCTAGGCTCCGTGGACCTTGGTGCAGCCTCCCTGCTGTGAGCAGCCCAGGCCCCGTGGCAGGCAGGAAGGGCCTGCCTGGAGCCCAGGCTGTAGGGGTGTGCGAAATGGGCTGTATTCATTTCGGATTTGGCCCGAATCAGGGACAGTGATTTGATTAGTTGATTTGGATCACTGTCCCGATTCGATTTGACTGAACCTGAAGATTTGATGCTGATTTGGAGAATCAGAGATCTGGCCACAGACACAGCTTTAAATGTTTTTTCTACATACCTCGAGGTACTAGGCACAGCTTGTGAATGCTGCAATGCTGGGGTGGATAAAGCATCCCACAGGAGTGCAGGGGGTTCCCCGCGTGCTCGGCAGTGGACCTAGAAGTGGACCAAAAGTGCTTCTGATGCACGTCCGAGTCTGCTGCTGAGAGTGCTGGGGACCCGCCTGTGGGATGCTCTACCCACCCCAGCGTCTCAGCATTCACAAGCCGCCTGGTACCTTGAGGTATGTAGAAAAAAAACTTAAAGCTGTGTCTATGTCTGAATTGTTGAATCTCTCCAAATCGATTCATAGGGTTCCAATTTGATTTGGAGAGAATAAAGAGTCTCCTGATTCGATTCGAATTCAGAGATTCGGCTGCCGAATCAGGCCAAATCTCCGCTGAATCAAATCAGCAACCGAAGCTTCACACAGCCCTACCAGGCTGCTCGTGGCAGGTGGCAGGGAGGCTGCAAACATCAGCATCAAGGTCCACAGAGCCTACCTCTCCTCCTCCTCACTCCTCCCTCCCTCTTGCCTACCAGGCTGCCTTCTGGTTCCTGTGCGGCTTCCCTCCCACCCTTTCCCTGCCAGATTGCGCCCGTACTAAATGATAACCAGTAAGTTATAAAGTTATCGTTGGGCTTATCAGTTAAATGATTAATTGTTTAACCATTCACATCCTACCTGGGACACCCCCTACTTTAAAAATGACAGATACCTGTCACATACTAACTTCTATCAAAATCTCCCATCTCAGCGAGCAGCAGATAAATTATTTAGCTCCATTAAATTCATGCAGCTTCTGCGGCATTCTTACCTGAACAGTACGTCCTGCATTGATGTGCTCTTCATGTAATCTGTCCCATAGTTTGCATCGCTGATACTAAACAATAAACAAGAGAAAAATAAAATGGTCCGTAACATTTCCTTTACTGTAGGTTGGCTATGCAAAGAAAAGAAATTTCAACACTAAATAACCACTCTAAACTTCCAAAGTTTTTTTTCTATTTTAAAGGCATTATTGCTATAAGTGAACCACACTCATTCCTGGTACAAGACTAAATAAATGGAGCAACATGCAGGATCAATTTGGCCCAAAATATTTCCACTTAACCTAAAATAAGCAGAGGCTTACTATTACTACAAAGCAACAGATCAATTTAAGAAGCTCTGGAACTATGACACTAATGGATAACAGATAACGGATAGCAACAAAGGCAGGAAAGATATTGAAGATACTGTCCAATATGAGAAAATGAGCTACCAGATACTACTGTACTTATAAAGAGAATTGTTTTTCCTTCAAGAGACAGTTCCCCCATGTAATACTTTAAACACACACAGGACCTCATCGTGCAAAGAGAATCATATGATCCAACCCCTCAAGTGCATGAAGTCCCACTAAATTCAGGGGGGGCCCATCTGTGCAGCACTTTATATAGAATTTGGGCCATGGCAATTATGCAAATAAGAAAACCTTGGATTTAAAAAAGCATCACATTTAAAACTTTTCATCAAATTGAACAATCAATCCCAGTTACTGTTAGTTCATAAAAAGATACCAGAGATGATTGGATCCCAAAAGTAAATCTCTAACTAAAATGCTTTTTACCAGGACACAATACAAACTTCAGTATATGCTCTGAAACAATCAAGGAATACATTAAAACAAATAAGAGAAAACATTAGATTGCATATTAACATTGTCTTTAATCATTTAAGTGATGGCAAAAACACTTAGCAAAAGCATTAAGAAAATGACAGTTGCCCTTTTGCGTAAAATGTAATTATTTCAGTTTCTTACTACAGTTTCTTTTCTCAATCACCCCTTTATATATTTATTAACATGTTTTTAAATTGTGAAGACCAGCACTGCTTACAGAATTCCAAGACATGGCATACATTTACACTAAGTGCCATGCCATACACTAAGTTACATGCCACGCTTAGAAGCATCCTCAGAAGGGATGCTCCTAAGCATGCCCAGCCCACCTATTCCCTTGTAAACTCTAGAACAGTGGTTCTTCACCTTTTATGGAGGGGTACCCTGAATATAACTTTTGTGAACTGGAAGGCCCCCAGTTCAAGAACTAATTTATTATAGGGCTTACCTCCTTGCATAGAAGCCAGACCCTGGGGCCAGGGGAATGGGAAGGCAAGGACTGAGCCTAGGCCTGAACTTATCTGATGAATCAGTGATGATTTCCTTAAACCTTTTGGTACCCTTCAAAGGATCATGTGGCACCCTGGGTGTCCCGGCACCCTGCTTGAGAATTGCTGTGCTGCTCTAGAAATAAGATAGTAAGGCCGCTCCAAGAGCATCCCTAGTAGTTGCTCTCAAGCCTCGAGTCTCCTGGTGCTCAGAGGTGTCCCTGCTTGGGTGTATTGCTGCTGCAGTGTGAACAGATTCTGTGTTTCCTCTCCTACCTATAAGAAATTTGGAATTATTTTTCGTTTTCAGAGAATATGGTTCATTCGTGCTAGGATTTTGGGTAATACTAGGAAAAAAGAGTAGGTTAGAAGTCCACTGTATAAAATTAGAAAGCTTTTTTAAAAAACAAAAAACAAAAATGAATATTAGGAATACCTGCTTAACTTGTGCCAAAATATTAATGCCATCATATTTTAACAATGAGATAAGGAACTGAACCAAAATTCAAAATCATTTAGCTCCAACCATTTCAGAAACAATGACAAAGCTAATCTATACAGCATCTTCTGGAATAAACGAACAATCTCTTTTCAATTGACCATAAGAAAGTGATATAGGACCATCACTCCAACATGTATTAAACCATTAAAAAAGTTCCCCAATTTACAAGTTTGCCTGACTCACTCAGAAAGCATCTATTGTTCTTTATAATTTCTTTTTAAAGAATTTTTAAGGTACACTACTCTGCTCTGTTCAACCTAAGAGCTGATATAATGACATCATGATTTCTCAAATGCCAGTGATGCTCCCCAAAAATGCTTTGAAAAGACCCGGTGGCTAGTCTTCCCAGAGCCATGATGCCTCCTCACACCCTTTCCAGATTATCCTTCAAGCTCCTTCAAAATAGTCTTTACTCCTGGACTCCAAAACCATGTGTGGAGGATGTGACCATCATCCCTGTCACTAATAAACTCTGTTACTAATAACCCATTTTGTCCTTAATACTCTCATGCCTCTTATTTGTCCTGACCCATGCACTTCTAAAAATTCTACTTGGATAACCATATTCTGGATCTGCCTTCCAGGTGCACTCACCCTCCAAAGTAGTCACAAGCTATTCTGAAAATCCCCCAGATTCCTTCTGCAGCATGCAGTAGGCTACTTGTGCCCACATGTCAGTGCTACATGCAGACGCCAAGTGTTCCGTGACAGGTCTACTCAGTCCTTCAAGCATCCCACACTATGTAGCTCCTCCCTGATCTAAAAATTCTACCATAAAAGCCTAGCTCAGTATCTTACAAGAAATCTAAATCTGAATGAGAACTTGTATCTAATTGTCTATCCTGTGCCATCGCCACAAAAGCATCTTTCTCAACACATCTCTACTGTGGGTGCATCTTCACAGCACAGTGCAGTACTATACAGAGATACCCAAGCTAGGAGAGTAGGAGCTACCTTGGGTACTAGCACTAGAGCAGTAATGTTAGCTTGGAGCTCCATCAGGGTAAAGTAACCCTTCTTTTCATTCTAACTGGCCTACGTGCAGTCCTGCACTACCCTGCTTCCACCACCTAAGCTAGCTCCAGTATTTCTTCACAGCACCACACTGTGCCATGCAGACGTGTCACACTCAACTTTTCCCAGTGACATCACAAAAGCTTTGTTGGTGTTACTGAGACTGTAAGAAATATATAAGTTTTTAAAATTAAATACTGATAAAACTTGCATGTTGATGTAAAAGGGCATCATATGCAAACAATACCTTTTAGAAAACTTTAGTGTCCCAGAACCTCTCACATGAGTAAGAGAACTCAAAAGATTATCATAATCTTTGAGAAGTAAGGCTTTGAAAGTGCATTTATGGTAGACATTTATTCTAAAAGGTGGCCTCAAGTATACATTTCATTATACACTGATTTCATATGATCGTTAAACAAGTGATTAGGGTAGATTTAATTGTCTGGAACTCTTTCTTGAATCTAAAATTTAAATCAACATTCATGAAATGAAGTTAGAGATATTTGTTTCATCATATGTAAATAATGTTGCTACTCTAAGCAATTTGGCATAATAAGTGATTTTGCTTTAAATTAGTTGACAAAATAAATAAGACGAAATTCTACAAAATTATTATTTAACACCAATGCATATTAGATTTACATGCTTAAAAAGGTAATTCTATAAGAAGCATTTAACAGAAAACAGTTTAATTGCTAAGTGCTGACAGCTTACAAAAAACAGTTTGTGCTATAATTTTGACTAAAAAATTAATTTTCAAGATGTTATATATATAACATTTTAAAGATTAGAGAAATGTAACTGGATTTCTAATTTGGAGGTATCTGAACTATCAACTCATAAAGTATCTACTTATCTTCAGTAAAAAATCCAGAATATGTTTCAAAGCACAAAAAATCTTTTCATAAACAGAAGAGTCAATGCTTAAGCATATTAATGGGTTTGAACAGACATTATACAAACTATGTCAAGACTGTACAAAGGTTCAGGCCCCTCCCAACTAAAGCCCTTTCATAATGAGCAGCAGTTGACTCCAGAGCTAGACATTTCAGCATGCCACTTGACCGCAACCCCCAGGGGTTTCTGAAGACAGCCAAGTGGCAAAATGAAAAAAAAAGACAGCCAAGTGGGCAAAAGACAGCAAAAGTGGGCAAAAGACAGCAAAAAAAAAAGACAGCCAAGTGGGCAAAATGCGGCCTGCGGGCCAGATGTGGCCCGCCGGGCCATTCTATCTGGCCCACAGGGCCCCTAAAAAATGTATAGAATTAATATTTATCTGCCCCTGGCTATCTGTCACGCGGCCCTCGATGGCTTGCTAAAACTCAGTAAGCGGCCCTCTGCCCAAAATAATTGCCCACCCCTGGTTTAAGCCGTTTTAGGTTTGGTCAGTTCAACCTCAGGAGGGCCAGTTAAGTTTCACAGGCATTGTCTTCCCAGTAGGAACAGACCACGGACACCTGCCATCTCCTTACCTTTCACTTTCTAACAGCAGAGAATCTTGTACTTGGCCATGCTTGCCATACTGCTAGAGTATGTCTGCCAGCTGGAATGCCACAGCATAGCAACTCAAAGCTCCATGATTCTGGCACTTGAAAAGGTGCCTCCTCAAGCTGCACTACATGCCGTGTGTGTCCAAGAGCTACATGCCACAGAAGGAAGAAATAACAGACTTTACTGAGAAAAGTCTTCTCTGGGACCACCTTAGAACCCCCATGCCTCTTAATGGCCCAGGAGAAGTCTCCAAGAGTGGTCCCCATTGTCCGCCCCCACAAGAAAGAACATGGCATGCCCCACTTTAAATTCCCCTGAGGACAGATGAGCCAGATGGGATAGTTACTAACACTTTGCTTTGCTAGCACTAGGGAAGGGAAGGATATTTAGTGTTAGCTTGCTTTGCTAGTACTCCACAATCCTAATGGCCCTGGAGATGGTAGCACCCAATTGCAAGGTCCCTGCATGCGCCATGGACTGCCTACGACCACTCCTAGCCTCCCTTGGATTAATATAGGGGACCACATTCCGAAGGCTGTGCCCTACCAGGTAACAGGGACCTGGTACTTGACATTTATGAGTCCAGGGAAGGAGTAAGTGATGCTGCCATAACACCGGTGCCCTGGCCCTCACCCGTAAGGGTCATGAGGGGCTGTGGTTGAGTAGGAAGGTCACACTTCGTTGTTAGAAAGATAGCTTTTATTGAACAAGCAGTGCAATGGAACTCGTTTATAACAAATACAGGCAACCCCTGCTTAGTGCTCTTAATTGGTTCCCAAAAAACCAAGCATTAAGCCGAATAGCGTTAAGCAAAAACTATTTTCCCATAAGATGCAATGTAAATAAATGTTTCATTACCAGGACACCCAGCCGCAGCAACATGAGCACCTGGTAGTTCAGGGACAGCTCAGCTGGCACTGTGCTGTTACCACCCACCCAAGCCCAGGCTGTAGAGGTGGTGCTGTTTGTCCCCTCCATGCCGGCAGCAGGCAAAGGGGCAGTCACGGGCAGTCACAGTCACTCCAGGTGGCAGGAGTGAAGCACAGCATCTGGGGCTCCCCCAGCATGAGTCACAGCCCCACCACGCCTGGCCCGGGCTCTGGGAAGGCAGCTATATATCACGGACAGGCTAAATCACACAACGAGGCTGTGCATCGCTAATGCGCTGTGGCGCTAGTGTATGCTCCCTGCTGTCAGCTATACGATGCCCATGAGTGCTATAATGAAACTCACTGAGCGCTAAGTGGAATCAGGTATCAATCCAAAATGAGTGTTATAGCAAAATAGCGCTAAGCAAAACAGCGTTAAGTGCAGGTTGCCTGTACTAAAAAAGAGGTAGGGGAAAGTAAGGGGGGTGGGAGGGGGATGTAGGATGGGAGTAGAGCTTTGGCTGTGTACCAGAGTGGTCAGTTACAGCATTGGGAACGGGAGGGTGTGGGGAGAAGGCAGGGAGGAGCTACATAGTGTGGGATGCTTGGAGAACTGAGTAGACCTGTCACAGAAGACCTGGGGTCTGCATGTAACATTAATATGTTTCACAGTGAACCAGTTCAAAAGTGTACTTAATTTTCTGGGTACACTTCTGAACCAGTCCAGGTGATTTCAAACTGGTTTAACAAACTTGTATGTCTGTCCTCCTTCAGTTTAAACTGGTTTAAGGGCTCCTCTACGTATGCAGGTAAAGGTGTGATTGTATGGATCATGCATCAGATCCTATCACACTTCCTGCTACACCACACATACATGGCAGGAAGTGTGACTGCAGGATTGCAAATTAGATCCTCTCGCACCTTACTGCTGGTGCAGAGGGAACCTGGGCATGTTGAAACTCCTCCTGCACAGGCATACAGAAACTCCTGTGGCTGAGAGCCTCCTCAGCTGACAGGGCTCCCAGCCACAGGAGGTGTCCCTGCAGCTGGGAGATTTCAGCTGGTGTGGGCTTCCAGCCATGGGGATGCTCCATACTTCAGCTGCAGCCTCCCAGCTATAAGGGGTACATGGCACATCCACGTGGCTGGGAGCCCTGACAGCTAATGGGACTTCCAGCCATGTGGGGCTGGAAGCTAGCATAAGCTGGGAGCTCCCAGCCACAGGGGCCCCTCTGGTCACATATTCAATTAATGGCATGATAGGAAGCATCTACAAAGTTATTATACATATTTTGTGGAATAACTTTAGCTTATTTCTCTTTTTATCACATATTAGTAGATTGCATGTGTGACCAGGTGTCCACTTAAGGTGTGATTAACTGGTTAATCATGCCTGAAGTGTAACATGTAGATGGGGTTACATTTTACCTGTGTCCATACCCACAGATACAACTTCAGGCAGAGACAGATCCAGAGAGGGTACAGTGAAGTGGCTCTACTCCCATTTTGAATTGTCCTCAGAGGCTTCCACAGTGCAGTCCTAGGGGTGCACCGATAGATTTTTTGGGCCGATACCAAAGGCAAATATTTAACGAGCCATATTGGCCGATACCAACTGGATGGCCAATATACAGATTTGGCTGGTAAGTCTGTTGTAGGGGAAGTGGCAAGGGGGGAAGGAAGGGGCATATCAAGGCCCCTGTAGTGAGGGAGGGAGTGGGGCTGGATCAGGAGCAGGGGCTGCACAGCCGGGGCAGGGTGGAACACAGGATGGAGCATGGGACAGATCCATGAGAGACTCATCCAGGGGGGCAGGGGCGGGGTGGCTCCCACCACTGTACA